>NC_090447.1:1372675418-1372985681 GCF_031143425.1 Pleurodeles waltl | reverse complement strand
TTAAGTTATCTGAAAAAATTAATTGGTAGAAGACAATAATAAGGAGGCAGAGAGAATGAAGGGGGAGGACAAACGGAAAGATGGAGCAAGAGACAAATAAAGGGAGAGGAAGAGCGAGAGAAAGAGGCTGTACAGAGAGAAAAGAGAGATCTGAAGAAAGAATGGGTGATAGATAATTCATGAGACCAAGAAGCCACGGTCATAGCTTAAGAGGAGCGTTCGGGGTGTGACCCTTCCCCCACATAAATGCTACCCTGGCTTGGTAGTTGGGTATGGGGGCCTTGAGAAGGTTCTGCTATGTATTTTTTTCATTTTCTGCACCGACAATAAAAGACAAAACAGTGACCTTTCATTCTGTAAAACAGGGGGTAGATAGATAGATAGATAGATAGATAGATAGATAGATAGATAGATAGATAGATAGATACTGCATTTCAAAAAGTGAAACCAGATAACCTGAATTAAAAACTGACTTCCCTGCTTCTCCAAATTGTGTTATCCTAGACAAACATTTTATTTCACAGAGCCTCCATTTTCTTTATCATAACACATTAGAGCACTTTTAATTACATGAGTTCAGTATGTGTGCTGTACAAGTATCTCTTCTGTTTGATTTAATAGACTTTAATGTTGCCCCAGCTATAATTTTAGGCCACAATTTGTGTTTTCTGGACTAATGAATCGCCTCATAGTTCATTTATGACATTGTCGCTGGGAGGGGGCATGGGGAGGCGAAAAGGGCAAGCCATTAATGTTCCTAATATTATGTTTAAAAAGTACCACTGTCTATGCATCGGTATTATCTGATGGAGGAAGATGAAACACTTCTGCACTGGAATACCTCTCAGCAACTTAGTGAGAAAGCTAATTAAATATATTATCTGGTGCACCTTGGTTATATTTTGTGATTTTTTATCACAGTTTACGTTGCACTTTTTTGTTATGCATGGTTTTTGTTATGCATGTCATTTATGCTCTGTTCTTTATTTAGCATGTGGCATTTTTAGGAAACAGTTTGCATCTACTATGAGTTATTTTAACCTTAGGGCACATCACACTTTATTGTTACATATGTCATCTATGCACTTTAGTTGTAGCATGTGGCACTTGGATAGTTTCCATCTGGACAAAATGCACTGGCATGCCTACAAACGCGTTACGACCAGCATGTGGCATCTTAAGTTTAAAACTTTCCCCTTTGATAATGGATATGCTAAGTCACGGTTTGATTATCTGGTGGCATCATGTGCAGGAGCCTTATTCCGAGGTATTTAATCAAATCGCTTGGTTATACTTGGTTCGGCCGGGGCATAATTGTGCACTAGATGTATCTGACACTTAATTCCATGCATAGCATGCCCCTGCAGGCATACAAAAATACATGTGATAAGGCTGGTTTGTTTTGGGCTTTAAAGAATTGTGTTTCTTACTGGTTTTTTTAGTGGATGCATCAGCGTTTTTGCTGTAAGTCTTATTGATTCTTCTTGTAACAATTTTAAGTAAGTACACAATAAAGATGATGATGCATGTCAAAGAAAAGAAATATCCTATTGTGAACTTTGAAGAGACTATGGTGGTCATTTACGTGGCGGTCCCACCACCAAACAAACTGCACCGCCACATTATGACTCATCTCCACTCATACCACCATGATCATTTCTGACCCAGCGGTCCACAGAGGACCGCTGGAGATATTAGGAACCGGGCTTCTGACATGGTTTCCATGGCAGAACCATGGCAGAAAGGCTACCGGAGACAGGGAATACCTTCCCTGTCACTGGCAGACGGCTCCCCTCCTCCCAAGAAGCACTAGACCAGACATATATGCAAACACGCATTATCACATTGATGCACACACACAAACACCACACACTCATACACAACAGCCCCCACCCTCCCACCCACCTCCCCTTTCGGACGATCAACTTATCTATTCCGGGGAGAAGGTCGTCCGGCAGTGAACAGGAAGAGGCGCATCCATCCCCAGCAGCGCCACGCCAGTAGGACACCGCCAGACTGTATTATGGCCAATAATACGGCAGGCGGTGTCCTACTGGCAGGGCGGGCCGGTGGTAGAACTGCCTGAGAGCCTCCACCCACCAGCACAACTACTGCTGGATTTCCGCCCAAAGTGTGGTAGAAATCCAGCAGTACTCATGATATGGTGGGAGTGAGACCGCCAGCACTGGTGGTCTCCTGGCGCCCACAGCTTTGGCGGTCTAAGTCGTAATTAGGGCCTATGTCATATTTTGCATTATTGGCTCGCACATGGACTCTTAGATTTGATTTGCTGGTACACTCTCCTTTATTTGCAACTTGGGCTTAACACATGGAGCAGTAAGTAACTTGACAAAATGATTTGTAAAAGGCAGGACTGGAAACATGGAGATCTGCCTATATGCACCAATTTGAGCACTCTGCCACCAAGGCTTCTAATAGCAGAGACTAAGAAGAGTGCATGCAGTAAAAATATATTTAAAATATGTGATCCTGTGCATGGATCACTTATTTTTGTGGTAGTTGTTCTGTATGTGATGCAGTAGTTATGAGTTTCCAGGCAGAACTATCAGGTCTAGGGGGACAGGAGAAGGGCTAGGGCTGTTTGGGGTGTCACACCCACCAAATATATTCTTGTCTTGGTAGTTGGGTCTGGGGGCTATGACTCAGAATTGCTATGTCTGTGTTGTTTTTTCGCAGTGATGGGATGAATACTCGCAAACAGTCTAACCAGTAGCAATTCTTCAGGCTAGCATTTCAGCCCATTGTTGTTTCTCCACTGTGCAGAGGCCCACTGTTGCAATCAAAGATGGATGCTCGTAGATTATAAAAGAAGTAGGTTTATTAACTTAGTTGAAGGTTACAGATAAAGCCCCACCAGGAGCAGCATCCTGCAGCTCAGACCTTCTCACTCCAACTGTCCACTCATCCAAGCACAAACACTGTCAACATTCCAACCATACTATGACCTCACTCACTGGCTGAGCAGCAGGGAACATTAAGGTAGTAGGGAGAATGCATAAGATAGAAAGAGGCCACAACACCCACCTAATCAGTAGGGACCCTGATCAACATAGCCCTTCTCAAACCTTGCTCATCTCACTCCTTCTACCTGCTGCCCATCGCTTTTTTAGTCAGGAAATCTGAGCTTCAGATAAATTAAAACAAGCATTTGCAATGCACTGGGGTCTCGCATTTCTCTGAGTTACAGCTATTAGCAGTTGTAAACTCCCAACAGGATTTTTCTTTCCACATTGAAAGAAAAAAACAGCGCGACCGCGCTGCTACAGTTCACTCGTAATGAAACCTATCTACGTAACTGGCAAAAGTGCAATTAAATATGTAACAGGGTCGATGTTATGCAAAGTGCTCGACTTCTGCCAAGTGTGATCGCGCTGCAAATAAAAGATAAAAAGTAGTCCACAAACCTGATGGGAAACAACGAGACTCGTATATTTTCAGAACTTGGTCGCTGCGCTCGAGGAGGGCTAATCACCGGAAAAGGCATGACGTATGCGTGCCTTCCACTAATGAAAGCAAGCAGATTTTAACAGGCAAGCCCACAAACCAATGAAAGACAACTGACGTGACGTGAACGGGGCCCGAGCCCTTTTCTAACTCCTAGAGCGTCTCACAAGCGAAACGCATGCGCAAGCCTAAACAGTAGCCCACCATTTAAATTAATAGGGAGTGCTATTTATTGGTCGCAGATCTGAGCCTACATTTTTGCAGCCAGTTAATAATTTTATGAGCTGACCTTTGCACAATTAGGTTGGTTTAGAAAGTTCAGATTCAGAATGATTCACAATCTGATCTACCTCATTGACATTAGTATAGCAGGTCCCAGACTCAGCTCTCCTTGTGCTGTTGCATCACTGTTGCTCCTGTTTTCTTCTTGCTTTAACCCTTATTTTTTGAGTGCCTTCTCCTTGCTTTTCCCTCATTCTCACTGCTTCCGCCCTTGCTTTTTCCCCGTTTTTTGTGCACAATCTCGTTGCGTTTTCCTCATTTTCATTGCATTCACCTTGCTTTTTCCCCCATTTTGTGTGTTCCTTCTCCTTGCTTTTCCCTCATTCTCACAGGTTTCTCATTGCTTTTCCCCCCATTTTTTGTATGCCTTGTCCTTGTTTTTTCCTAGTTTTCACTTCTTTCTCCTTGCCCCCCCTGCATTTTTGGGTACCTTCTCCTTGCGTGTCCCTCATTTTCACTGCTTTCTCCAGGACCTGCAAGCGCCTGAATACCCTTTTGGGTGGCAAACCGCCCTTCACAAATCCTGATTGATTGATTGAATATTCTTAAGCTAGGTTGTAAATTGTGACTCGCTCTGATAAGAGGCCATTTTTTGTGTGCCTTCTACTTGTTTTTCGCTCATCTTTTGTGTGCCTTCTCCTTGCTTTTCCCTCCTTCTCACTGCTTTTTCCTTGCTTGTTTCCCTGTTTTTTTGTGCATCTTCTCTTTGTGTTTCTGGTATTTCCAATGCTTTCTCCTTGCTTTTTCCATTTCTTGTGTGCCTTCTCCTTGCTTTTCTCGCATTTTCACTGGTTTCGCTTCACTTTTTCTCCCATTTTTTGTGTACCTTCTCCTTGCTTTCCTCTAGTTTTCACTCCTTTCTCCTTGATTTTCTCCCATTTTTGTGTGCCTGCTCCTTGCTTTTCACTCATTCTCACCGCTTTCTCCTTTCCTTTACTCCATTTTCTGTGTGCCTTTGTCTTGCTTTTCCCTTTTCACTGCTTTCTCCTAGGTTTTCAACCCATTTTTTGTGTGCCTTCTCTTTGCTGTTCTCTTATTTTCACTGCTTTCTCTGGGACCGCAAGGTCCTGGATACCCTTTTGGGTGACTAACCGCGATTCACAAATCATGATTGATTGAATGAATATTCATAAGCTAGGTTGTAAATTGTGACTCACTTTGATTGGAGGACGTTTTTTGTGTGCCTTTTCCTTGCTTTTCCCTTGTTTTTTTCCTTGCTTTTTCCCCCATTATTTGTGTGCCTTCTCCTTGTATTTCCCTCATTCTCACTGCTTTCTCCTTACTTTTTTCTCCATTTTTTGTGTGCCTTCTCTTTGCTTTTCCTGCATTTCCAACACTTTCTCCTTGCTTTTTCTCTCATTTCTTGTGTGCCTTCTCCTTGCTTTTACCTCATTCTCCCTGGTTTCTCTTTGCTTTTTCCCCCATTTTTTGTGGGCCTTCACCTTGCTTTCCCCTAGTTTTCACTCCTTTCTCCTTGCTTTTTCCCCCATTTTTGTGTGCCTTCTCCTTGCTTTTCTCTAGTTCTCACTCATTTTTCCCTGCTTTTCCCCCATTCTTTGTGTGCCTTCTCCTTGCTTTTCCCTCATTCTCACTGCTTTCTCCTTGTTTTTTCTGTTTTGTGTGTGCCTTCTTTTTGCTTTTTCCTTGTTTTTACTGCTTTCTCCTTACTTTTTCTCGCATTTTTGTGTGCCTTTTCCTTGCTTTTCCCTTGTTTTCACTGCTTTCTCCTGGACCTGCAAGCACCTCAATACTCTTTCAACGGCCCTGTACAAATCCATATTAATTGATTGAATATTCATAAGCTAGGTTGTAAATTGTGACTCACTCTGATTCGAGGCCATCACTTGGATGATGGCCTGCTTGTGTCAGAAGACTACCTAGTGTTTGATTGTCTTTCAAGTGAAGTAAACTTTAAATGCAGCTCATTTTCCTTAAAGGTTGTGTCACTGAATGCATACAAGATGCTATATTGCTTGACTTCATCACTCTTTAACTGACACCCCACAGCACACACTCAGTTATCACAGCCCCAGTCATCACTTTACAACACCACCATGATACACGCTCACAGCATCACTTAATGCATCAGATATTTACTCTGTTTACTTGCCTTTTGGATTTTGCAACAACACTTACTTTCCGTTCCAGCCACTTAAACTATCCCATAAACACAAGAAAACTTGCCCATACAACTATCTTTCACTTCAACTACTAGCTTTACCTCTTCTCACATTACTATAGCAAAATCACTTTCAATACACACCTCTGCAGCAGCCACTCACTCCGCCATGTTGCCATTCAGCAACTGCACCGCTTCTCAGAAGAATTCATTACAACTTGCTTGCAACCTCTATTGGAACAGCTGTTGTATCATTCATTCTCAACTATTCAGCAACAGAGTCATCCATATTGCCCATCAGCAACACTAGCCACAGCCACATTCTTTCACTTACACCAGCAATGAGCTGACGCCACTCACACACTGCCCAACTGGCTGCCACCATTTATCCATCTCACCTATATTAAACAGCGCTCACCCATGTGATCTTTCATGTGAGGCATTTAGTCATGTCTCACCCACAGCTACGTGTAACCCTATCCTGCTTCAACCAGCATGACCAAGCCACTCACAACCTTTCTTGCACATCTCACATCCCAACCTAAAATAACTCACAACTCTGCCACCTGCAACATTCATTTGCTACTTCAAATCAATTGCAGCCCACACCACTCATAACTTACGAGAATCTTTCGCAACATGATTCATTCCAATACCCAGAAATTCCTGCATTAACACAGTCATTCAGCATTGCTGGTCTGCCCCATATCCACTCACACCATTTCAGAAATGTTTTTCACAGTCAGATGTAGTTGCCCTGTCTACTTTCCTGCAACCATTCATAATATGCTCTAAACTTCCACTCATACTGCCCTATTCATCCACATTCATAATGTAACCCAGGTACACTAGTCGCCTGCAGTCATTCAGAGCACCAACTCAGAACATCACTGACTTCCAAATAAAATCTTGCCTTCACATCACATATATCATATAAACATTCTCAACCTATTTGAACTCAAGCAATCATTCAGATACATCCAGCACCTCTTCAGGTTTTAGACCTCTCTGATACTAAATCCTATAGGCACTCAAAATGCCCCTGAGCCACACAAAACACTTCTTGCTTTCTTTCTTTCTTCCCTCACAAGATCATAACTGCTCACATCATTTGAGCGAACTACAGACAATCAGCTCACAACCATAAGACCAATCACCCACCACTGCCACTCTCTTTAGCTAGCGTCTCTCATTCACATCAACACTGGCAGCACCTACATGACCACTCGCAAAACTAATTAGAGGCTTACTTACACTCAATCACAACATCTTGAGCAGGCTCATGCATGCACAGTGGCTCAGTCAACACCAATTCTGCACTCATGGTGGTAACCACTACATTTAAATTTTAACATCTGCCGACACAAGAATTACTTGATTGGAGTGACAAAGATCAAAATGAAAGAATAGAAGTGAGGTAGGATTGAAAGGAGTGTAAAAATGTTATTAAACATTCTTAGTTTTGTGTAATAGCTTAATAAACCCATACTTTTAAGTTGTAATAGCAGAAGTGATGATCACAGAAAATGTGTAAAGTGGTAATTGTGGGATTGTCCTGGAGTGAACTAAACACATTCTGAAGTCCTCATAGGTGAGGGTGAGCAACCTTTCTGTGGTAGAATGAATTTAATTCACAGCAAAGCCTGCCTTTACCGGTTTATTCTTCTGTTTTATGTGTACACATAAAATAATGAACAGTTAAAAGTATCCTCTGGTGACCCCTGAACTGCTAATGGAATACCTGTCCTTATCTCTCATTACAATCTGTGACAGATCGAGCAAGAACACTACTAGGGTGAATTACTCCTTACAATCAAATTATACTGGTCTACATCTGCCTTTCTATTACATTATTTCTGCATTGCAGAACAGACAATCAGAATAGTTCCCTGCTAGTAGATCCTTCTGATTGTATGCTGTGTACTCATTCAGAGTAACAATGGACAACTCAATGTTCCATAGAACAGATTGTACGTGGTTTTCTTCTGTTCAGACATGGTATCAATTCTTTTATGGGAGACAGCCCATTAAGAAGTCATTTGTGTGTTCTGTGATCTTCTTAGCAGAAAAAGAGTTTTTTAGAAAGGTGGAATTCTTTACTTCCACAGTATGTCAATAAGGTTTACCAATTAGTACTCAAAATCATCCTAGAGTTGCACATCCCAATTTTGAAACCATCATGTAGTGATACTGCCAGATCCCATCTTGGGGTGAATACATCCCCACCATGAAGTCATCATCGACCAGTACAGCCCCGTGCTAAAGCTATTCTTGGATCATCTTTGAGTAACACAGCTTCATTCTGAAGTCATCACAACATCATTATGTAGTAATACAGCCCCATCATAAAATATTCCTAGGAGCTACCTTGAGCAATCCAGCTGAGTCCTGAAATCATTCTGGGTTCATCCTGCATTATTAAATGATTGTCAGATGTTTTACATTGAAGTAATAACAACACCATCCTAGAATAGTTCTTGTGATTACTCTAAAATAATCTCATTTCAATATGTTGTCCTGTATACATACTTCAGGATGGGTTGGTATGACTTCCCCTGATAATTAAAATATTAGCCAGACTGAAGTCATTGGATGACTTCAGAATGACTCCAGGATAATCTTCCATTCTGACTTGGATCTATAAATGTTTTTCCGTCTTTCTATTCCTTCATAAAATCCGTCCTTGCTGCCATTCACTTTCTAATTCTAAGTAAATGTCTGATGATTTAAAAATAAGCACTGATCCCCAAAATACTGCGCCATTGTCCCAGTTGCAACCAACAGTTCAAATTTAGCATTGGGCACAATACACTCCGTGAAAGACCTAAAGCTGCTTTCTAAGTGGAGTAACAGACAGCTGGCCTTAAATACTATGGCCCTCATTACAATCCTGGCGGTCGGTGTTAAAGCAGCGGTAATACCGCCAACAGGCAGGCAGAAAAAAAAATGGAATCACGACCATGGCAGAAACCGCCAACATAGACAGCCACTTTAACACTCCGACCGCCACGGCGGTAGAAACAAACACCGCGGCGGTCACCGCCAACAGACAGGCGGAGGACAAAGCACCGCCCACCCTATCACAACAGGCCTATCCGCCACCTTTTCCGGGGTGGAACCAACGCTATCAAAAGCACGGTGGAAACAGTACACAGAAGGGTAAACACTCACCTCTCGACACCCAACGAGGAACCAGGACGCCATGGAGACTGAATTACAGGTGTTACCAATGCTGGTCTTCCTCCTGCTTTATCAGGATCAGGACAGACGCCGTCGACGACCACGGTGAGTACCTCACCTACAACACAGGGGGGCGGGGGAGGAAAAAGAGAGTGACACACACACGCAACACGCAGTACACCCACCCCCACCCTCACCCACAACACCATACACACAGATATATACAGCAACATTTCATATACACCCTCTCACCCCGTGGAAGAACACAAGGACAAAAGGAAATGATTGTAATGCGTGTAATCTAGAAAAATCAGATAGTGAAAGTTCAAAATTCAGTATTTACAAATGTGTACACCAACTACACAAGTCTGGATAGTGTACCAATCATTGTCCGTGGACCACTGGTCCCAAAATGCATGGGCGAAGCCCACACAAGATACCTGACTCGAAACGGAGAGAACACTGCCTGGGCATCAGATCGAAAATAAACAGGCACATCAGGGGGAAGGGAAGGGGGTACACCTCAGTCAGATAAACACACGACTCCACTGCTGAATGAGGGGGCTCCATGCCCATTGCTGTATCCTGAGGAGTGCAAAGCCACAGTCTCTCAGGTCTTTACAGTGGGTGGGTTGCCCACTGCATTGTCCTAGGGAGCGCAAAGCTACAGTCTCTCAAGTCTCTCAAGTGGGTGGTTTGCCCACTGCATTATCCTGGGGAGTGCAAAGCCACAGTCTCTCAAGTCTTTCCAGTGGCTGGGTTGCCCACTGCATTATCCTGGGGAGTGCAAAGCCACAGTCTCTCAAGTCTCCCAAGTGGGTGGTTTGCCCACTGCATTATCCTGGGGAGTGCAAAGCCACAGTCTTTCAAGTCACTCAAGTGGGTCGTTTGTTCAATGCATTATCCTGGGGAGTGCAAAGCCACAGTCTCTCAAGTCACTCAAGTGGGTGGTTTGCCCACTGCATTATCCTGGGGAGTGCAAAGCCACAGTCTCTCAAGTCACTCAAGTGGGTGGTTTGCCCACTGCATTATCCTGGGGAGTGCAAAGCCACAGTCTCTCAAGTCTCTCAAGTGGGTGGGTTGCCCACTGTATTGTCATGGGGAGTGCAAAGCCACAGTCTCTAAAGTGGATTGCAATCCCCACTGGTTCTGGAGGGGGCATGGTGCCCAGAGTGCTTCATCCTGCCAAGGACTGAGGTAGTGGATGTCAATCTCCACTGGTTCTGGAGGAGACATGGTGTCCAGAGTGCTTCATCCTGCCAAGGACTGAGGTAGTGGATGTCAATCTCCACTGGTCTGGAGGGGGCATGGTGCCCAGAGTGCTCCACATGCAGTGTGGCCGGTCCCATTCCCTCACCAGGGTGTGTGTGCCACAAGATTGCCTGGGAACAGGTAGCATGATACGCCATGGAGGCAGAGACATACCCCACACTGCTGTGGCTTCGCCTTCCACCTGCAGGTGCAAACAGTGATGGAAGTCATGTCTCATGGAAGCTGGCCAGGGTCCAGGAACTCTCCTGCAACCTCGGACGACTGACCACTGGGGATGGTAGCCATGTCAGCGGTGGTGCCACTGGCCGAGCACGTCGCAGGGCTGGTGGCGGTTCTTGCGGTGATGTCTGTGGTGGCGGCACCTGTTGAGGGACACAGGAGGACGTCTCCTGCAGCCTCGGATGGCTGCCCACTGAGGAAGATGCTGGGGACTGTTGCTGAGGCTGCAGACGTGCTGGTGGCTGTGCAGGTGGCGGTGCAAGTGGCGGTGCAAGTGGCGGTGCAGGTGGCGGTGATTGTGGCGGTGCAGGTGACAGTGCTGGTGGCGGTGTTCGCCGCCGTACAGGTTGGTGTAGTCGTGGACAGAAGGGGTGACACTAGTCCCTCAGTCGGTGCAACCGTGCCCTGTCCTTACCTGCTCTTCTGCTTTTGTCCCTTCCCCACCTTAGATGGTGCAGCAGGTATCTTGCCACTGTCCCCTTTGGATTTGGCGGAGCCCTTCGTGGCTGGTATGTGCCTCTTCCCCCTCTGGGATGTGGGCACCTTCTTCACCTTGGCAGGTGGCGGAATGTCCTTGCCCTCACTACATGGCACACTGGCAGCCCTGATGGGTGGCAGAGTGAGCTGAATGAGAGTGGACTCACCCCCTTGTGGCTGCTGTGATGCCCTCAATCGCCCATCCAACTCCGGATAGGCCACCGCCAGGATCCGGGACATCAGGGGGGGTCATGGTGCAACGGGCACCTCTTCCACCTTGGGAGGCCATCCCCAGCTGGGCCTCCTCCGTCTTCTTGGTCCAGCGGCGCAGGTCCTCCCATCTTTTGCGGCAGTGGGTGCTCCGTCTATGGTAGACCCCCAGGGTCTGGACATCCTGTTGACAATGGAAGAGGGATACATCATAATGGCCTACAGACTTGATTGTGCAACAATCCAGGAACTGTGTGCCCAGTTGGAGCCAACCTGATTTCAACTATCCGCCATTCCACAGGAATCCCCCCTCTAGTGCAGGTTCTGTCTGTGCTCCATTTCCTGGCCAGTGGGTCTTTTCAAACAACCGTGGCCATGGCATGAGTGATGTCCCAGCCAATGTTCTCCAATGTGTTGTCCAGAGTGTTGTCTGCCCTATGGAAACACATGAGCAGCTACATCGTTTTCCCTCAGGTGGAGGATTTGCCCACAGTGAAAGGTGACTTCTATGCCCTGGGACATATCCCCAACATCAATGGTGCCATTGAAGGTACACATGTGGCATTTTTCCCCCCGCAGGAATGAACAAGTGTACAGAAACCGGAAAAGCTACCATTCGATGAATGTGCAGATGGTGTGTTTGGCAGACCAGTACATCTCCCATGTCAATGCCAAGTATTCTGGCTCAGTGCATGACGCTTACATTTTGAGGAATAGCAGCATTCCTTATGTGATGGGCCAACTCCAGAGGCACTGTGTGTGGCTAATAGGTGAGGCCAAGGTCCAAACACAGTTGCCATAGGTGTCTGCGTATGGGGTTGTCCTTAAGGGTTAGTGCGTGTCTAACAATTGTCCCTCAACATTTTCAGGTGACTCTGGTTACCCCAACCTGTCATGGCTACTGACCTCAGTGAGGAATCCCAGGACAAGGGCAGAGGAACGCTACAATGAGGCACATGGGTGAACTAGGAGGATTATAGAACACAGCTTCGGCCTCCTGAAGACCAGATTCTGGTGCCTCCATCTGACAGGTGGCTCCATATACTACTCACCAAAGCCTGATAATCGTGGCCTGCTGTATGCTGCACATCCTGGCTTTGCGACGGCAGGTGCCTTTTCTGCAGGAGGATGGGCCTGAGGCTGGTCTTGTGGCAGCTGTGGAGCGTGTGGACAGTGAAGAAGAGGAGGGAGAAGAAGAAGATGTCGACAACCGAAACAACATCATTATGCAATACTTCCAGTGAGACACAGGTAAGAAGATGTAACTGCTTCCCACATCTCATACTGTTGTTGGAGCTAGCATAAGTCTGTCATTTTCACTCAGTTTATGGACCATGACTTATTACTTTCGTTTTCCATTTCACAGATCTGGCTCCCACTTTGTGACCTCTGCTATGTTTACTGCTGGCCTACAGCTGTGTTACATTGGTATGTGAACAAGTACATTGACATTGATATATTCCAGAGATTTAGCAATTACAAATTTGTGAAAGCACAGACTGACTCCAGTTTGTTTAGTGATTCAAGTGTGTTAATTTGTGTGCATATCAGTGGAGGTGGGTGTAAAATGGGCTGGGGTGATGGTGGAGGAATGTCCATGGCAGAGTCCAGTCTATTTGTTTCACAGGTGCATTGTCCAATGGGGCATAGGAAGTGGAGCAATGGCAGTTTAAGGTGGACAGGGTGACAAAGTGGGACTGTAGGGTGACATTCAGGGGGGTCTTATTTTCTGGCAGGGGTCTTGGCAATGTTCTCTGTCTTGTTCCTGGATCTCAGTGACTGTTTGCAGGGTGGTTCTCCATCTGCAGGGGATGGGGTGCTGGTGGCCTGTTGTTCCTGTGGCGGTGCCTCCTGTCCACTAGCGCCGGCCGAGGTGAAGTGCTGTTCATCATCCAGGCTAGTGTCAGGGGCCCGTTGGTGTGCCACTATGTCCCTCCTGGTGTTGAGAAGGTCTGCCAGCACCCCTGCAATGGTGGCCAGGGTGGTGTTGATGGACTTCAAGTCCTCCCTGATCCCCAGGTAGTGTTCCTCCTGCAGACGCTGGATCTCCTGTAACTTAGCCAGTACGGTGCCCATGGTCTCCTGGGAATGGTGGTAAGCTCCCATGATGTTGGAGAGTGCCTCGTGGAGTGTCGGTTCCCTGGGCCTGTCTTCCCCCCGTCGCACAGCAGTCCTCCCAGCTTCCCTCTTATCCTGTGCCTCTGTCCCCTGAACCATGTGCCCACTGCCCCCAGGTCCCTGATCGTCCTCTGTTAGTGGGGTTGCCTGGGTTCCCTGTAGTGGTGGACACACTGCTGATTGACGTGTCCTGGGGACAGAGGGATGGGCCCTCTGGGTGGGTGGTGTGGTGGTGTTTCCTGAGGGGGGGAGGTTCAGTGGTGGTTTATGACTGTGTCGGGGAACCGACTGTCCCGAGGTCCCTGATGGGCCGGGCTGGTCATCTTGATCCAGGCGTGCAGAGCTGCTGTCGTCACTGTGGGCCTCTTCTGTGGGGGGACTGGATATGTCTGGCACCTCCTGTCCGGTGACGTTTGGTAGGGGTCCTGTTGGGGTGTAAATGCATAGTTATTGTATCTGTGTGTGCCATCTTGTGCAATGGGTGAGTTACCCTCTAGTCCTGTGCTTGCATTATTAGCTTGGTCCTTGTGTGATTGGAGATTTTGGGGCATGAGTGAGTTTCTCTACTGGACATGCTTTGGTGAAGGGTGTACATGCATTGGTGTTACATGCAGGGCTTGGTTTTGGGATGTGTGGGTTGTGTTAGTGGGGTATCTGTGGGTTGTTGGGGTGATGGGTGTGAGAGTGAGAGTGGGAGTATGTGATGGCATGCAGGTGGGGGGGATAAAGTAGTAAAGATTTGCCTTACCAGAGTCCAGTCCTCCTGCTACTCCTGCGAGGTCCTCAGGATGCATAATTGACAAGACTTGCCCCTCCCATGTTGTTAGTTGTGGGGGAGGAGGTGGGGGTCCACCACCAGTCCTCTGTACAGCAATCTGGTTTCTGGATACCATGGAGCATACCTTCTCCCGTAGGTCGTTCCACCACTTACTGATGCCATCCCGTGTTCTTGGATGCTGTCGCACTGCGTTAACCCTGTCGACAATTCTGCACCATAGCTCCATCTTCCTTGCAATGGATGTCTGCTGCACCTGTGATCTGAATAGCTGTGGCTCTACCCGGACGATTTCCTCCACCATGACCCTGAGCTCCTCCTCTGAAAACCTGGGGTGTCTTTGGGGTGCCATAATGTGGTGTCGGTGATGTGTGAGGTGGTGTCTGTTGTGATGTGTGAGGGGATGTGTGGGTGTGTGTTGTTTGAGGTGCGTGGATGTTGTATGAGTGATGGTGTTGTATGTCTGTGGATGCTGGTGTTGCATTAGGTAGTCTCTCTCTCTGGCCTTCTTTCAAATTTTTGGTTGTAAGGGTTTGTGGGTGATGTGGGTGTGTGCTTTATATTGGATTGGTTGTGTGGTTGTGGTGTGTGTATGTGTATCAGGTGTGTGTATTTTGAATGGTCCAATGTGGTTGTGTTTTGTAAATGTGTGTGTATTTTGAGCGCGGCGGTGTGTATCGCCAATGGATTACTGCAGTTGAAAGACTGCCGCGTTGATTAGTGAGTCGTGATAATGTTGGCGTATTCTTGTTGACGTGACGGTGTAGGTTTTTTTATCGCCAATTTATCACTGACCTTTGGTGTGGCGGACTTGTGTTGGTGTCTGTATTGTGGCGGATTCCGAGCTGTGGGTCGTGATACCTGTGGCGGAATTCCACTGCTGCGACGGTATGTTGGCCGTCATCTGCACGGCGGAAAGCGGGATTTACTGCCAGGGTTGTAATGAGGGCCTATATAAGAAACATTTCCATAATGATAACTGACTGACAATTTAGTTGTTCAAACGTGAGCATCCAGCTGCAGATGCATCATTATTTTGATTTTGGCTTTATGAATGACTCTAAGCAGCATTGCTTTGCCACATCCTTTCGGATATATAAAGAAGGACTACAGTGTTGCTGGTAGGGTTGCGTGGCTTACATTGCTTGAGTATCCTTTGGCGTGCTTACTGAAGCTCGTTTCCGCACAACATTCTTCAAGCAATATGACCTAGTTTTCTTTGATTTGATGTAGGTTAGAAGCAAGGTTAGAAGCAGGGTTTCTCTTGAAGGCCAGTGGATGCGCTTACCTGACGATGGTAACAATACGTTCATTTAAAAAATATTTTGCATTCTTGATTACCCCTTTAAAGATTTCTTGCTTTCATAATAATGAATTGTAAAATGAATGACCAGGACAAGATGGAGGTTGTTGGGTGTAGACGGCGTGAACTGGCAATCCTAAACTCGACATATGTGTTTTGAATAGCAAAACTGAATATAGCAAGGAGGCCAGTGATGAAATGGACATGGACTGGATGGTAGTGCAGAATGTTATTTTTCCTCACCTAGTGAAATTATATTCTCCAAGAAAAGGCAAGCACTGAAAAGGTGTTGACGTTTCGCTAGATTATGCCACTGTGAGGTTTCCATGCAACTCAAATGGGCACATCACCAATTAAGCATCATTTGTCCATTCCTAGATACGTTTTTATGTCTGCAGGAGCAAAGCCCATATGGTCTGTCCATCTTGTTTGTTCATAACAATCGAGTTCTATAAGGTATCCATAATTTATTCAGTCATAAATCTTTATTCGGCCAAATCATGGCCATAAAAGAATAAAACAATTGCTTCATACAATAATATAATAAAATACAAACAAACGTAGTTACAATTCATGATAATTACAATACATACTCATCACAACGTTGTTTACTCACAACACTCATGCCGATGAAAACACATCAATAAAACCACTTAAAACGCCAACAAGATGTCTAATCAAAAATATTAAAGTGCCAATAAACATCCATAGACTTCCTGTTACTTACAGCCCCGAAGAAAAGAGCTTACTCTTAGGCAAATCTCATTTCACAACGTTTGTGAGTGCAGCCCTACACTTCCCATGCCCCAGCTTTGTCAGCAGCCGTTTAATAATAATTCAAAACTGCAAATTAAAAAATGTGCAGAAAAACATAAAATGTAACATAAAATGTAAAGGTATCCAGATTCACATTCAGATTGTCAGCATTATTATTCCCATGTGCCTTGAAGTGGTTACTTTTTCAGGTAATTTACCGCAGAGGGCTCTAGCGCCATCTGTCGTGCAACAGTGCTGCCGAATCATGACAAACAAGCCCTACATGTTCTTAAACTTTACATTTACTTTCCCAGTGCCGCTGTTGATAAGCCTATTTAAACAGAAACATGTCAATGTATGTATTGTGGTCTTTTATGCCATTCCGGTTGGGTGACTGCAACCTTCCCCACCCTTTCCACGGAAACATGTTCCATTGTATCTCCTAGTCCTACCTTTGTTACGGCTTACCAGGCTATCCTCTGCTAGGAAAAGTTCTGCCGCTCACACTGTGTTAAAACATAGAGTCAGTCCCGTGAACCAATGGGATACCGAGAAAAGATAATCTGATAACCCAAAGAGTTCCAAAATTAGATATGAACATTTCTTTTACATTTATATTAGGATGTGTTATTAAATCACGACCTCTGGATTTGCAAATGGATGTCAATAAAGATTTATCACTTTGGAATGTCACCCATTTCTCTTAAACAAATAAAGGCTTTGAATAGTCTAATACTAACGATTAAGCAAATTGTATTTCCTTTTTTTCTTGTTCGAACAATCATACACAAATTGTTTTCTGTTTAACAGCACAGTGTTACAACTTCCTTTTCTGGTTAACAGCATGGTGTTACAAAGTAAATGGATCCTTGTTTTTGCTTTTAAGGCAGTACAAAGTATTTTCTTAGTACCTGTACTAGTTGTCCACAAGAGGGAGATTTGAAAACTAAGGCCCGTATTTATACTTTTTTAGCGCCGCATTTGCGTCATTTTGTGACTCAAAAGCAGCGCAAACTTTCAAAATACAATTGTATTTTGTAAGTTTGCGCCGATTTTGCGTCAAAAAACAATGCAAATGAGGCGCTAAAAAATTATAAATATGGACCTAAATACATCAATGTTTATTGGACCTGGCCCTTTTTGCAAGGTCATCCTCAAACTTTTTGCCTCCTTCCTCCTATATTTTTTCTGACCTCTTGCTGTTCGCTCTAGGACTCTGAACACTTTATCACTGCTGATCAGTGCTAAAGTGCAGGTGCTCTCCCTCCTAAAGTTGGTATGATTGGCTTACACCTGATTGGCATATTTAATTTTATAACTTGCCATACATTTCCTGATGTTCCTGGTATGAGCATTTATGAGGATCTTATGATATGTGCATCATTGTAGTAATGTTTTCCTGACTACTGCTTATTTTGCAGAATAACGAGTAACCTGTGTGTTATATGTGACTACTGCTGTTTTTGCAGAGTAACAGTACTGTGCAATGTTATGGCAACTGATTTGAGCATGACATGTGTTTGGTCTAATGATGTTGTGTACAATATAGTTTATTTTTATATAACTTGGTGTTGTGTTTCCTTTGTGGTGGGGATAGTGCTTCACGTGTGTTGTGTGTGTTATGTAAATGCTTTACACATTGCCTCTGGGACAGGCCTGACTGCGCGTGCCTAGCTACCAAGGGGGTGAGCAGGGGTTATCTTGGATGTGTAACTCCCTCCCCCTAATTAGAGTGGGTGGGTTCTGCCTGGCTTAGGTGCATACCCTAGCCAACCAGAAACCCAATTTCTAACAATGTTCATCTGTCATTGATCACAGATTACATCACTCATAAATTAAATTCAAATCAGAAAGTCTTTATTTCGGGTCAACAGCCGCAAAAGCACATAAATACTTAGAAAGTCTAACACAACATGCAAATATAGTTGAAAACATACAGTCAGAAAAACTCATACAGTTTGGCTGCACCTAAATCAAATAACGTAACCTTGCATGCAACTAAGGCCCTCATTTGCAAAGTTTTGGTGGAGGGCAGCGTAGAAAATCCTTTTTGCCTCGCTGCCCTACATCAAAAAAGGTAAGATTCTGCCCACTCCTGTCCTTGTTCCCTGTGCTGGCGCACACATATTGCTGCCATGCACCAATGCAGGTACCCTTGCACCATGGTGCAAGGATGCCTGCATTGCGGGAATGATTGTTTTTGTACAGGAAGGGACACTTTTCCGCACAAAAACAATCACAAGAGGTGTTTACCTCCTTCTATGTGTGTTGCAAAATGCAGCACACATAGAAAAAGGAGAAAACTGGTTGAAATAGTATTATTTCCACCCCGTTGGCCACCCTTATACCTCCCTAGGGTGGCATAGGAAACTGATGCATTCCCAGGTTTACGAAACCTTGTAAATCTGTGAATGCGTCAGATACCATGGGTGTTGTGTGAGAACACCCACAGCAACATGCAGGGAAAGCCCCCTTCACGCAGAGTAATGCATGAAAGGGGGCCATATCTACCAGGGCACATAAAGCCATGCAAAGTGGCTTTGTGTGGTCTTGTAAACATGGCCCTGCAGCCTTCCCTACTGGAGTGTCAAAAAAATGACACACTGGCGGCTTGTAAAAGGTCCTTAGTTCTATAAGAATAAATAAATGAAACAAGGTCATTCATGAATTCCTTTTCCTTTTGTGTTTGCTGCTCCCTTTCATGTTGACATGTTTCAGCATTTCATAAAAGTTCAGATCGAAGATAAAATCACATGCATCACAATTGATTATGCCCTGTGTTTCCAACATGACACACTTTTGTGTGTATTTGCTTTCATCTCTATTTTGCAGAAAGACTAACTTCATTATCTTACCAAAAAGTGTATGCCTTTTATATATGTTAAGTTAGAAACATAGGGAATAATGAACTTGGTTGCAGGGTGAAAGGGGTGCCCAGAATTATTTCCAACAATATTGCTATATTAAGCAGAATCTAAACAGTAGCGTAGTTTTACTGCAAAATTTCAGAATAGATGAAATGAGAATCAGTTAAATCAGACTAATCTGAGTGCCCCGAGTGAAGGAGGATCATCACATTTTGTTCAATTTCATATATGTTAACTACTGCAATACATTCAGACACTAATCACACTGGGCTACACTGAAAAACAAACACATTCTAAAATATGATTATTTGTCTACCCTTTCCACAATTGAACATACAGGGAGGTAAATGGAAGCCAAATTCCCATTGAAACATATATACATGCTTGGTGTACCACTCACAACCTTCTTAATAATGCTCCAGGAGAAGGAGGAAGGAGGAAAGACCTAATAGGTTTGTAAAAGTACAGTCTCCCTCTAGTACCTTTGGTGGCATGCTTCATCCTTGGGTCTTTACCCAAACTTGAGATCTAAATTATCTTAAGGCATACCATATCATTACTGTATACTTATTTATTTAGTGTACCTATGGCAAATATTAAACACAAAAGGGAGTGTCCTCAGAGTATACAATTTACTCAGACATGTGGGGTCCACATGTTTCAGTCAGTAGTGGTTGCCTAAACAAGTCATGTGACTTTCCTCAGGACAAAATACTAAGATCCCTGCTGAATCTTATCAGCAAGACCAAACACTATTTGTGGCGTCCCCTTGTTTGCAATGTTTCCACCTGCGATTTAAAATGGATGCCAATAGCTCAGATCCTCAACAGGGCAGTGAGTGCTTGCCCTACATAATGACATTGCACAAATAGGAGACTGAATGAGCACCGGTCATTAGTTGAGACTGGTCTATGATCGCTGAATAACCACCACACAGTCAGAATTAAGCTATGAATTATAACCAATGTCTCTCTACCTACCTTTACAGATACAATGATGAGGGGAATTCCCTAAGTACAGTTTGTGTAAGTATGCATTTTGAATCAAAGGAGCAAATATCATGAACAAGTGGGCCACACAAATATTGTTTGGGCTTGATGATAAGCTCCGGCAATAATATTAGTATTTGGTCCTTTACAAAGGCACATAGGGGGTCATTACGGCATTGGCGGGCGGCGGTAGCGGCGCACTCCCGCGGCCCCCATCACGACATCCCCGCTGGGCCGGCCGGCGCAAACCAAGTTTGCGCCCCCAGCCCAGCGGGGATGAGGCCGCAACATAGGAGCCGGCTCCTAATGGAGCCAGCGGTGTTGCGGCCGTGCGACGGGTGCAGTTGCACCCGTCGCGCTTTTCACTGTCTGCTATGCAGACAGTGAAAAGCTGGCCAGGGCCCTGTTAGGGGGCCCCTGCACTGCCCATGCCAGTGGCATGGGCAGTGCAGGGGCCCCCAGGGGCCCCAGGACACCCCTTACCGCCAGCCTCTTCCTGGCGGTGCAAACCGCCAGAAACAGGCTGGCGGTAGGGATGTCATAATCCCCAGGGCAGCGCTGCTTGCAGCGCTGCCCTGGCGGATTATCACCGCTGGGGCTAAAACGGCGGGAAACCGCCGGCCCCGGCGGTGCGACCGCGGCGCTGCCGCCGCGGTCGTAATAAGGGCCTCCGTACCGCCAGCCTGTTGGCGGTACGGACGCTACATTACCCCTGGCGGTCTCCGACCGCCATGGTCGTAATGACCACCATAATCTGTTTAGGAGACTGCTATTGGCTGAGACATGTTTACCTTAAATATCTGAGTACATTGTATACTCTTACATTTTGTTTTTAATCTTTCCATAGGTACCCTAAAAAAAGAAGTACCTGATAAATATAGTTTTCATCTCAGATCCCTTTGCATCCCTAATAAAACAGAACTGCACTAACCAACAGTGTTGAGTGGACTAAAACACAGTAGGGAAATTGGGTCAGGACCCAAGGATGAAGCATGCCATCAGTGTACTGGTAAGTGAGGGTCCTTAATAAACAAATTAGGTTTTTCCCCTGAGGGATGAGATAAAAGAGTTCAGAGTGGCACATCAAATAAGAATTGCCTCACTTTAATATTTGGTTTGTTCTTCTTTGATATATAGTCAAGTTTTATTGTCAGATTAACTGAAATCCTTACAAATAAGACAAGTTTAAGAAAATAAATATTAAGGCTACTGTATTGACATGGCAAAATAGACATATGCAATTCAAAATCTGAGATCCATGCAAAGGAATCCTAAGTGATTGGTGTGTTAATCAATTGGAAGCTTAGTAGACTCTTCTATTATGTTCTTGACTCCATAATTTCC
This sequence comes from Pleurodeles waltl, assembly GCF_031143425.1. NCBI lineage: Eukaryota > Metazoa > Chordata > Amphibia > Caudata > Salamandridae > Pleurodeles > Pleurodeles waltl. Next base: position 1,372,964,305 of record NC_090447.1, on the reverse strand, counting down.
CTGATGCAAGACATATACATGAGTCATCTCTTTTTAAAAAAAAATGTCATATTACCTCTTCAGACACATGCTGTCTGTTTAAGTAAAACTAGCCCAGAAGTCAGAAACCCTCAAACATCCCTTTATGAATTTAGAATTCCCAGTAAAGGTTGACAGGAAATCATTTCCTGATTTTTTCGGGTTGCCAACATCTATAAGAATGAAAATTCTTAAAAGCAGAAATATCAGGAAAACCATGCAATAGAAAAAGTTCAAACCATATTACTTGTCAGAGACCAACCAAAGACTAACAAGGGAAGCACTCAACAACACTGAACGTCTAAATCAAAGGCTTCTCACTCTTTTCACCACAAGTCCTGGATCACTATATATATATAGAGAGTTCTATCATTCAAAAGGCTCCAAGGATAGCCCTAAAATCAGACTGTTGCAGTCTTTGAAGAAATATCTCTCAACTACATGTGGTTATTGTCAGTCGTTTTTTACTTTCCCTGTCAAATATACATCTCTGAATGTTGGCAAAATAAAATAGCTGCTTCACAGGCCTTGTCTCTGGGACATTTAACAGATTAAAGCAATGTTTAACTCAAAATCTGTGCTTAATAGAGAGTCAAAACACAAGGAGAAATCCTGTTCTTTTCTACCTGTTGAAAATATTTGCTAAACTTTACAAAATGTAGAAAAAATACCTTTTCTTAGCCTGCATGTAAATTGTAACATTTCTGTCATATTTTGTTTTAGCCTCAATTAAAGAGTATATTTCTTAAAAAGTCTGTCCATAGAAATACATATGTTACACCAAAATAAGCCATTTATATGCATTTCCTAAGCACACGTTTGATAATAAAACATTAAACACATTCACATGGATGCTTGTTGTTTTACTGTCAATAGGGTTTATTCAACTGCTTTTTTTTTCTTTGGGTATATTTGAAAGGTAAACCTCATAGTTGTCCACAATTATTCATGAATTATACATGGTTCTGGTTCCCTAAAAGCACCTAATGTGCCTAATTGTATCAGCTAATACACAAATGTGAGAAACTGGGGCGTTGATTGACTATAGTATGAGCTCTGGTGCAGCAAAGTCCATATTCTCTTCCAAAGTGAACCATAAAATGTCACTAAATTAACCTGTGCGTAACTCTGGATAGCTTGGCACAACAAGCAGTCAGACTTAACTTAGAGGCAATGTGTGAAGTATTTATGCACCACACAAACAGTAATAAAGTGAAGACACAAAACAAGAAAAATCCCAAACCAAATTAGAATTATAGAGCACATTTGAATACATCATTTAACACAAAAGAAACAAAAATTCAAACATTAGAACTGAAGTTATGAATTTTAAAGAATAAACTGCAATTTAGCACCCAAAAGCATAAAGTGCCAGCTGTGGCTATCTGATCAAGGTGGACCAGGTCAAAGTCAAAAGTTCAAGGCAACCGCTATGGAGCGTGAGTCAAATACAGCCCCAGATTAGTCCCACAGGGGATTTGAGATTTACCTTCTCAAGTTGTGTGCCATCTGCATTAGAGAGGGTTGCGAGGAGCAAGGAGAGCAGTGAGGGAGCAAGTCAGCATGGTGTAAAGAGCCAGGTAGGTGTCGCGGATGGGCGGCCTGGAGATTCGCATTTGCAGTGACTTGTGGGCTGTTGGTGCAGCTGTGTGAAGAGATGGGAAGATGGGATCGCGTAGCTTGCTCTCATTTTTAGTGCGAGCTGCACAGTCCTGGTGAGAACAGGTTCATTCGCAGTCGTAAGGAGCCCAAAACATTGAAGGGTTCAGGACTTGAGAGGCATCACTTAGGGGTCAGGAACTTGCTGAAGTGAGGTCCAGGAGCTCCTGGGGATCATTTTATGTCTCTGAGTCTCAGATCATGTGGCCAGCAGACTAGCCCTATGAGTCACTCTGAGGACATGGGTTATAAAAAAAAGTTGCAGGTCCAGTTCATCTTTCTCAGACAAGAGGGCAGCACGCAGCAGGTGCGCACAGCAAAGCAACAGCTCATTCAGAGTGAGCCAAGACAGGATGCTGGCACAAAGGGCTAAGGGCAGGAAAATATCAAGTATCTAAAAGTGGTATTTTCAAAATTGTAATGAAAAATCTGACTTTACCATGAAAGTCAGATTCAAATTGCAATTTCTTATGTACCAAACATGACATATCCACTTCCTCTCAATTAGAAGCTACAGCTTATTATATATAATAAGGAATGCCCATTTTTAAAATAAATACACCAATTGGCCATATGCCAATCAACCAAGGGTTCAAGCAGAAAGCACAATAAATTTAGCACTGGTTATCAGTCAATCAATCAATCAAAAAGTTTTATAGAGCACGCTACTCACCCGTGAGGGTCTCAAGGCGCTTGGAGGGGATCAATGGGGGGGGGGGCAAGGAGGGTCACTGTTCGAACAACCATGTCTTGGGGTTCTTTCTGAAGAGCAGGAGGTCTTTGGTTTTGCGAAGGTTGGTGGGGAGGCAGTGGTAAAGTGCTCAGAGTCCTAAGGCCAACAAAAGGAATTCAGCAACAAAAAGGAAGCATAAGGCAACAAATCTCATTATGACTCTGCAGAGAGAGCCAGTCCCAACAATGAATATATACAGAATCTATATTTTCTGTATATAGGTATTAAGGTTCAATATATCTATATAAAGCATATGTGGATATTTATTACATGCGTTTGATTGCAATTGCTAAAATAAAATGTTTAGTGGATAGAACCAAATTTTACTCCTAATTGGCACACATTTCTAATATACACCTTTGTTATTGCTTTACATTAAAAAGGCAATATAGGGATATGACCATTACGCAAGTCCAGATGACTATAGAACACAGAGCTCTGCATCCTTGTTTACGATCCTTGTGCCCTGTTTGAAAAATGGGACACCTCAATGAGGAAAAACAAGGGGGGGTGGGAGGTGGATCAGACTTCTGGGCCAGTGATGCAAAAGATAACTTACATTTGAACTGCTAAGCTTCAGAGGCTCACCCGCAAGAGAGGCAGCCTGTGAGGCAGAGGCCATGTTCACAGTCAGACTATCAAGCTAGGCAGGCACATTTGTCCCCCTATGCCCCTTGGCCCATTTGCAACTCGCAAGTGCTTTGATGACCATAGACTCACACTCTCCTCGTGGCATTGCTGATCCTCGTCATGTAGTAGTCCTCATGAAGGGCAAGACAGTGGAAGACAAGGGAACAGCAGCCACGCCCCCAGACTACAAATTACCACAGCTGTATTTTGTCCATTGGGTTTTTAAGAGCATCTCTACATGGTGGTACTGACTGCTATAACTTGCTGCAAGAGAGACTTGTTGGGTATTTCCTGTGAATGTTGAGATGGAGGTTAAAGTAAGCTGATCTTTGCCACTGCTGGATGGGGCTGGAATCCAGCTGTACTGTCCTATTTGTTTGAGTTGGACCAAATCCAAACAATGAGCAATGGTCTTCCCTGCTAGTATTTGGAAGGGTTGACCATGTAGCACTTTGAGGAGTTCCCTGCATGTCCAAAGTTTACTGACCTCCCAATTATGCAGAGGTTTGAGTGACATGTGTCATGCAAGGGCTGCTTTATTGATGCTCTGAGACGCAGAGGCAAACACAAAGAAAGTAAACAGCGTAGACTGCAGAGATTCACAAATACCATTCCAGATGAGATGTAGGTTGCAAAGGGGTCAGACGTCTTGAACCAATGGGGATGTAAATGCTATCTTATTGGAACCTAAGGCCAGCCTGAAAATCATTAATGATCAAACGGATGTGGTTGCATGCTGCCTAAATCTCGTTACAGAAAAAGAGATTACCAAAATATGAGGTTAGATGGCAGGAGCATTGTATTTCAGATTTAGAAAGAGCTCCCACCACTACCACAGAAAAATTGTTACAAGTTTAGAAGTTGATGAATGCTGTCAAAGCAAACAAAGATCTAGAAGTTCAGTTTCAGAGCAATAATATAAATACTGTTGCTGTCACTAAACACACAAACATGGGGCATCCAGATCCCTTCATTGAAACCCTGGTATCAGAGGTATTCAGCTAGACTAGTTTCTCCCAGATGTTCCTAGTGAAGAGAGCCCACTGATCACTCAGCCCCAGATCACTGCCAATGGTGCTCTTTGCCTCATTATTTCAAGGCTTCTCAACTTCAGGGACAGAGAAACGGTCCACTATAATACTAAGTTGAGACTCTGGCAATTTATCTGGATTTTACTGGGGTGATACATAAGCCAGATGCAATTTCACAGAAGCTATATCCATCTGTTGAACAAACAGCATAAAACATACTATGTTATATCCAGCCAAACTTCGATGAAACATCTAATACATTTACAGATGAAGCTGCAGTGAATAATTTCTGTTAGAGGTATGTCAGTGTAGGGAGGGTTCAATCACCTGCGGATCAGTCGCTATCCTCAGGGGGGCAGCGAAGAGCTCCTTATGACACTGAACAATGCAGGATTAATAAAATTGCCATGGGTCTCATGAACTATACCTCTCAAAGTCGTCTCAGAAGAGGGAGAGAGGGCAGGATGATACTGTGCTGGCCTAGTGAACATTTCTCACTAGTAAGAAATGCTGAACGCTTACCTGGCTCTTTGGAGTACGGCCCTAAATACATACTGGCACTACACCATTAGCACAGTAACATGCATAGTTCAACATAGAGAGTAGAGGTTGACTGACACACCCTGCTCCTTGGTGTGTAGCATCGTTGCAATGCCTCAGTGGTTGAGAGTTTTATTTGTTGGAGGAATTTTGCACTGATAATTGGGGAGATCAGGGAGGCTGGAGACATTTGGACATTTCACAATTTTCACACTTGTGTTTACACTAGAGACCATTGTTGCAATAATAGCCCATTGGATATTAAGACACACAATTCTTGATAGGAAGGTGCTTGCACTACTGTCTTGAAACAATAAAGGCCTGAAAAATCCCAGGAAGTCTAGAAAAGCAGTGACAAACGTAGTCAGACATTGAACAGATTTAGCAATGTTGTAGGAGACACTCGAGAATCTTGTTACAGTGTATCCTCATAAGAAACTCTATTGACTTCAAAGTAATCATAAAATTTGAAGACCCAAAAAGTAGATATATAGCGCTACTGGGGACATTCCACAACAGAAAGATATCTTTGATTAATGTCATTGCCCCGAATGTATAGTTTTTCACCATCATACAATGTCGAATTTTGTCCATCATTCCTAATATGGTTAAGAGTATTGATGTAGAGACAATGGTGCGCTGTGGAGATTTTAACTTGGTGATCAATCTAAAATGAGATAAATCTAGAGGATGTGGTTCACATTAGAGAAATGCTGTAGATGTTGCTCCTCGGTAAACCCACCCTAGAAGCAGATTCCCTGCAGTCTCTTTTAGATTCAGGGGGTCATTATGACCCCGGCGATAAGTGTTAATGTGGTGGTAGTACTGCCAACAGGCTAGCGGTACATACCGCCACATTATGAGAATAGTGGGTTGGCTGTAGCCAACGTGCCACTTCTCCACTCATACCGCCATGGCGGTTTCAGATGCCGAGCCGGAGATGTCAATCTCCAGCCCGGTGACCGGCACAGTACTGCCGGCGGAATTATTAGCCTGCCTACCACCATGGTTTTTGTGGTGTTCGCACCACCATGGCGGTAGGCACTGCCGGTGACAGGGAATTCCTTTCCTGTCACTGGTCGGTGGCTCCCCCACAACACTCACCAGATGCTCCACTACCCCTCCAGCCAAACTCTCCTACCCCTTCTGATCAACACACACAGCCCCTGCCCCCTCCGATCCACAAACACATCCCCAACCCCATACACGCACACACCGCAGACGCGCACGCACCACAAAACTGACCCCACAGCCAAACACACACACATCACCTCCCTCCCCTTCCCCCACCAGTCACAGCACCCCACGCCCCCTCGCCGCATACACGCACACAGACACTCACACGCACCACACATACACCTATTCACTAACACTGCCATACACGGATTCATTCACACACTGCATACACACATTCATACATGCATGCTGTCAGACTTACTGACACACATTCTAACACAATCACACTGACCTCTTACACGCATTCACTCACAAGCATACAAACATTCAAACTACTCAACACATTCAGGCGCATTCACACACACACTCACACAATCAGATACAAACACACAACACCCCCACCCTCACACCCCCCTCCCCTGTCGGGTACCTGACTTACCTTGTCAGGCGAGGAGGTCGTCTGGCAGGGAACGGGAAGGGGCACTGCTACCACCAGCTGCGCCCCACCAGGAGAACACCACCAGGCCATCTGAATTGTCATAATACAGCCGGCGGCGTTCTACTGGCGTGGCGGTGCTGGTGGTAGCAGCGCCAGCTTAACACAGTCTGCCAGCATGATCATTGATGGATCATAATTGCAAATGTCAAAATGACCACTTCAATGTTCTGTGACGAACTATGCACTGAATTTTTTCAGCTTAATATAGACGTGGTAGCTAAGTATGCTATGCATTTAGAGTCCCTTAAAGTCCATGACATAGTGATAGCTAAATATGTGGGCATCTCAAAAGACATATCGGCTCAACCGAAGCACGGAATGAAAAAGGACGCTAGAGATAAAGGTATGCCTCTCAGAATACATTGCCTATGGGCATAAAGGCAAATAGATGCCCCATGATCGAACTATGTCCCGTACTGGACTTGGTATCTCCTATACCCCCAAATAACCACCTCTTTTCCATTTTACCTTCCCGGCTCAAACACGCTATAAAAAGAGTTACATATGGCAAACTGAACATACCCTTTGTTTTTTTTATTCTATAATAATATGTAGCTCAGTAGTATAGGCCTACTCAACTTTGACCAGTCTGATTTTAGTACAGAAATGTGAATTGGACTGATGATTTGAAAGCTCATATCTAGTTCCAGACCTATGTTCCTACAACTCATGTTGCCGGTGCGACTTTTTGTAGTTGCATCTCAATTTTATAAAGGTATTAATTAACTAGGGAAAGGAACCTCGCCTAGAGAATATGCGCATTAAGTACCAAACCGTCATTTTTAACTCTGGAACTATAACATAAATATTGCATCAGAAGAATGATTAGAAATTCTCAGTCATCTGTTTCCGAATAGATATCTCGGCGACATGAATGGCCTGTTGCAAAAATACGGCGAGTCGGCTGATAGAGATGTGGCCCTTCTAGGGGTGGTGAAGCACTCAGCTGGCGAGGAAATAATCTGTGTGTTTGTACAGTAACACAAATGGTTGTGTAGTTGCTGAAGACCAAAGCAACGGTGAGAAATACCTTGATGAGATAGCCTTGGTGTTGTTGGAAGACTGAATAAATCAAAAAGAGTACATTGTTCCTAAAACGAAAATTTGAAAATTAGGCACAGGTTCAGAAGAAACACTTCAGGGGGCAGGCCCCACAACAGCCCATAGAGGCAGGTCTACAGAATGTCTGCCGACGGTGATGGCTGCTCACTGGTGGCAGTGGTGCTGCTGCTGGTGCTGATACTGGTGGTGGTTGTGGGGGGAAGCTCCAGCCCATCCCCTGCAGCCTCGGACGGCTGCGCACTGCTGGTGGCGGTGCTGCTGGTGGTGGTGGGGGGAAGCTCCTGCCCATCCCTGGCTGCCTCAGACGGCTGCCCACTGTGCTGCTGGTGGTGCTGGTGGTTTGGGGAAGCTCCAGCCCATCCCCTGCAGCCTCGGACGGCTGCCCACTGCCCGTGGCAGTGCTGCTGCTGCTGGTGGTGGTGGTGGGGGGAAGCTCCTGCTCATCCCTGTCAGCCTCACACGGCGGCCCACTGGTGCTGCTGATGGTGGTGGTGGTGGTGGGGAGCTCCAGCCCATCCCCTCCAGCCTCAGACTGCTCCCCGCTGCTGGTGGCAGTGCTGCTGGTGGTTGTGCTGGGGGGAAGCTCCAGCACATCCCCAGCAGCCTCCGACGGCTGCCCACTGCTGATGGCAGTGCTGCTGCTGGAGGTAATGGTGGGGGGGAAGCTCCTGACCATCCCTTGCAGCCTCGGATGGCTGCCCACTGGTGGTGCTGCTGGTGGTGGTGGTGGGGGGGGAAGCTCCAGCGCATTCCCTGCAGCCTTGGATGGCTGCCAACTGCTGGTGGCGGTGCTGCTGGTGGTGGTGGTGGGGGGGAAGCTCCTGCCCATCCCCTGCCACCTCAGACGACTGCACAACCATGGTTGGTGGAGGGGGCTCTGACTGAGTCCTTGCACCAGGCCCCTTGTCCTTCCTGCCAGCTGGTGCAGGCCCCTTGACCTTACAGTTTGCAACTAGGGATGTCTTCTTGCTCTTCAGGGTAGCTGCTGGTGCAGGCCCCTTGCCCTTCCTGGCAGCAGCTGGGACAGGCACCCTTTCTATGAGGCAACCTGGTGCCCTGGATCCTTTACCACCACGAGTTGCTGTGGACACTACTGGGCCCGTGGACTGGGTGGCTGAGGTGCTTGCCTGGGTTTTACCAACCCTGGCCAGACGTGAAGGATGGGGGGTGGAAGAGGTCAATGAAGGAGAGGAAAAACTTCTTAGGGACATTGGGGCGGGAACAGGGAGAAGGTTTGGGAGTGGAGGAAGAGAGAGTGGTTGTAGGAGGTGCCTGTCTGCTGTGTTTGGGAGTAGGTGCATGGGCTAGATGCTGTTGTGAGGTAATTGGCTGTTGGGTGTCTGAGTGTCTGCAGTTGCGTACCTTGGGAGGAGGGGGCACAGACACAGTGGGAGAGGACACAGGGGACGTGTGCATGGATGTGGGGGTGGTGACTGCCAGTGAGGGGTGTGTAGTGATAAGCGTGATGGTGATGGAGGTAGTGGATGAGGATGTAGTGTATGCAGGTGTGAGTGGAGACGCTACTGGGACAAGAAGGAGGAGGCACAGTGGAGGCATTGGATGTTGGTATGTCTGCATCTGTATGGTGTTTGTGTGAGTGCCTGTGGGATGAAGTATGGTGCTTGTGTTCGCCTGAACCACTCTTGTGTGTTGTCTTGTGTGTATGCTGGTCTGCCTATGTGCTTGGGATAGGTTGGGGTTGAGTGGAATGGGATTGGGTAGAGGAAGTTGGAGGGGGAGGGTGGAAGCAGGGACAATGGCTGCCATTAGAGAGGAGACCAGAGCCTGGATTGACCTCTATTGGGCCACCAAGCTAGTGTGAATGCCCTCCAGAAATGCATTGGTTTGTTGCATTTGGGTTGCCAGCCCCTGGATGGCATTCACAATGGTTGACTGCCCAACAGAGATGGATTGCAGGAGGTAAATAGCCTCCTCACTCAGGGCAGCAGGGCTAACTGGGGAGGGGCTGAGGTGACTGTGGCAAAGGAGATGCCCACCCTCCTGGGTGATCGTGCACGGGCCACTCGCTGAGGGGCTGCTGGGAGGGCGGTGCTGGTACGGGGTGGTGGCTGTACCTGTAGCTGGGGTGGTCACAGAGGTGTCCGTCACCACCAGGGAGCTTCCATTGGAGGAGGTATCTGTGTCACAACTGTCCCCTCCAGTCTCTGCTGTGGTGCTCCCCTCGCACTCTCTCCCACTGGTGCCCTCACCATCGGTGGACTCTGCCTCCTGGGTCCTGTGGGATGCAGCTCCCTCCATCGCCAGTGCCTCTGCTCCTCCGCCAGATGATGCTAATGCACATAAGGACAGGATGACAAGACAAAAAGGTGAGGGAAGAGACAAAGGAAACACATGGTCAATGGCTGCACCAACACTACCGTTGGCATACACAGCACCCTCACACAGTGAACAGCCCTACGCACTATGCAGTGCACTACCAGTAACAATGCTAGTCACCAGTGCATGGGGAGGGACACATACGGCCAACTGCAGCATACCTGGGACCCACACAGCCCTGCCCAGTAGTGGATGCCTACTAACTAGGTAGGAGGAATATCACATCAGAACCCTGGCCAACATGGGACCTAATCTGCGATGTCAGGCCTGGCCTAGGGGCACCCAGAGACACACATCCCCCATCTGGATACCACCCTACTATGGATAGGTTGTAACAATTGGAACTGTACTCACCCCCTTTACTCACCCCCTTGTGCTGCTGTGATGCCCTCAAGCGCCCATCGAGCTCCAGATAGGCCACCGCCGGTATGCGGGCCATCAGGCGGGTCAGGGTTCGACAGGCACTGCTTCCTCATTGGGAGACCATCCCCAGCTGGGCCTCCGCAGTCTTCCATGCCCAGAATCTGAGGTTCTCCTACCGTTTCCTACAGTGGGTGCTCCTCCTGCCGTACACCCCCAGGGTCTGCACATCTTTGGCGATGGCACGCTATATGCCCTTCTTTTGATGGGCGCTGACCTGCAGAGAAAATACACACAGGGAAAGGTATTAGTCTGACCGTCCTGCCTGTTACACTCATGTCCCACCTTACCCCTTCCCATCCCCATTTGCACAGACATAGCCCAGCACTCAAGCTGCACATCACCCAGGGGACATCCACCAACCCCCCCCAACACAAGGCCTTTACACACACCACTCCATGCATTCATGCCCTTATGCATCGTGCTCACAGTGTACTCACCTGTTGGTCTGGAGGCCCATACAGCAGTCCGTACTGGGGTAGGACTCCATTCACTAGTCTCTCCAACTCCGCCAAGGTGAAGGCAGGGGCCCTTTCCCAAGTCATACGAGCCATGGTAGATTCCAGACAGGTCACAGCAGCACATGCAGAGTAGGTCCTCTCCTGTTGAAGGTCTAGTAGCAAGTGAGTGGTCAGATAGAAAATGGCAGTGACGTCCGTGGCGATGCATACCATCACCGCCAGCGAACATAACCATTGGCCACTGTATCCCATAGGGCCCAATATTATCCAATGAGGTGTTGCGCAGCAGTTCCCGACCCCTCCCACAACGGCACACAACATCAGCGGAATTACCTCACTTCCACCTGTTCCTCCACACAGGACAGGTGGACACCATGTCAGGGTGGGGGGGGGGCAGGCCCTGGATTATAACTGCGTCACAGTTCATAATTGTACATATGGGACAAATGCCACATATACATTTCAAAATAACATCATGCATTGTACTGTTGTGGCTCCAATGTACAGTTTATGACTGGCTCCTCACTCTTTTGCCCCATAGAGTGCAACCGCGGCGGATGAATAGGAGATGGAGACATACCCCAGTGTACAGACCCCTGGTAGACCTGTCAACAATAGAGGACAGGCACATTATCCTCACCTACAGACTTGACAGGGCCATAATCACAGAGATGTGTGCACAACTGGAGCCTGATCTGATACCTGCTATCCCTCACCCCCCTGGGATCCCCCCTCTTGCGCAAGTGCTATCTGTGGTCCATTTCCTGGCAACGGGTTATTTCCAAGTAACAGTGAGCTTGGCAGCAGGAATGTCACACCCAATGTTCTCAATAGTGCTGACCAGAGTGTTGTCTGCCCTAATTAAACACATGTGCAGCTACATTGTATTCCCCCAGGTGGAGTATTTGGCCACAGTGAAGGCTGACTTCTATGCAATGGGACATACCCCCAACATAATTGGGGCAATTGATGAAACACATATTGCATTTGTCCCCCCCCCCCCGGCAAAACAAACAGGTCTTCAGAAATAGAAAGAGTTTTCGTTCCATGAATGTCCAGATGATGTGCCTGGCAGATCAGTACATCTCCCACATCAATGCGAAGTATCCTGGGTCAGTGCATGATGCCTTTGTCCTGAGGAATAGCAGCATTCCAAATGTGATGGGTCAACTACAGAGGCACAGGGTGTGGCTAATAGGTGATCTCTGGTTCCCACCCAGTGAATGTTGGTGTGTGGCTATGATGTGAGCCATAAGGGATAGTGTGTGGCTAAATGTTGTCCCTCGATATTTTCAGGTGACTCTGGTTACCCCAACCTATCATGGCTACTGACCCAGATGAGGAATCCCAGAACAAGGGCAGAAGAACATTACAATGAGGCACATGGGCGACCAAGAAGGATCATTCAACGTACCTTTGGCCTCCTTGTGGATCCCTGTGCTACTCACCCAAGAAGGTCTGTCAGATAATCATGGCATGCTGAATGTTGCATAACCTTGCCTTGAGACGCCATGTGCCTTTTCTGCAGGAGGAGGAGGCTGGAGATGGCCGTGTTGCAGCAGTGGACCCTGTGGACAGTGAAGATGAGGAGGCAGAGGATGAGGACAACAGAACTGCAGTTATTCAACAATATTTCCAATAATACACAGGTAAGACAGTGGTACTTCACATTTCCTTGTTTAACAGTGTCACTGGTAGGCTGTTTTTCCCCACTTCTATGCCCACTCACTGTGCCCTTTGGAAACAATTTTTTTGCACTCCTGATGCGGTCACTGTAGCCAACTGCACATGTACATTACTGTACAGTTGATTTGCAATGCTTGAACCTTGTTAAACAAATACATCCTCAAAAAATGTGACATACTCCATACTCTGCATTTTTTCAAATTGTGTTTATTGCAGTGCTAAGAAGAAAAGGGGGGAGTGCAATGGACTGGGCTGATGATGGAGGAAAGTGCAGGGTATTGTTCAAGTCTATTTGTAGCACAGGTGCATCGTCCAAGGGGGCATAGGAAGGGGAGCAATGGCAGTTCACGGTGGACAGGGTGACATAGTGGGACACAAGGGTGACAATCAGGAAAGTCTTATTTCCTGGTGGGGGTCTTGGCAATAGTCTCTGGCTTCTGCCTGGATCACAGGGAACATTTGCGGGGTGGTTATCCTTCTGCAGGGGAAGGGGTGCTGGTGACCTGTTGGTCCTGTGGCGGGCCTTCTGTACACTAGCAGCAGCAGAGGTTAAAAGTTGTTTAGATGTCTGGCTAGTGGCCCGCTGTTCTAATACTGCCTCCCTCATAATGTTGGCCATGTCTGCCAGCACTCCTGCACTGGAGACCAGGGTGCTATTAATGGCCTTCAAGTCCTCCCTTATCCCCTGGTACTGTCCCTCCTTCAGCCGCCTGTTCTCCTGCACGTTGTCCAGGATCTGGCCCAGTGTATTCTGTGAATGTTGGTATGCTCCCAGGATGTCTGTCAGTGCCTCCTGGAGAGTTGGTTCCCTGGGCCTGTCCTCCCCCTGGCACACAGCAGTCCTCCCAGCTTCCCTGTTGTCCTGTGCCTCTGTCCCCTGGACCGTGTGCCCAATGCCACTGACCCCAGGTCTCTGATTGTCTTGGAGGCGACAATCAGGTGTGCCCTGGGGTTCCTGCAGTGGTGGACACACTGCTGATTGACGTGTCCTGGGAACAGAGGTATGGATACACTGGGTGGGTGCTGTGGCAGTATTTCCAGATGGGGAGGCTCTGTGGTTGTGTGTGACTGTGCCTGGTTAACCGACTGTCCGGAGGTCCCTGATGGGCCAGGTTGGTCATCCAGATCCAGGCGAGCAGAGTCGCTGTCATCACTGTGGGCCTTTTCTGTGGGGGGACTGGCTAGTGCTGGCACCTCTTCTCCGGTGACATTGGCTGGGATACCTGTGAGGATGTAAATGCAGTTTTATTGTTTCTGTGTGTGACATTTTGTGCATAGGTGGGGTGCCCTCTTTGGCTATATTTGCCCCGGCAGCTTTAACTTGTGTGAGTTGGTATGTGGTGGGCTAGCTGATTCTCTCCAGTGTGAATCCTTTCGGTGTCCATGCAGGGCTGTGAGTGGTGTCCATGCATTGGTGGTGCATGCAGGGCTTGGCATTGGGATGAGTGCTTTGTGATGGTGGGGTGTGTGGGGTGGAGTGATGGGAGTGAGGGTGGGGGTATGTGATGGCATGCAAGTAGGGGGGTGATAGTAGTAAAGAGTTGACTTACCAGAGTCCAGTCCTCCTGCTACTCCTGCCAGGCCCTCAGGATGCATGATTGCCAAGACTTGCTCCTCCCATGTTGTTAGTTGCGGGGGAGGAGGTGGGGGTCCACCGCCAGTCCTCTGTACAGCTACTTGGTGTCTTACTGCAATGGAATCCACCTCCCCCGTAGGTTGTTCCACCGCTTCCTGATGTCATCCCTTGTTCTGGGGTGCTTTCCCATGCTGTTGATCCTGTCCACAATCCTCTGCCATAGCTCCATCTTCCTAGCAATGGATATGGCTGTATAGTGACAGATTGGTGTGTGTGTGTGTCATAATATGGTGAACGGATATGCGCTGCGAAGACGGTATGTTGGTGGCAGTCAGAATGGCGGTAAGTGGGTTTTACTGCCAATGACATAATGAGGGCCTCAGTGTACCCAGGGCCTGTAAGTTAAATGACACTAGAGGACACCTATTGTGTCACTAGAGGACACCTCTTGTGTAACCATTAAAGGGACACAGCAAAGCATGTCTTCAAGCCTGCCCTTGCAGTTTGAGTGTGCCGTTTTAAAACTGCAAATTCGACCTGGTAAAATAAACCTTTTGCCACGTCTATACCTTCCTTTTTAATACTTTAAAGTAACCCCCTAAGTTAGGTCCTAAGGTAGGAATTCAACAAGTAGAGCATCTCTACTTAAGTTTTACAGGTCTTGGAAGTGAAAAATCTCCAACGTTGTTTTTCACTATGGCAGGGCTAGCACTCCCACAGAAAAGCATTAGGTTATTTTATGCTGCCTCATAATGTATAAATGAATTACATTTGGAGATACCTAGAACCATGATTCACGGACTGAAATTAATAGTAATTTAAAGTCCAAACTAATCGTCCGGTCAGATTTTATATTTCTACAATAAAAATGACACTTTTAGAAAGGTTGCATTGTCCTACCTAAAGCCTCTTGTTACCTTTTCAGAGATTATCACCAACTGTCACCTGGCAGCCTGCTGCCCCCTTGCATGGAGGTATGAATGGCTCCCAGGACAGGCTCCTCCTTGGCTGGGAGGAGGCGGTACTTCCTCCTGACAGGACGGCCTGGGGTATGTGTCCAGCAACTGCACAAGGAGATGGCAATCCCCTATCACAGGCAGATTTAATTCACACCTGGGCTTGACCCTACCATTGTCCAAGTATCCAACGTGGCACCAATCTCAGTGAGCAGAAAACCTGTTTCAGACCTGGTTTGCATGGGGAGTTTCCCATTTCCCCAGACACACCTCAGGAGAGTGCCCAAAGCTTTGCCCAGGGCGTAAAAAAGGTTCTTCTCTACTGGATTCTGTCAGAACAGTGCACTGTGGAAATGTTTAGGGCCAACCACCAAGGAAGTGATGCCAAAGTGGGTAGGGTAACAATTTCCGATTGGTCATGAGTTCTCCATCACCCACAAGCTAGTACCAGACTTAAAGGTGGCACCCCTAAGTACCTTTGTCAGAAAACCTCTGGATCTGTGAAGAAACAAGAAGGACTGCACCTGCTATTGAACCTGTGGAGAGAGAAGCCAAGGGCTGGATCAGCTTTTCACTTGCACTTGGGACAGAAGAATGGACCCCCAGGGGCTAGACAGACAGCGTCCTGTTCAGCTCCAAGAACACTAAAGCTACAAGAAGGCGACATTTCTGTAGAGCCCAGCTGACCATTTCCAACTGGATTTGCCCTGAACATGCTGGTGGCTTCTGAGAGATTTAGGGGGTCATTCCGACCCTGGCGGTCATAGACCGCCAGGGCCGGGGACCGCGGATGCACCGCCAACAGGCTGGCGGTGCATCCAGGCCAATTCTGACCGCAGCGGTAAAGCCGCGGTCAGAAAAGGGAAACCGGCGGTTTCCCGTCGGTTTTCCCCTGGCCTGAGGAATCCTCCATGGCGGCGCTGCAGGCAGCGCCGCCATGGGGATTCCGACCCCCTTCCCGCCAGCCTGGTTCTGGCGGTTTTGACAGCCAGAACCTTGCTGGCGGGAACGGGTGTCGTGGGGCCCCTGGGGGCCCCTGCAGTGCCCATGCCAATTGCATGGGCACTGCAGGGGCCCCCTAACAGGGCCCTACAAAGATTTTCAGTGTCTGCATAGCAGACACTGAAAATCGCGACGGGTGCAACTGCACCCGTCGCACCCTTTCCACTCCGCCGGCTCCATTCGGAGCCGGCATCCTCGTGGAAGGGGGTTTCCCGCTGGGCGGGCGGGCGGCCTTCTGGCGGTCGCCCGCAGGCCCAGCGGGAAACTCAGAATTACCGCGGCGGACTTTTGACCGCGCTGCGGTATTCTGTCGGGGGTACTTTGGTCAGAATGACCCCCTTAGTCCTAATCTCAAAGTGGTGCCCAAATGGTCCTGGATCTTTGGTTTGTGTTTGAGTTTACTCTTTCACCTTTCAAAATTGCAACCCTAGAAATTTAGAAGCTTTTACTTAATTTCTTGCAAAAAGAATCAGATGCTATCTCTGGACAACAGGAACAACAGGAACAGCCGGGTGGACATAACTTGCTAGTTTTCCCAGCTGAAAGAATCCTGATTTTCAAAATAAATGTTTTAGTCTGAACAAGGGGACTTCACAGGGACCAATTTTGAGCAGCACCCCACCAACAACAACACTTTCCTGAGCCCAGACTTCAGACTTCACCTACTTGAAGTTTTCTGCCACCAACATCGAGAGCCTTGAACTTCCCAACAGAGCTAATGCTTCAAACAAGGTTCTGTGCTATAGACCCCCCCATCAAAAACCCATCCCTTGGGGGCATGGCTTAAAAGGCCAAAATGGCTGATGCTCTTAAACGAAGCTCCACATTGTGCCATTTATTTGACAAATTGCTTATCACCCCCACTGAGCTGTGGCATCTACGTCCTACATGAGGCATTGAGGCCACCACTGAATTTCGGGATTTTTATGCTTCCTGTGAACCCAGGGGCTGGGCCCTGAGTGATCGCGCTGTGTTGCCCATCTGGAGGACGCTACTCCGACACTGAAGTTTCACCACTATCGGGCCAAGCCAAATTGGCTCAAGGTAGGGTGCCAAGTCCACTGCCCTTCCACTGCATGGCGCACCTAGCAACTCAGCCCTGTTGAAGGATCTGGCTGACTGTGTTGTGTTCCAGCAGTTGGTGGTGCTTTAAATGTGGGCTGGCTATTGCACTGCATAGGTTGCTGGACATGAATTATCCCCTCCTCTTTGCCCACGCACCTGATTGCTGAACTTTACTCGGCTGAATTGGGCACCCCAGGGCTATGGCAGTCACCGGGCACTCTCTCCTTTCCAAGCTGCCCCACTGCGAGGCAATGGATAAATCACCCTGTTGCAGGAGCCATCTGATTATAGGAAACAGACTGAAATCTTGTTGTATGGCATGTGGGGGTCCCTCTGTCTCCCGCCACACTGAAATATTGACTGTAGCTGCCCCCTTTCACCCCTAGGGTGGATTGCCATGTACTGGGGAGCTGAGTGGAGATTCTGGGCCTGAGGGGCAGACCTTCTGATCAGTGGCTACTTTGTGGCTCTTTGGGCTGGTGTGCCTGATGGTGAGATCTCGGGTGTGGGTGAGTGCAGCGCTGTGGCACCTGAACCATTTGTAATGCCTATTACCTGTTGCATTCTTCAAATGGGCTCAATAAATTAAAGTAGCAGACACGCTGTCCCTCCCTCATTTTGATACTTAAGGGCACAAACGTCACTGCACTAAACAAGAGTCATGGGTGGAACATCATTGAGACTAACATGGTATATGTGACCATCCATCCTGGTACACTGGGTTGTTTTGCCCAAAGTACCAGGGGGGTGGCTTGAATAAGCTTGACACTGGTACACTTTTGGGCATATTCCTAATGCTGCCTCTCCCACCCACTTTGATTGTGTTTCATACTTTCTTATTTTTACATTTGCATCTTTCCCTTTAGCTCTAAAGAGTAGTGAGTGAGTAGCAGCCCCAGAACTTACACCTGATCATTTTAAACCTGAGCCATCTGCCTTCTGTTAATTAAGAGGCGTAATTTGATCCCCTAACATGGATATCTGCTATTTTTGAAACCCTACCGGGGAAGTCACCAGTTCTCATCATCATCTAACTGTTTGCGGCTGCACATGCTGCACATCCTTCGATGTACAAGCAGGCCCTGCCCACCTCTGCATCATCATTGATGTTGCCACTGAACAATGACTAGGTGCTTCTGCAAACTGACAACACTGTTACCCACACTCCTCATCCTTGTTCTGCATCACCAGATCCAGAGAACTCCCACCTGCCAATACTGCATCTGAGACTTACTGGTGAGCTGCTTGTGCTGCTGTGTGGCTTCATTATTCCCGACACTACAAAGCAGGCACAGTCTCAATACTGTGAACATCTCAATATCACCAATCTGTCAAGCCAACACATGGTCATCTGTGCTTCAGGGCCATGGGCGCACCATCACAACAATCTATTGTCTCCAGATTACTGTCTGACTCGAAGGACCTTCCCATCTGCTCGGATGGCACCATGTCACTTGAGGAGAAACTGGACAAAGTCCTGGTGGCCATTGACAAATCGAGAATTTCACTTGAAAACAAGATTGATACAGTTGCCCCAGACCATACTCTCCTCCATACTGATCACCAGAAGCTGGCGGATAAGGTACATGAAACAGAAAAGTTACTTGCTACCTTGCAACCTCAGGCACAAGCAGCGGAAACCCAACTCAAACAACTTACAAACCGAACAGGGTTACTGGAGGAGAGGGCAGATGGTGTGGAGGACTGTTCAAGACAAAACAGTATCCGAGTAGTGGCCTTCCAGAGAACAATCAGGGTCAAGACACAGTTACTTACATTGACTCTTTGACTCTTGCCATTCTTCTTCATTCAGAGGGCATGCAGCGTACCTGCCCCAAGACCTAGGATCTAATCCTAGACCCCTGGTCTTCGAAGTGTTGCATCACTGGGACCATAACCTTATTCTCAGAAAAAACATGCAAGACATCTGACTTCACTGTACACAATGCCAGAATAATGCTTTTTCCAGAAAACACCTTGGCCCTCCTATGCACGGCAAAAATGAAGGTCACAATGGACGGCAACGTCTACTTCTCTGCAAATCCCATGGAGGCATGGGACAGGATTGGCATGAGAGGACCTGCAGCACACCACCCCTTTCAGTCTAGAGATGAGGCACTGGGGCTCCCCCGTAGAGACCATCGTCACAGAAGGCACAATAGAGAGTAGTGCCCCTCTAGCATCAGGTCCACTCCCAATCTGGAACAGGTGCTATAGGAACAATGAAATGCTCTGCATATCACACACTGACCTGGTTCCTACCGCAGAGATGGTGTGTACCTCCAATCCCTTCTGAGACAGGGACTGAACAAAGGCAAGGTCAACCCCTATTCACCCACTGCCTCTAGGGAGAAGTGGGGCATGAGATAAACATGAAAAGATTAACTTGTGTCACTGCGATGAACTGCTCTGCTGTTTTGTGCACTGCCTAGTAAGTAAGGAACTCCCTGGACCTCGTTACCCTCATACAGAAGCAGAACCATACAAACAACAAAAAGCAATGTCACCACCCAGTTCTCAATTCATAACAGTGTAGCAATTGTTTACACAATAGGGTACACTTTACAGACATCATCAAAAATATTGCATGAGAGAGAGCCGGAATCCTTTCAAGCATAAACTGGAGATTCCTGGCACTCTATAACATACAAGGTTCGGATTCAAAATCACTTACAACTTCCAGCTCTAGACGTTTCATCATAAATACTAGATACAACTTGTCAAGCAAACTTTCAATGTGGGTACAATAAAGTTCAGAGTGCTGCAATGAACTGAGTCTAGAGCGCTGGGTGTTAAGGGGCTAATACTCCAACAATGTCCAATATCCAAAAACGTGCGTATGCCTTCATGAAAATTAGTCTTGGAATTATCTACTAAGCTATGGATTGGTGCAAATTAACCTGAGGGTAAAGTACTTAGCCTTGTCTAGCACTTTACTGGAATCTGAAGAAATCAGGATATTGCTGTGCAAGAAGCTCAAGAGGAGTTGGAATCTTAGATCATGAACAAAGACATTAGAAGTGTCACAGAAGCCAGGATCACAGAACCATCATGAAGGCTTGGAAGACTATAGCACTGGAAGTTCCAGGCCACTCAGGAGGTGAATGCAGGGACAAGGCCAAGCACAAAGCAGGTTCAGGGTATTTATACTGGAAGAAGAGATTGTTCTAGAAGGCACATGGAAGTGTGGAATGTTCCACATGCACCTTGGGAAAATCATGAGTTCCATAAAATGGATATGATGCCATGCAGGTGGCGGATGCAAACGGTAACTGGAAACAAATAACAAGTATAATGGAACCAAGATGGTATAGTTCAGTGAGTGACAGTGGATAGCATAACATTCTACTAAAGGCATGTGATAATCTGCAGGTGCAAAACAGACTGACCTTACCAGTTCAATGGTTCAAGCTTCCTGGGAAGGGGGCATGGAGTGCTTGAGGCAGGAAAGTACCACAAGGAAAGGATGACATGAGCCCAGTGGGAATCTGTAGGGTCCATGAGCAAGGATAGTTTAGTTGCCACCTGGACCTCCAAGACTGATGTGATGATACTGCCGGAAGTCACATGGCAAACTGTATATGATCTCATTTAAATTTACCCACCACAGGGTATTATTCCCCACACATCTGCAATTATCTGTCATGACACAGCAGCCCTGTATTGTAGTCCGGACCTGAAGTTAGTGCCTTATGATGACATGCCTCATTCCGTAGACACCATACCTACTCCTGTACAATGTTACATATATGCATACTGGGGGATGTCGCTCGCCTGCACCCTTTACACTAGTCTAATCTAATCGGCTGATCTCTTACATTATATAAGCAACATTAGCTAGTTTGGATGGATGCCTGCTGCATTTCTGCCCCAATAGTTTTTATGTTTGAATTTTGCAGTTTTTTCTTTTGTTCACTGTTAGGTCCTTTTTTCTGCACCCGTCCGACGCACACACCTCATGAGATATGGTTTTCAACTCTTTGATTAAGATTGAACTATGTAACTCCCCTCAATTAGTACCATTCCTGGTACCAACGTGAACACTAGTTGCATGTACAACCCCTCACGCGGATATGCAATGTACCTCCACCTACACAAAGCCCACATTGCTTTTATTCAAGAATCACACTTGATCTCTGCTGAAGCTAACAAGCTACAGAAATGCCGATGAGGACAGGTACACTCTACTAATTTCTTAACATATGCAAGGGGTGTGTTGGTGTGGATCAGGGCGGGAGTTCCGTTTCAGGTAGAGGATACCAAAACTGACCTAGACAGGAGATATTGCTTAATCAAGGATAAGCTGGATGGCCAACAGGTGGTAGTAGGGAACATCTATGCCCCTAACATGAACCAGACAGCATTCCTAAACAAACTATCTGATATTCTGTTGGATTGGAGTTGTTTGCCCTGGCTAATGAGAGGGGATTTCAATCACATGCTGTAGATTAATCTAGACCGTTCTTTCCCCCATCTCCCTAACACAATTGCCACAACAAATGGCCACCACCTTGTGGAGTAGGTCTGACATTGGCATTTGGTTGGCTTTTGACATGCAGGTAATGCCAACACCAAAGTCTACTCGTTTTACTCCTGACCTCATGATTTACATGTCTGCATTGACCGTACATTTCTACACTTCACACACACTGATTATTTAGGGCATGCACACTCAGATTACAATCCTAAACACATACATTTTGATTGGGAAAATAAGCCATCTCCTGCCTCCATGTGGCATTTACCACTGACAGTCCTAGAAGGCACCCCCCATATCTTTCCAGACACACCATCACTGACTATTTCAAGACTAGCGCCGACACCACCATATCCCACCTAATTGAGTGAGATGCTTTTAAGATCACAATGAGAGGGCAGTTCGTTGGTACCACTTGGAATATCCACAGCCAGCTAGACCAAGATATCTCAAATATTGAAGGTGACATACTGGGGCACAAGACTTGTGCCGTACAAGACCCTGCCCATGGGGTTAAAATAAAGCACACACAATAGAATCATACTGCCCTGTGGAGAGACTATGTTGTCTCAATTATGCGGCCCACTCTGCCAGAACCCATGCCGGGGCTCATAAATTGAGGTAGTGATTGGCTTGGCTTATCCAGCAAGAGCAACCCTATCATTCCTAGAACTGTGGCCAGCCCGGGGGGGAATCTTCTTTGCACACAGAGTGACAAACAGGCAGAGCAGACCATTCGATACTCAGCGCTGCACCAGTTGTTGACTGCATCAACCACAACTGCCATAGGCACTTTCCTTGTTGATATTACTGTTCCCCAGGTGATGTTTAAACAGAAGGCGGAACTTGGTTGTCCCCATACTCTCTTTTGTTGGAACGTGGTTTATTAGTAAGGGAAGGTAGGTACCTACACTTTGTAAAAAGGTTGCAATTGCACATAAGTTCCAGACAAGGTCCCACTGCGTTAACCCTTGCTTTATCCTTGGTAGTTTGGTAGTTTGGCTCACTTGCAGTCAAACATAACTTAGGGGATAAGTGTGTAAAGCATTTAATATCAACAAAACAATACATTAGCAAAACACAACACAATAAAAATCCAATACAGGAAATCATGTTATCTTTTTAATGACACCAAAACAACAAAAATTAAATGTACAGAACTGCAGATATGTTTTTTTAAAGATTAAATGTAAAAATATCTAGTGCCTAAAAGCAAAAAGCATTGGCAAAGCCAATAGGTTTTACCTATGCAAGGCCTATGACATTGTCAATGTTTGACATGTTATAGAACAGCACTCTTTATTGTGGTAGTTGTCATGTTATAATGGGAGAAGATTACAAGACTCTGAATTCATAGCAAAAATTAGATTTGTTGTCCTATTTTATAATGGGATAAAAGGGTCTACAAGACTATGGGCCAGAAGTACCAAGAATGCATTTTGCGAATCGGAAATAGTGATTTTTAAGAAATCGCTATTTCTGATTCGCAAAATCCAATGTATCACATTTGCAATTCGGTAATAGCGATTTCTTAAAAATCGCAAATGCTATTATCGAATCGCAAATTGCAAGACAGCCCCCATTCGCATCTATGGGCCTGTCGGCCCATATTTGCAAATATTTTGCATGTCCCAAATTGCGAATTCCTAACTGGAATTTGCAATTTTGGGAAATGCAAAGTCCAGGGTGCTTGGGGCCTAAGGCCCCCTCTGCTGCACCCCAAAACATTTGTTTCCAACATGTAAGATGCACACATGCCAAAAGGGCATGTGTGCTTTACATGTAAATTTAAAAAATGCATTTTTAAAATTTGCACATGGTTACCACCAAGTTCAACTTGGTGGTAATAGTGATTCCTTAATGCCCAATTCGCATTAAGAAATTGCTTTTTACATGTGCTTTAGAAATCGCAAATAAGGATTCCTTATTTGCGATTTCTTATTTAGAGAGTCGCAATTTGCGACAAAAAAAATGAAAAGCCAAGTCTTCCCAATAGATCTATAGTGGGGTAATAAAAAATGCTGGTCTAAGCTTGAAAAACACGAGGTAGAGATGGAAAGTAATGAAAGCGGGTGGAGCGGGTACAATGGACATTCAACCAAACAGCAAGAGGTTTACGGCTACGAGGCCTTGATGGGAAAACCAAACATTTGCACCAGCATTGCTGAGAGTGCAATCAAGGACTGCTGGAAAATATTTTTAAAATGATGTTTGGAAAAGGCACTAGGCTTTGGGAGTATTGGTTAAGGAGGGAGGGTGGCCATTTTATACACACAGTAAGTTGGAGGATTTAAAAATAATGAAGATTGGGGTATGGTGAGGTAGGTTTGAAAGCAAATGAGTGGGAGAAGGTTAGGGATGAAGAAAAGAGCCCAAAAACTAATAGAAAAAAGTACCTTCAGGAGCATGAAGTGGAAGAGTACTCACCACCAAAATCAGTACTAGGTCCAAACTCCACGGCAATATGAAAACTCAAAGTCCAAGAGGAAGATGGAGGTGAGGAGGACGCTTTGGCCAATTGAATACAGGGAAACAAGAGTGACATGAGAGCCAGACAATGGTAAGCAAAGGTATGCAATTGGTGGGCTCAAAGCCCCTTTTATGAATTTCTTTTTTTAAATACAAGAGATTTCACAAGCACAGCGCAGACAAAACCTAAAAAGCATCAACTGCAGACATCTGGTCGTGCTTGACCAGGGCAAAGTCAAAGTTTGAGGCTGACTACGATGGAGCCCAAGTCAGGTACACTGTGTGCGAGGCCTCGGTCAAAATTTTAAGTTGTTAGTTACGTTTATTAATCAGGATATAGTTACTTAAAACCTTGCAAGATATAGCTAGAAGAAAGTTTTACCTTTTGACTTTGGGCCTGATTTAGATCTTGGAAGGGCTACTGTTGTCCTGCCGCAGCGGCGCGCCAATGTACTCCATCAAGCTGACAGAGTTCCGACTGCTGTATTTCCATCTGTGGCGTTTCAACCTTTGTCTGTATCAATGGAGTGTATTCCAGTGCCTGAGTGGTATCCCGCAGCTGACACGGTGGACTCCAATGCTGGCGAATAGCACTCCATCGATGGTGGAATTGCACCAACCATATTTAGCTAGCACAGTCATGGTGGTGGTATACCAGCAGCGGTCCCTCAATGGCGGGAGTCAGTTGGGGGACTTGTTCATCCTTGTACTAAGGCTTTGGCTATTGGCTGTATGGAAGAAGCACACACCTGATATATATTGACCAATTGTGGACACCTGAAAACCACATTAAAAAACACACTCCATTTCAGACAATGATCCTTTGCCATTTCACTGCAGAACACCATTTTGCTACTGGATTTGCCACAAGGAATTCATGGTTTTCCTCTTTTTTTTCTCCCTCTGTTTATTTTCCTTTTTTTCACTTTTTTGATTTATCATAATTTTTTTTTAGTTACTCACTATGGCAGGAAGGAGGAATCAATGATTTACAGATGGAGGATTGCCAGTCATGATGGATGCAATTATGAAAGTAGAACCACAATTGTTTGGAGCCCAAGTACAAAATACAACCATAGCTCAGAAAAGGAAAATGTGCACCAGAATAGTTGACAGGGTGAATGCTGTAGCAAATAATCTGTGCACACAGGAGGGAATTAGGAGGAGGTATAATGACCTACAGGGGAGAGTGCACTTACTGGCCTGCAAACATCACGTGAAGGCCAAGCAGTCTGGTGCTGGTTCTCTGACAGGAATGCCTGGTAGAGTGGAGACTGGTAAGTTGAACTTAGCAATGTCTTACTAATAACAAATGTGTTTTGTGCTCTTAAATTAGCTGTTCAGAATGTTTTAAGATCCTTATCAAAACATATATATCTAAACTTGACTCACCTAAATATTGTGTATTATCGACAATACTAGCATCATGGTTGTATTTCTCTTGCTAACAATACTCTATATGTTTTGTCAGAATCAGTGGTGTTCTCTAGAGACCATCCCTTGCATTTCCTAGTTCCTTGCTTTATTTCAATGCATGTTGTTGTACCTAAAAAAACTGGTCCAAAAATCCACCTATTTGCACGGAAGAGTGCTTGCAAGCATTATTTTACCTATATAGTCCATTTACATATGTGTGTGTACACACAGCAAATGCATGTTCATTTTCACTGTAGATATTTAAATGAGTATGTTTAGCTCACATTTTAACAAATGTTATAAATGGTGTTTACAAATAACTACAACTACCATGATGTCCTATTTTGTCTCTGGAAAACAATAGTGCAATGTGATGTTGTTCAACCTCCCTTTTCTTCAACATATGCACAAATGTCAAACTGTTATTCATTTGTCATTCACCATTTTGCGCTATGTATGAAAATATAATTTGTTGTGTTGATCTTGTGTGTTGTCACCTTCTTTTTACTTCACTAGATTGATGTAATTGCTTACATAAGTCATAGTCTGTTGAATCAAAGAGTTCTAATAATGTTCTGTGGCTTGCTGAACATAACTAGTATTGATATACAAGGTACTTTGCAGTGTTCACATGATGAACAATGTCATTAATTCTAATACAATGTACTATAGTTTTCTTAGGCATGGTTCAGTTCTCAATTCTCCTCTCTAATGTGTTGGGTTGAATGTCTGACACATTTAGTGTACAATTTCTAAATAACGTTTTTTTCATTTCAGGACATCACTTCAACTTTTTTTTACTGAAGTTTGCATCTGTGTTAATTAACCTACATATGTAAATTAATAAAAATCCCACAAAGGCAGAATCATTCAATTAATCATAATTTTAACTATTAAGTTGCTTCATTTGTAGCTGAAGGCACATTTGAAGTACAATACAGACTTTTATTTCATATTGTTTGCAATTCATCTTCAGTCCAACACCCAGGACCAGTGGACCACCATCTGCAACTGAAGTCACCTCCACTCCAGGTAAGTATCAAGCCTTCAGTTAGGACACCACTCCTGCAAGTCCAGATGATGTGGAACTGCCTGGTCTATCCAGTCTGTCTGGGACGACAGCTCCAGTGAGTCTCACTCAGCCCACACCTACACCTCCCACCCCACCTGCAACAACACCCCAGCCAATGGATACCTCCACTTCCTGTGTCCAAAGAAACATCACGCCAATTTTGCACCCCCTTCAATACTGGCTGTTGTTGAGCCAACACCACCACCACCTCCAGTTTTGCCAGGACCCAGTGGGATGGGGCCTACTGCCTTAAGGGCACAGTGGAGAAGGTGTTGCGGGAGGGAATCAGTCTTCTAGCAAAGTGAGGCCACTAGTATAACTATTATCCAGACCACTATTGACTGAGTCTTAGGAGCACAACAGCAGTCTCAATACCGTAATGGCTCAGGTCCTTACAGAGCTCAGGACATGAAGCAGGTACAGAGGGAAAACAATTCAGAGATACAGAATAACAAATCAAATTTGTGCTCCCTGATTGGGGTGATGTTTGACATTTACCATTGTGAGAGGATGGTTCTGACCATCTGCTCTGCCCTGATTTTTTTTGCTTTTTGACCACCTGGTTTTTCACCTTTTACTGTGAGTGTGCCTCCTAAGCAGGGACTCCCCACTCTAAGCTCATGGTAATATGGAACGCGTGTGTGACCACCGGTGCAGCTTAGCTAACGAAAGGCTGCTGTAGCGCAGCAAGACTAGGATGCCACATGTGCACCCATGTAAGAGCTGTGAGGGGAGGGATCCTGGCGTGCGCAGCTCAAGCACTGCGCTTAGGGAGCCTGGCGCAGCAGGAACTATGTAGAGTGGGTGATGACCTGAAGTAGGCCTCATGAGATGGGTGTACCCAGGGGAGGGATAGTCAGTGTGCTTACTGTATTTTTACTGTAGGGACACCCCTGTACATGTCAACATCAGTGTGCTTACTGTCTTTTCACTGGAGGGACACTCCATTCAATGTCAACAGGAAAGAGTGGCCCAGGGCATAACTCAGGTCCCCTAGGGCCCACTAGAGGTGCACCAACGTACACTGTAGCCTGTATAAAAAGAATGATGCAGTAGGTTACAAAAGCATAGTTGTACAATTTAATGGTAATCCTGGAATGTCATCTTTCTCTTTTAGGATTAGGGTCAATTACTGCTCTGTCCAGTTGCCTGAGCAGGGCCATGCATCAATGAGCAAGCTGTCAGCCCCTGCCAGGAATTGGGTGGAGAAGCCCTGAAAGGAATGCTAGGAAGGAGGGGCTGAGTTTCAGAGCACATGTGACCCAAGCTCCTGGATGACGCCATTTTGGAGCTATCACAGAAGACTGTGCAGGAAGAAGAGAACAGGGGCAAGAATTTGATGGGGAGCATCTGGATTAGTCAAAAGTGCAAGTCTGCTGGGCACTTCTGCCCCCACAACAGAAGCCAAGCCGGGGGCCGCTGTGAAGACCCCTGAGAAGAACAAGACAGGGCCCCGGAACCCATCCCGGGGCCCTGCCAGGAAGAAAAGTTGAAAAGATGGCCACCGGCAGAGGGAGACTAAGACCTAAGGTCTAAGGCTCTTGACCCCATATCGGGACCCCGAGAAGAAGGCAAGGCCAGGGAGCACTGTCATGCTGACCAGAGTGGCAAGAGGGGCCCCGGACCCCATCCCGGGCCCCCAATGAAGCAGTAGAGGAGAGGGGAGTGCGTCTCACCCCCCCCCCCCCCAGGCGGCCAATCCAGCAGGAGTGGGCAGACACCAAAGATCAGGCCAGCGCCAGTGTCCGGTCCCACCCCGACGTCCCCATCAGGTGAGTGGTGTTGGAGGAGCGACCGGGGGTGGGCTCCCCGAGCCGCTCCTCCAACACTCACCTGACAGGGGTGTCCGGGTAGGACCGGACAACCCCCACCAATGAGGGCCGATGGGTGGGCTCCCTGCGCTGTCCTCCAACAAGAAGGCAGCATGACGGGGGTGTCCAGGTGGGACCGGATACCCCCCACCGATAAGGGCAGCTGGGGGTGGCCCAAGAAACGCGGCACAAACCAGCAAAAAGGAAATGACACCAAGGAAATGTGAAGCAGCTTTCCACTGCACAGCGGGAGAGACGCTCATTAAATATGCACATTGCACAGAAGGCTTTGCGGGCCTAGGTCCTCCAGGACACATTGTTGAGCTTGTGGTGGCCCCAGGAATATGGGGCCACCACCAACTAAGTGCCCATTGCAAGGGAGAGCTGCAGGAACCACACAGCGTCCCTCCAACTCAAAGTTTATGTCCCCCACAAAAAGTTAGGTGGGACAAAGAGTATACCCCCACAAGGGTCACAAGCTAATGTAAATCACCAGCATGTTAGAAATTTTATTTTTAGCTTCTTAAGCGTATCATTTTGTTATAATACCAACTTGCTCCCTCTAGGGGTGCAAGTTGGTATTATAACAAAATGATCAAATGTATGAGGTTACACCCATGTAACCTAAGAGTAATCTAAAAGTAATCCAAAAATACTCTTTATGGTTTAAAGAATTTAATCATGTCTCTAGGTGTTTCTGATAATGCTGAGTTGTGTAATAAGACTGACACCCACTCTCCTGTATAGTAATTATGCTCATTGTCAGGCTTTGGTGCGTTCACTCTTTATTATAGACAAATGTTGCATTGGGATACCAGGGACTGGTTTGCCAGGTGGGTGGTTGGATTATATTTCCCCGTGGAGGGCATGAAAGTTTACACAATGTCATCCAAGGGTAATCCCATCCATTTGTGTATAGTTGTAAATTGTTGCATACTACTGAGTAGTGTGTGTGTGTAATAAATGTACTTTAACTTTATCAAAAGAAAAAGCACAGACTGGACAATCATTCATTGAGTGCCATGCTTGGGTGCCCACGAATGGGGATTACTAGCCCATACCACCTCCCTTGAGTAAGCTTTGGACTGCTCAGCAAAGCTACCCTATGGGAGTAAAGCACTACAATGGGGTATTTGCTTGCCAGTGGTGGTCGTCTACGGATCCATTACTTGTGCAGGCAACACAACTAATGACCCACTTTCCAACAACTATCATATGTGCAGGGCTTTTCTTGTACCATTTATCCCGACTGTGATCCTTCAACATCAATACAAAATACATCTGCCTCAGCCAGAGGCTCTGAGGCCCTGTCACAAGAAACTGCCCCACCCACCCTATTCTCTGCAACTATAGATCACCCACCCTCCAGACGGGACGTTCATCTGGACCACCAGGAGAGTATGGCAAGACCTCCACCACCAACTTCAAGAGATGCAAAACTTAATTTCCTCCACTGTGTTCTTACTCAATGCGGGTGTAATCTAATGGGAGAAATTTGGCGCTCAAGGCTATGAGGTATATATCGAATTCTACCACAATTAACACATGGTGCACCCTTGGAGGACCACACCCATAAGCCCCAACTGTGTGGCAATCCATACAGCTCATAACAATAAACAACAAGAGGCACTCGTTGTATCTACACAATTAAACAAATAGTACAAAGATATCTGACATAGTCACTGTCCGATACGATTGAGGCGGGAAGACATTCCGATGCGCACTCGCGTTCGGGACGCCGAAATTCGAATGTGTACTCTACACCTTTTCACAATCAGATGGTCATTAACCTTAAGATAAGGGCATCTATGATGCAGAATACATTTGGGCTCATTAGCAGACGATTCATACTCACAGTACTCCAATCTCTGTGACACATGGTAGACCTAGTATACAGCCCTGACGAAGTCAACGGGGCAATCCCCGGACGAAACACGTGTTGGCTGTGGGGTCAAAATGGAACAACACGCATGGCAAGTGCCATTGAATAATGGATTGAATGGTTTGGGACGTTGATACTTGGCCATGGAACAGATTGGAATATTACGTATGACAACTTTCGCTAATACCAACTGAACTGAATTTGGACATTGTTATTAAAGCACAGGATATTTGGAACTATACTTGAAGTATATTTTGCATTTCATTTTGTGTGTGTACATTTCATTTTTCCAGAGATACATGGGATGTTGATTTGCGATTTTGGACATAGACAGTGACTATGTCAGATATCTTTGTACTATTTGTTTAATTGTGTAGATACAACGAGTGCCTCTTGTTGTTTACTCCACTGTGTGTCTGACATTCACTCTGTGACTATTACATGGACTCATTTACCTTTTTTGAGGACAGTTGTCTTTTGTACATTGGACGGCAAACAATTTTAGCACATCAAAAATACTTTCATCAACCATAATGGA
Organism: Pleurodeles waltl; assembly: GCF_031143425.1. NCBI lineage: Eukaryota > Metazoa > Chordata > Amphibia > Caudata > Salamandridae > Pleurodeles > Pleurodeles waltl. The sequence goes on along the minus strand of NC_090447.1, from coordinate 1,372,933,789 downwards.
CTTTAGTTCTTTTTTCTTTTTCCTTTGGTTTTATGTTGAAAAATATTTTTGGTTAATTTGTGTTGAGAAAAAAAAATCACATAGCACAAAGTCAAGATTGGTGTTGTATTTTTTGTGGTATTTCCTTTTTTTATATCTTCCTTCCACCATCATTTTTAAAAACTATTAATGAATAAGAATCAAACAAAATATAGAAAAGTATTGGTGTCATACATTTGTAATTCACAAATCTGTGTCCAAACTTTAGATGATTTTTACAACCCTTACATAACCCAAATAGTCTGTGCCATTTAGAATTTGATGTTCCAAGACCTCAATATCATGGAATAAAGGGAAATAATCCAAATAAACATGTCAAATAGGCAAACTATTGTTGATTAATGTCATCAGCTGGAGCAAGACATCCCGCCTCACAATAGGAATTCAACATCATATACACCAATAGTCAAAATCATGGCAGTACTACATTTTGTGGCCACAGGATGAATTTAATACACTGTGGCAGTATCTGGAGGCATGTCACAACCAACTTTCAGTGGTGTACTACAAGACATTCTTTTTACAATGATGAGACACAACAACAGCTTCATCCAGTTTCCACAACATCAGGATGTTGCTAAATAATCTGTACTGACTTTTTAGAAGTGCTTGTGAGAGATGTTACAAAATTGTGTCACAGCAACACAGACATAAAAAATCACAAAGCCTTTTTTATTTTATTTTTTTCTTATCCATGCAGGTCAATGCCTGTCAGAAGAAGGCAATACAGTAGATAATTGCAAAGAAGGTGTGGACCCTGGGGGTCTATCAGTGGTGCGGCATCCATTGTTGTAAGAGGTGGGAGAACGTATGATGCTGGACCGGAAAGTCAAGCGAAATCCAGTTTGGTCAATCCTCCCAATTTGGGAAGAGTGTGTACCATACCCTGACCCCTGTAATGGCCTGCAAATTTGTGGTGGCCTATCCAGACCGTTATGGGCAGTCGAGAACCCCACAGCAGCATCAAGAAGGTACGTTCTAGTGTGAGTTCATATGTTAAATAACCAATTTTTGTTAAGGTAACTAATTTTGCCATCAATATTAAGGTTGACATACATTCAGCTCAGAAGATGAGTTCTTGAAGGTGTTTTATAGATTATATTTTGGGAAAAGTTACCAACTGACTTGTGTTGCCTACCAAAGGACTGGTTTGAACAGAAACATGCCTGCCTAAAAAACAACTAAACATCAGGTAGTTTGATGTTCTAAGGAACCGTAGTACCAAACAGGCCACTGGTCTTTATTGTGTCATTCACTATTGTGAATGGTGTTACGTTAGCCCTATTACAAGTGACATATCATAAAATGATATGAAATGTGACAGTGGATGTTCCAAACATCACATTGATAAGTTGGTTTTAAACACAACCAAGAGTAAGCATGTGAGTCGAAATGGCTACTTGTGATTCAAAACAGATCTCAGAAGTGTTTTAAAACAAAAATACTTCATTCATGTTGAAAGTGAATGATTTGCATGATGTCATACTCCTTCACAAATGTGCACATAAGCTAGTCTGTTTCATGAAAAGAAATTGTGATAGGCATATAATTTTGGCACAACACCAACAGGAATGTGTACACATTGGTGACAGAGTACCACATTCCCTAAATCATTTTACAATGTTCTTTGTTATGCCCAGATGATAAACCAATGATGGAGAAAAATGGGATACTTAAAGAGTATTTTGCAGATGGAAGGTTTCATAACAAATATGTTGGAGTGTCCCATCTGGAAAACTCAATATCAGGCCAAAATCATGTATAAATGCATTGAGGTATAATCTGTAGCATATAGTGAACTGCATGTGAATCTTTTGTGAAATAAATATATATATATATATATATATATATATATATACGTATATATATGTGTGTGTGTATATAATATTTACTGTGATGCTGTACCAATTTTTGTCTAAATTGAACGGAAGCATATTTTGTAAAACATACTTCAGATAACTAGAGACATTTATGAGTCAAATTTGAACATGTTTTGCTATGTACTGCACTGGATTAGAAATGTATAAAGGCCTATGTATTTACTTATATTACTATTGTGAAATGCCCAAACAAAGGAAGTAGGGTTTTCAGTTTATACAAATATTAGTAAAACATTGCAAGATATGTTGACACACATTGATTCATGTTTTTCTTTTTGTGATTGAAAATAATGCAGTTGTGTGGGCCTTGTAAACGTATTTGTGGTTTATTTATTTCTTGGTGACATAAGTTCACTATTCTTAACAACATTCAGAGGTGTTTAACTGTTCCTGCAGAGAAATTAAAATGGATATGAGAGTCAAGATCATCTATGAAATGGGAGCTAACATGAGGAATTACTAAACTGTGAACAAATGGTTTCTGAAAATGTTCTTTACATGCACAAGATAGTGATAATAAAGAATCAAAGTTTGAGAGCCTTGAAACAGGTGAATTATGAAAACTTGGAAAATGTTTTTGATCAAAGTTCATGATCAGTTCTGTTTACACAGATACATTTAAACAGTTGTGTCTGCCATTTCAGCATCATCAGGAGCCGGCGGGAGAGACATTGGCCACATAGACAGGGAAGCAGCTGGCCACTGTGTTCGGGTGCTGAGACCACCAACAATGAGGGACCCAGTGAAATGAAGGTGAGGGGACTGGCACGGAGGCCACAAGCTCCACATTATCATCTTTGGAGGCCTCCACAGAAGACCAGTACCTAGTAGTGGCAGACCCTAAGGCAACTGCTCCACAGACAGGTTTATCTGCCACCCAGATTCTCATCGCCACCCTCCCTTGTGATTGCCCCCAGTTGTCTGAAACCACCCCCCTAAAAGGGGTGGCCTTTTCATTTCTGTAGGCATCTCCCCCTGCCCTTGTCCCTTGGCTGCACTGAATGAGGAGACTATTGACCACCTATGGAACATCTCTGTAGGCCAGACCGTCCTCCTGAATTCCATCTTTGGGCTTAGTTACCATATGCAACCAATGGTAGCAAATACCTGGAGGGGTTACACAGTCCTATGTCTGGCCTGCAGAAATAATTTCAAGGTCTAGCCTCCTCACCGACCACAGTTTTCCAACCATCCCAACCTTGTGCCCCAACTCCTACCCCTTCCCCATCCTGATTCCCTATTCCCAGCCCTGTCCCAGTCACACTCACCTCCTTGCATGCACCTTAGATGGCTCCACTGGCTACCTGTTGAAAAACGGATCAGGTTTAAAACACTGGGCCTTACGTATAAGGCCTATCACCGGGAGGGCTGCTCTTACTTGAGCTCTGTTCTACAGCCCTATTTGCCATGCCGTCAGCTTAGATTGTCTAATCTGCAGCTGACCTCGGTAACCCGCTGCCATCGGGCTCGATAGGGGGACAAAGCCTGCAAGACTATGGAACACTCGTCCACCCTCTATTAGGCTGGAGGAGACATAACTCAGTTTTAGGAAACAACTTAAAACCTGGTTGTTTTCACTTTAGGCAGTAGGTCTCCCAGTATGCTCTCTGTGATTTTCCGCCTTGATCTGGTCCCCCTTGGAATTACAGTATATTCTCCATAGTCCTTCGATGCTACGCCTGAATGCGCTCTATAAACACTACAATACAATACAATACAATACAATACAATACAATACAATACAATACAATACAATACAATACTCATCCATACAGTTACTCACCCATACCTACATGCATTACACAGCCAATCACCCCTTGGGGCCTGGTCTTGTTTCGGCTGCTGGGTGAGCTTCTGTTCAGGCTACCATCTTCAGTTGCGTTTTGTTAAACCTTTGTTTATTAGTAATACTTGGAGAAGAGCAAGATGTGCCTAAATTATGAAAATCATGAAAATTCCCTGCAGAGAAAGGAGATTTGGAAGATTGAGTCACCCTCACTTTGTGGGTAATTGTTGCCACCCACTTTGGAAGTAAAAATGGGGAAGAGCCCTGGTGTTGTGTATTGTTGTTGTAATCCCTGCTGCCCCATGCTTCTTAGTTTCACCTTTTTCAGCTATTTATTCTGCTTTTTCTTGGCCCGTCTTGTCATTGCTGCCCCTTGGGCTATATGGCTGGATGGTGTCTCTGGTTTGTTGTTCCCCTTGTGCTCAGCACCGATGATTGAGTCGGTGCTTGATTAACCGGCTATATCGTCGATCCATTGGGCAGAAGCCAATAAGTCCTGGAAAGGGGAGGAGCAGTCCGGCTTATTTGGGCTGGAGCTGGGGGATTTCCCAGTGCCGATTGCAGAGCCCTAAGTATGATGACAGAGGTGGCCCGGACAGGTGGCTGCCTTTAGTGTGTCAACAACCGAGCCAAGGATCTCAGGCAGCATCACCAATTTGGTCTTTTTAGCAGCACAGGGGCAGGAGCACAGTTTAGAATCCAATTTACTGTGTGTTTTCTCTTCGATATAATCGATCTTGGTGTCCAGATTCACTAGTTGCTGCGCTATCGACTGTAATAGGTTAACTTGGAGCTCCATTTTTGTGCCATCGGGTTCAAGCTGCCCTTCACTGTTGAAGGTCAACGGTGAAACTAGTCTTTGCTTGCTCATGTTCCTTTTCGGAGAGGACATGGCAGTTAAAGCTAGATTGCTCCTGTTGGAGCAGTATCAAAACCGATTTGCATATGGTTTCCCCATGGTTGAAGTCGTGCAGATGGTTAAAAAATATGGATTGCTATGTGGATACATTGCCAGTGTTTCTAATGCGTGTGCAGATGTTTCGCAAAGGTTGTTTAGGGAATGTAATCGATATTGTCATGTGTGATTTCTGCAGTGACGTAATTTATCACATTATGAGCAATGGATGGCAGGTGTAGGAGTTTTGGTAAGCCTCGACCAGCGTAACTGGTCAATTTCCGTACTTTTTAGGTGGAGGCAGAGAAAGCAGAATGTGTCTTACATACTGTCAGGTCAAATACCTAGGCTCTAGATTTGGAATACAGATTAAACGAGTGAGACATGCACGACCTACAATCCGACTACAGTTAGCTGCATGATATAAAATGCGCACGCATCACTAAAATGGTAATTTAAGGACAGAGGAGGAAGCAGTAATTTCTCGCATCAAGTTACAGAAAGCAAAAAAAAAAAAAAACTGATGGAAGAATGAAATAAGTTTTCCCTCGCTTTTTAAAGTTCACTGTTCCTTGTTAGCCTAAGAAAAGACTGCTGGCTATCAGGCACTGTTAGAAATGGGGTTTCTGGTTGGCTAGGGTATGCACCTCAGCCAGGCAGAACTTACCCACTCTAGTCAGGGCAAGGGAGTTACACGTCCAAGATAACCCCTGCTCACCCCCTTGGTAGCTTGGCACGAGCAGTCAGGCTTAACCCAGAGGCAATGTGTAAAGCGTTTGCACAACACACACAACACACGTGACGCAATATCCCCACCACAAAGGAAACACAACACCAGATTATATGAAAATATACTGTATTGTACACAAGGCAATTATCAGACCAAACATCACATATCACTACTATCCTGCTACCTTAGCAGTTGTCAGAACGTTACACATTATTTACTCTGCAACCTAGCAGTAGTCACACATAACACACAGGTTACTCAGTATTCTGCAACATAAGCAGTAGTCAGGAAAACACGTTATTACAGCACTTGTCATAAGAATATCATAAAATGCCCATAGTAGGAACATTAGAAAACATATGGCAAGTTAGAAAAACATATTAGCAAGCATGTCCAAAAAAGGAACATTTGCATACACATATGTAAAAACATAAAACGCAGGTAGGTAATATATGAATCAAGCAAAAGTCTGTAGAAAGAACTTTGGATTGCAACTATATTGGTCCTTTAAACAGTACCTGGTTGGATGAAGGCACCTCCAGTGCCTAGAAGGCGAACAATGGGGCCCCTGGCGCTCCTATGCGCAAAACGGGGGCCTCCCTTATACTCTGGGGTCAGAGGAGGGCGACATGCACCTCCTCTCTTTTATAGACAGGCCCCTCCGGGGACCGTGATTACTGGGGGGCCCCCCAGGGCCTCAACCGGCCCTCACAAGGGGGGCCAAAGCCAGCAAAAACAACTTAGGGCAGGAGGGGGGCACCACGCACCCCCTCCGGTTTAATGACAGGCCCCTCCCGGGACCCGCGATCTCTGTGGGCCCCCCCGGGCCTCCACTGGCCCTTCCACCAAGGGGGGGGCCCACAATAATGCCCGTTTTACCTAACAGCAGAAAAGGAGCGTCCTGCTCCTAACGCAGAGGCCAGGGGGAAGTGGGCACTCCCCGGGCCTTCCCCTGGTCCTGCCGTGAAGCCACAAGAAGATCAGACCCCTCCTGGGGCCCGAGCAGACACTCACCTGCACTCGATGCGGTGCGTGAGTGTTCTTCCAGCTTCCCGGCCCGCTGCGGTGATCTTATTTAAAGGGGCACAATGCAGCAAGGAGCCTACGAGCTCCCAAGGCTCCATAAGCGTGCTGCAATCAGCGCTATGGCAGCCGCAACCACGGAGAAGCACCCCTCGTGAAGAAATGGATGCAGGGGTCAGGGGCCACAGCACCCTGCCCCTGGGGAGCAGAATCTTAAGACAAGGTCCTCAGGTGGAGGGCCCAGCTACAGGCCAGCACAAGGGAAAGGCAGCAAGTGGCAAGTCCTTCACAGTGACCAGGCAGGTCACAGGTCAGCACAGCAGCAGCAGTCCATGGCGGTTCCTGGTGAGTCCTTTCAGCCTTTGGTGTCCAGTTCCAAGATGATTCCAAGAGTCTCCAAATTGTGGGAAAAATTTCCCTGTACTTATAGTCAGTTCTTACAGTGTTTTACGATGGTAGGGAGAGGAGGTTCCAGCCAGTTACAACTGGTTTTGGGAGTGCCCCCTCTCACCTTTCAGCACAGGCTCCAAACATCAGTGGGGGGTTAACGACCCTATTGTGTGAGGCAAGGACACAGTCTTTGGAAATGTAGGTGTGCCCCGCCTCTCCCTTCTCTCAGCCCAGGAAGACTATTCAGTATGCAGATGCACCTCTGTGACACCTCCACCCTCCCTGTGTACAGGCTGTCTGAAAAGTATGCACAAAGCCCCAACTGTCACTCGGCCCAGACGTGGATTGGAGTCAAGCTGCAAAACACCAGAGTCATAAGCACAGATAAATGTGCACTTTCTAGAAGTGGCATTTCTGTGATAGTAATAAAAAATACACCCACACCAGTAAGCAGCATTTATTATCACCATCACAACCATACCAAACACGCCTACGCTACCCCTCATAAATCAGACAATACCCCTTACACATAAGGCAGGGCATTTCTAATGCAATCCTATGAGAAGGCAGCACTCACAGCAGTGAGACACCAAGTTAGGCTGTTTGTCACTACCAGAACAGGCCACGCAACTTGGCACATGTCCTGCCTTTCTACGTACATGGCACCCTGCCCATAGGGCTAGCTACGGCGTACCTTAGGGGTGACTTACATGTAGTAAAAGGGGAGTTCTGGGCCTGGCAAGTAAATTTAGATGCCAGGTCCCTGTGGCAGAAAACTGCGCACACAGGCCCTGCGCTAGCAGGCCTGAGACAGGTTTGAAAGTCTACTTCAGTGGGTGGCGCAAGCAGCGCTGCAGGCCCACTAGTAGTATTTAATTTACAGGCCCTGGGTATAGAGATACCACTGTACAAGGAACTTATAGGTGAATTAAATATGCCAATTAGGTATAAACCAATCATAACAACTTTAGATGGGAGAGCACCTGCACTTTAGCACTGGTCAGCAGTGATAAAGTGCTCAGAGTCCTAGAGCCAACAGTGAGAGGTCAGAAAAACCAGGAGGAAGGAGGCAAAAAGACTGGGGATGACCCTGCGTAAGGCAAAAAGTCCAACAGGCACCATAGTGATATTGTGCTTTTTGCTGAATCTTAGAAGGAAAGGAAGCATTTTTACGTGATGGATTAGGAGGAAGAGAATAGGTTATGGTCGCTGAAACGGGTTACATGTAATGTGTGTGACTGAAAGGATGCGCACACTTGTTAAGGTTTTTATTTAAAAGTTTCTGATGAGAAGTAAGGTCAAGCTCAATTCTTTTGCTTTGTAAATACTGCCCGGACAAGGCTGCAAATTCCTTTGTTTGCTGCTATCAAACCTGCAGGCTTATGTGCACTACTGTATCACATAAGCTCTCGAGAATGCATTAGAGATTCAAAGGAAAGATGAATAAAATATGTATGACTTGAGAGTGACGTGTATAATATTACTGTTTTTTATTTTATTAGTGCTTGGCGGTCATTAGTGGTATTTCCCACCTCATTAAATTATATGTAACATACTGTACAAAAAACAAGGAACACAACAGCTCCAAGAGCATTAGGGTTTTTTAGGCTTATGCATTACCGTATTACAGAACCAATCAACTTAGTGGTGTTATGCACTCTGCCATGCCGTCATGTGGGATCTGTCACTCATGCATTTTTTAGCATCATGAAAGAATGCAGAGTTCAATTTCAGAGCCAAATGTTTCTGGAAAATTAAAAAGAACATTCAGCCTGCCTGATTAGTGCTCTGCCTTCCACATTTGGGGCTAGATGTACGAAGCATTTTTGAGGTTGCAAACTTCCCGATTCTGCAACCACCAAGGTGCCTTTTGGGATGTACAAAGATCAAATTGTGATTCCGTAACTTGTTACCAAATCAGAGTTTGAGTTTTGTGATTTGGTTTTCTGATGGGACGTGTTGAGGGCGTCCCTTCCTAATACCAAATAGGAATGGTATGTACAAGTGTTCTGCGACCAAAATGCAACTGCAAAACATTCACACTTTACAACCACCTCAAGGTTGGTGACAACCCAGTTGCAAATGAGAAGCAGTCTCCAAGGGATCACTTCCGCTTTGAGAATTGTTGGGAAAATATTGTTAAAGAGCAGGCAGTGGTCCCATGGACTACTGCCTACTCTTAAAAAATGAAACTTCAAATTTTCATTTTTTTCTTTTTAAACGCATTCTGTTTTCCTTTAAGAAACATGAGATACGTTAAAAGAAAGATTGCTTTATTTAAAAGCAATCTTAGACATGGTAGTCTGCTGATCTCAGCAGTCCACCATCCCTGTGATGGCTGCGATTCCTAATGTGTCGCAGATTGCGGCCTACTTCATTATTATTCATGAGGTAGTTCTTTTTGCAACCCACAATACATCACACATGAAACTCAAAACAGTTCCATACATTAGAAATAGTGATTTCCTAATTGAGATTCACAGGAAATCGCAATTAGAAAATCGCTATTTCAACTCTATGTGCATGTAGCCCTTGATTCCTAACACTGCTTGAAACTTTACTCCTTTTATTTACATGCCACTATTTTCTTTTTTTTTTATGTCTGGGTGAGAGATTGTACAACCAGATCTTTTGTAACTAATATTTACTAGTAACACATAAAATATTAACAATACCTCAGGGGACTTTAGGTCAGGCCCTTCAATCTTTACTTGAAGAAGTATCTTTCCTGCATTGAATCAGTCCACAGGTCAGCATATAGAAAGAAAGTAGTGTGAGAGACCACTCTAGGCATTATCTTGATTGGAATTTTCATTCACATTTTGGGTCAACCTACAGGACAACCATTGTGTTTTTGGAGCGTTAGGCAGGGTGAGTGATGTTTGGTTTCCACTTTACATTTCAGTCTGCCTTTGAACAACAAAAGGCAAGATAGTCAGTCTCTAGCCACCACCAGTGACCTGAACATCATCCCTCCAGGATGCTTCTTATCTGAGGTGCAAACAGTGAAAGTGAAGACTACAGTGATTGCTCACTTTAACTAACCTTCAGAAGTCAGTGTTATGCCATACACGTACACTTTTGTACTTGCATGTTTGAGTTGCTCAACAAAAGCAGGAATGGCTGAGGCTGGCATGTCAGGTGCATGGTGATTCTGGGGTCCTCATCTCCTGCGCACAACTAAATGCGTTTGCTAGAGGAGTGCCTCCCTACAGAGGATAAGGGCACATAAAACAACACACATTTCACTGCCAGCATATGTATTTATGTAGGTATATATATATATATGGCATCTCTATAGTGCAAACAGCCAAAATACCTCAGAGAGCTGTATATGATAAAATAGAAGCATAACGTCAACGAGTGAAAGGAGCTGGGTTGAGGACATTTAATGCAATGATACAGTGTTTTTAAAGAGGTGAGTCTTCAACTCTTTACTAAACTGGATCAGCTTTTCGGGTGGTTTTAATGAATATGGGGATGTTGCTCCAGGTCCTGAGTGCATAGATGGAACAAGCCTGCTGGGCACAGGACAAAACCATTTTCATTTAGAAGGCAGCATGAAGCTATGTCACATATGTCTAACAAACATTGCAGTAGTCTGACAAGCGACTAAGCTTAGTTGGAGAGGCTTAGAATGCATGTGTCTGGTACTTTGCCACACAAGTTCAAATATGACAGGTGTTTAAAAATCAGGCTAATCCCCTCACTCTTACACACAATAAATTATGTGTGTTGTAATGTACTAATAAACTGCTTAACGTTTGATTCCTTTAGCATTTCACCATGCACCTAAGCCCCCTTCACTGGGGTGCGTTGATGTTGTACTTACAATATTTTCTCTATATTTATATTGTCAAAAGGCCTATTCATGGACTCACTATAGTTAAGCCTAATTTCTTAGCACTCTAGTAATGCTGATGTTTCTGCTCTGCACTGTCGTACATTGCACATTTTTCTTTTGTGTCATTGTTTTGAAACACACTGTAATGTCACTTGTTGTGCAGCCACTTTCCTGAGATTCTGTCTGTACATTCTCTCACTGCTCAGTGGCCACAACAAGTGTCAGGTGTTGTTTTCTGTCTGTCCAGTAATCATTTCCAGGCTCCTATAGACCAAACACAGTACCTTTTCACTGTATTAAGCTAATGTTATAAATCAGGCCCATAGTGTTCAGCTTTTGAGAGGCGGATTCTAGCGGGCCTGACTCGTCTGGGGAACAGATGCCCTCCAGGGCATGCAGCCTGTGTACACTGGGTTTACACTACCCTATGAGGACCACTTGACTACACAAACAGATGTATGGGGTTCGCTATCCCCAGAGATCACTAATAATAATAATAATAGCCTTCCTGCACATAGCAAAACAGAATAGGCTTAGGCCATTAGACTTGCATTATGGCATCACTTTTTGTGTTATAGAGTTTTCTAACTGCCTTTCTGATATTTATAATGATTGCCAGTATTGTAATCACATCTAATTTGCTTCATACTAGACTACGTTAGTTGCAATAAATACATTGTGTACTTTCATTGTGTCTTTTTACTGTTGCTATGGATATGTATGACTGAGATAATGTATGAAAAGGACTTAACTGTTTCACCATAGTTCCCTGAGAGGGGGCTAGAGTGTCAAGCTTTTTGGGCTTCCACAATTGCTCACCACTCTGTGAGGTTAAGAGTGCAAGTAAGAAACTGTGAGTTAGCTTTGTATTTTAGTATGACAGTACTGATTTGGCAGAAGTGGCAGAGCCCCTGCATGCTGATGTTCTGTTGTCCCATGGCACAGTTCTGCAAAAGTAGAATCCCTGCGACAATATCTGGTGGCTCTATGTCAGAATAACATATATAAAAACATCATCTGGCAGGCATAATATTTCCTATACATATTTTACTAAATTATTGTCACATTGATTGTAGATTTTCTGTTATTAGGTCAGCTGGGCTTACTTTTGTTTAGGATACAATATTTAAGCAATTCAGTATTTTGAAACTACATTAGGGAACAACACCATCTCTGGTAAAGAGTCTTTTTGACAATTCAGCTTCTGTGCTCTTGTGGTTTTAACCATTGTCTTTCAGATTCACTTTTGAAAGCACAGCCTGGCCACTTTTCAACTGGCAGAAAAAATTGTATAGTGGCATTTGGCCTTTGGGCAAAACATCAAGTTGTAGGTATCAGGTAACAGAGATATCAGAAATAAAAAAACCTGATTCATAAATATCATGATGCAAGAATAATGTTTAATGAGATGAGTAATATTGTTTTGAATAATATTGATATTTGTAATATTGTTTTCAGTAATATAGTGGTTAAAATATTATTTTTTATTATTTTTAAGTGTTTCAGTTGATATATTAATATTTTTGTCACTATGTTTATATAAATTGTATTAATTATTTAAATATATAGCATGTGATTTTGAATTTCTTATTTGAATTTTCAATAGTATTGTATAATGTCTTGGGAGGTTGTTGGGTTTATGTGGGGATAGGGTGGGAAGTTAATTAGGTGATAATTAATTATTAATTATTTTACTGGATTATATGGTTTATAATTATGTAAATTATATATTGCTGATTTATTTGCAGTATATGTTATTTGGGGCTGTTAGGTTTGTAGGGATATAGGGTAGGAAGTTAATTAAGTAATAATTTGTAATAATTAATTCACAATACATTATTAATTGTTAATGAATGATTTAGTTGATTTTTTATTATTACATTTTAGTTGCCATCTGCATTAAGGTAGTTCTTGGTCCAGAAAGAGGCCTTTTTTTGGTGTAAATTCGTTCAGTAGTTTTCTAGTTACTAAATGAAAAACAAAATTGTATATATAGGGATGCAGATTCTCCATGGATCCCTCTGGGAATTTGGAGGGAAAGCAAGGTCCTGATTGGCTGGCCGCAACCTGACAGAAAAGTTGTAGCAACCATTTTGTTTCTCACATTGCCTGTGGGGGTGGGAAATAAACATTATAAAAACATATAAGGGGACAGGATACAGGTATCCTGACCCCATAGCACACAAGGAGGGATCCCTCAGGGAACCCTCATGGGCAAACAATTTTAGATTTTGTTTCCGGCCATTATGCAGATTTGTGGATCCATAGAAGCCATAGAAATATAGAATTATATTTATACTTATCTGAAGAAACTATGGGGCATATTTATACTCTGTTTGCGCCTGAATTGCGTCGTTTTTTTTTAACGCAAAGCTAACTCCATATTTATACTTTGGCGTTAGACCCGTCTAGCGCCAAAGATCTTGGAGTTTGCGTCATTTTTTAGCGTGGACACCTACCTTGCGTTAATGATATGCAAGGTAGGCGTTCCCGTCTAAAAAATGACTCCAAGGCATGTGCGCCTTATTTAAACTCCCGTGCAAAAATGACGCACGGGAGTAGGCGGGTCAAAAAAAATGACGTCCAGCCGCTTTTGCGTAATTTTTTAATGCCTGTTCAGGGCAGGCGTTAAGGGACCTGTGGGCTCGGAAGGAGCCCAGAGGTGCCCTCCCATGCCCACCCCAGGAGGACGCCCAAGGATGGAGGGACCCATCCCAGGGAACTTAAGGTAAGTTCAGGTAAGTATTTTTTTTAAAAAGAAAATTGTGGCATAGGGGGGCCTGATTTGTGCCCCCCTACATGCCACTATGCCCAATGACCATGCCCAGGGGACATAAGTCCCCTGGGCATGGCCATTGGGCAAGGGGGCATGACTCCTGTCTGTGCTAAGACAGGAGTCATTTCAATGAGGGTTGGGAGTCAAAAGAAATGGTGCAAATCGGGTTGAGGCTAATATTTTGCCTCAGACCTGACTTGCCCCATTTTTTGACGCCCAAGCTCCATTTTCCCCTACGCCGGTGCTGCCTGGTGTGGGTAATTTTTTTTTACGCACACCAGTCAGCTGCGCCGGCTAACGTCATTCCATAAATAAGGCGCCCGCATGGCGCTTTGGAATGGCGTTAGCCGGCGTTAACATTTTTGACGCACAACTGCGTTGGCGCAGTTGTGCGTCAAAAAGTATAAATATGGCCCTATAATTCATGCCGGAAAGTAACTTTAGGCCATGAGTTTTAGCCTCTTCACATAAGTATAACTATAAGTATAACTACTGAATATCTATGGTTTTGTGTGGCTAAAACGTCAACCTAACTATAATGTCCCTGGAACCTTTGGATTTTTCAGTGAATATGTATATATATATATGGCTAGAAATATGTATTCACCTAAAAAAACAAATGTATCAAAAAACATTATAGTTAGGCTCACATTACATAATAGTTGGGCTCACATTTTAAACATACAAAACCTTAGACATTTAGCAGTTATAGTTAGTTATTTCAAGTAACTATCACTAATGCCCTAAGGTAAATCTATCTCATGCCCCCTCTATTACCATGCACAGTTATCTCATCAATAATTACACTGCAAATGTTACATTGCTATTATCAATGATGTTATAGTAGATGTCATCAGTGATGGAATAATTGGGGTAATTAGCAGTGCATGGCAACGGCACAAGATATGGTTGCCATAGGGCATGAGTTATAGTTACTTGAAATAACTAACTAATACTGCTGAATTTCTATGGTTTTGTATGTTTAAAATGGGAGCCTAATTATAAAATCCCTGTAACCTTTGTTACTTTAAATTAATTTTTATATATTTTTTTAATTCTGTTTCCTAACTATAACGTCCCTGTAAAGTTTGTTTACAGGGTCTGTGTTATTTTAATGTAAACTCATTTTAATCCAACCATTTATAACCAATCACCCCGTGCCACACATGGCCTTTGGCCGTCCGTTGTGGGGGTTGACCACAGAAACAGTTCACAAGAAAGAACCCACTAGTCACTACATTCAGATATTGTGCTAAAAAAAAAAAGGGACGGATGCAAACACCTCCATCAAGGTTTCCAAATAACTTTTCAAGGTGAATGTGCAGAGAAAAAAACACTTATTTTGCCTTGACTATGCGCTAGAAATTTGGATGATTAGTAGTTTACACAAGTGAAGTTTCAACTTGAGCACCTACGCTTCCCGTTGAAGTTTATTTACTGTGAAATGAGCATGCTGTCAGAATGAATACTGCCATGCATATTTATCCAAGAAGAGGCTACTGTTTTGTGCAATATGTCTACCCAACTTGAATACATTCTCCTGGCTAATTAGTAGGTGCTACCTTGTTGTGTAAATGTATAGTGCATCTCCTACACCACAGCTGCATGAAGGATGCTAAGGAAATGTCTTTAGTGACCTTGTGTGTCTCTAAATGTTCCATTCTGATTGTTCTTGGAATGTCTTTACTTGTTGATGAGGACCATGTAGGGAGCTTGAAGGCCCCCGTTCTCCCCACTGGCTCCTGTCTACTGCGGGAGCCGGCATTGCTCGCGGAAGCAGCACGCTGCTTTAAATAGAATCCCCCTGCTTGCCGGAGCAATATTTTCATCTCTTTCCCTGCATGCATGTTAGCTTGCAGGGAAAGAGATGAAAACTCAGCTTTTAGGAAGCGGGAACTGTTTGCTTCTGAAAGTGGAGTCATGTTTGCTTTTGTTTGGCAGGAGCTGTCAGTTCCCACCAAGCAAAACCAAACAGCTACCTCCCAAGAGTGGGCACCTCAGGAGGCAGCAGGAGCTGGCCCTGGAGGCCCTCCTTCCATGCTTTTAATTTTTCCCCAGGGAGGTGGTGATTCCTGCATCTGGGTGTCCACAATGGACCCCATATCTAATTCATTCAATAGCCCCAGGGAGGCGGCAGTCCCCGAGACCCTCGAAGAGGTCCGCAGGACCCTCTCTTGTGATTGTTTATGAACTTGCTTGAAGAGGTGCTGGCCTCCACATGCTTTATATTCATTGCCATGGGGAGGTGGCAGTTAAGGGGACCTGGGGGAGGGGCCTGCAGGACCCCACTATGTTTATCTAGTAGTTTGTCCTGGGGAGGTGGTGGTCCCTGGGGCACAGGGGAGTTGCACAGTCCCGGTGTCTACTTAATATTAATAGTCCCAGGGAGGTGGCAGTCCCTGGAGCAGAGGGGGTCTGCAGGACACCCCTTCTTATTTATTTAGTAGTTTGCCCCATGAGAGGTGGTGGTCCCTGGGGCACAGGAGGCTACTCAACTCCACTGTATACTTTATATTCTTAGCCCCGTGAAGTGGGCAGTCCCCAGGGCTCTAGCAAGCCCTAGGAGGAGGGTACCATGCACCTCTCTCATTAATCCAATTAAAAAATATGCCCCTGGAACCTGGCCCACCCAGAGCAATAATAAAGCAAGCGCAGGAGACTGAACTTGAATTTGTTTTTTATCATGGTGAAAATCGCAAATATTCCTGATTTTTGCAGTGAATTAAAAAAAAAAAAGCTTTTTAGCCCTGGGGCGTCCCTGGGGGTCCCCAGTACCAAGGCTCTGTTTTGATTTTTATTTTAGACTTTCTGGTTGAAGTGTTGGCAGCCAATCACATCTCTGCAGCACCTGTTCGCACCTCTAGATATACAAATTTGCATTTACCTTTGATTTCTCTCAAACTACTGAATGGATTTACACCAAATAACAAAAAGGCTTCTTTGTAGACTCAAAAGGTACCTTGCTGGCAAATTTGGTGTAATTACATCTAGTGTTTCAGGCTGTAGTCATGTTCAAAAACCATATGGGAATTAAAATGGGAAATGTACTTTTTTTGACCCCCCTTTTTCTCTGCCCCCGCTTGACGGATCATCCTGAAATTTTTCAGGCACAACAAGACCCAACTTGACACTTATTTTAGAGCATGTGGCTCCTAGCACCTGTTCCCCGCCAACCTTTTCATGGCAGTAAAACCGCCATGAAAAGGCTGGCAGGGAACCAGGTTGTAATCAGCAGGGTGGTTCTGAATTCAGCACTGCCCTGGCTGATTCCAACCTGCACCACTGTCAAACCGTCGGGAATACTGTCTTAATTTGGCAGTTAGACCTTGAGTCTGGCAGTCTATTGACCAACAGACTTGTAATGAGGCCCTTGGTCTTTTTCTTGGAGATTTTCTTCATCGGGACAAAGATACAAGTCAGATCCAACATCCCTAGAGCCCTCTTTGGATACGCGTCACAGGGGGCCTTGTTAAAGGTTTCTACATTCGACTTAAACTATTTTTCATGACGGAAATCTTTGTCCGGGATAAACTTGAAATTGAAGTCGACCTCCCTGGAGCACTTGTCAGATATACTGCGTGGAAAGCCTTAGTCAACTTTTTATATTCGGACTCAGAAACCTTTTCGAAGCTTTCTCTCTCTGATGTCGGACTACCCTCCACAGCAAGCCAATCTTGAGTCGACGTCATCAGATTGTCTTTCCACAAGTCCCCGGTAAAATCCTGGAAGTCTGGGGCTCTGGAGCTTTTCAGCAGGACGAACCTCCAAGTCAGGCCGGGTCACGGTCGACGTAAGCTGAAATGACTCACAATGGTGGGTAGGTCCACTTATGGAGCTTTTTTCCAAAGTTGCTCCAAACGTCTCCAAACTTCTAGATCTTCTTCCAGAAGGTCTTTGAAGGTCCTTTAGGAGCCCACATTCACCGTAAGAACAGAATCCCTGAGTTGCTCCTTGAGGGTTAGGATTCCAACTCCCAGAATGTACCTGGCTCAAATCCAAAAATGATCACTGGTTACTGGTCAGTTTCTTCATGGCTTGATGCAGGGGACTCTGGTCAGCTATTTTCTACCTCTAGCAAACAGGGAGTCCCTCCTTGAAGCAGTTGAAGCCAGGCAAAGTCCTTTTACTGGTGAAGGCCAAGTGTGCAGCTCATACAGACTTTCAGAGTGCACTGTCCAGGTGCAGGTCAGTGGTCCAGCAGGGCTGTCCTTTTTCTTCTTGTCCTTTGTTGGGATCTGAGGTGGGGTGTAGCTCTGCCAGTTTTATCCTTGCTCCTGGGGGTGGAAAGCAGGAGGGGGGTCTATCCAATCACATGCAGGCCACCCCTCTTTGACCACTTTCTGGGAATTGTGACAAAAATCAATCCCATGGAGCATCATTCCCCAAAAATCCAAAGATGACAAAAATTGAATCTCAGAGGTTAGGTCTGGCTGAGACCACCCATTGGTGTGGCTAAGTTTCCCTTGGCACACCCCTTCCCATCTCTCTCTCAATCTAATCAGGGGCATCTGGCTGTTTGGGTTTGCAGGAAATGAGGGAGGTACAGTTGCTGTCCCAAATGTCCTTCCCTCCTTTGAAGACCAGTTTGACAGCGCTCCCCCATTCTGTTTCACCATCTGCTGAGGCAGATGTCCACACACAAGGTGCTTCCTTTGTGTCAGCCCAGGCCACTTCACACCTCATCAAGGCAGTCTGACTCAGGCTGCCAGAGGCTGACCAATCAGAGAAGGGCACTAAAGCGCTGAAACTAGTATCTTTTAGGAAGAGTTCTAAAACTCTTTCTAGGTGCAAGTTATATTAAATTCAACTCTGGCTGACAAGTTGTTGGATTTATTATATCTTTTAATTTGATACTAAACGTGCCATATTTTGCTCCTTTCTATGTAAAATAAGACTTTATCATCTTTAAAAAAAGTCTTCCCCCGGTTAGCCTATGGATCCCATTCACTAACATGGGGAAGCAAAATTTGCTACTTTTCCCTCACTTAGGGCTTCTAAAACATCTTTTATAAAGTCCCTGCTTAAACGTATACTGCACTCAACCCTAGGGGGCACCTAGGGCACACCTTAGGGATGACTTGTATGTAGAAATAAGGTAGCTTAGGACGTTGCAAGTACTTTTAATTCCAAAGTCGAATTTAGGGTTAACTTTAACTTAAAAGCAGTCAGCAAAGAATGCCTGCCTTTAAACTGGCACTGGGCACCACAGCAGCACGCTTATGGATGCACTACCCATGCTGGGGGTCCCTAAACCTACATGCCCTCTATATACTAGGAAGCTAGAGGTAGGTTGCTATAGTCAATTATAATTAGCCTAATTTGCATAACCCATTTTACACAGAACACTGGCCCTGGGACTGGGCAGCAGTAACAAGGGCATAGTTAAGAGTCAGTAATCAATAATATCCGTCCAAAAAGATTGGTGGGAACAAGGGCAAAAAGGAGGACTTTCCTACACCAGTTTCCTAAGATGGAAGCTGCAACTTTCTGCTCAGGTTGTCACCAGCCAATCACAGCATTCCGCTTGGCGCACGTATTCACACATTTTCCACGATTATCATGGTTGGTGACTGATATCTGCAGTCCTTGATGTACACATTTCTTTTCCCTTTAATATCTCAAAAACTACTAAATGAGTTTACAGCAAATAACAAAAAGCACAACCTGAAGAACAAAATCTAGCTTTTTGCTAAATTTGGTGTAATTCAGTGCAATGGTTCGGGTTGTAGTCCTGTTCAAAACTCCTGTGGGAATTAACACTGGGAACACACTTTTTTGACCACCCCTTCTTCTTAGCACCAGCCTGACGGATCACCCCAAAACCTTCCATGTACAACAAGAATATAGTTAGCTGTTCATGAACTGTTTCTGGGGGGGGGGGGGGGTGGGGGCTGGGGGGGCAAATTTATTTTAGGCCATTTCTGCCCCCCCGGAGGCAGATCGGCCTAATATTAGGCTGATCTGCCCCGGGGGGGGCAGAAACCTCTAGGCGCCAGGGCAATTTTTTTTTTTTTGTTTGTTTGTTTTTTTAGAGATGGGGAGCGACCCATCAGGCAAGGGTCGCTCCCCTTGGGGGGCAAATTGTATTTAGGCCATTTCTGCCCCCCTAAGGCAGATTGGCCGATTTTAGGTCAATCTGCCCCCAAGGGGGCAGAAACCACTAGGCACCTGGGATGTGTTTTTTGGCGCCAATGTCACGCAGGGGGAGCGACCCCGTAGGCAAGGGTCGCTCCGGAGGGGGGTGGGGGCTGGGGGGGGCAAATTTATTTTAGGCCATTTCTGCCCCCCCCGGGGGCAGAACGGCCTAATATTAGGCCGATCTGCCCCCGGGGGGGGCAGAAACCTCTAGGAGACAGGGCAAATTTTTTTGTTTGTGTTTTTTTTTTTTTGTTTGTTTGTTTTCTTAGAGATGGGGAGCGACCCATCAGGCAAGGGTCGCTCCCCTGGGGGGCAAATTGTATTTAGACCATTTCTGCCCCCCTGGGGGCAGATTGGCTGATTTTAGGTCAATCTGCCCCCAAGGGGGCAGAAACCACTAGGCACCGGGGATTTGTTTTTTGGCGCCAATGTCACGCAGAGGGAGCGACCCCGTAGGCAAGGGTCGCTCCCAGGGGGGGTGGGGGCTGGGGGGAGGGAATTTATTTTAGGCCATTTCTGCCCCCCCAGGGGGGGGGCAGAACCCTCAGGGCACCAGGGCAAATTTTGTTGTTGTGTTTTTTTTTTTGTTTGTTTGTTTTTTTCGAGATGGGGAGCGACCCATCAGGCAAGGGTCGCTCCCCTGGGGGGCAAATTGTATTTAGGCCATTTCTGCCCCCCTTGGGGGCAGATTGGCCGATTTTAGGTCAATCTGCCCCCAAGGGGGCAGAAACCACTAGGCACCTGGGATTTTTTTTTGGCGCCAATGTCACGCAGGGGGAGCGACCCCGTAGGCACGGGTCGCTCCCCGGGGGGGGGTTGTGGCAGGGGGGGGCAAATTTATTTTAGGCCATTTCTGCCCCCCCTGGGGGCAGATCGGCCTATTATTAGGCCGAACTGGCCCCAGGGGGGGCAGAACCCTCTAGGCGCCAGGGCAATTTTTTTTTGTGTGTTTTTTTTTTTTTTTTCGAGATGGGGAGCGACCCATCAGGCAAGGGTTGCTTCCCTGGGAGGGATATTGTATTTAGGCCATTTCTGCCCCCCTTGGGGGCAGATTGGCCGATTTTAGGTCAATCTGCCCCCAAGGGGGCAGAAACCACTAGGCACCTGGGATTTGTTTTTTGGCGCCAATGTCATGCAGGGGGAGCGACCCCGTAGGCAGGGGTTGTTCCCGGGCAGGGGCAGGGGGGGCTTGGGGAGTTGGGGGGGGTCAAATTTATTTTAGGGCATTTCTGCCCCCCCCCCCTCCTGGGGCCGGCTGAGCTAGAGGCCAAACTCCACAGGTAGGCACTTTGCAAAAAACACCTCTGTTTTCTGTGAAAAAATATGTTCTGTCCACGTTGTGTTTTGGGTCATTTCCTTTCGTGGGCGCTAGGCCTACCCACAGAAGTGAGGTACCATTTTTATTGAGAGACTTAGGGGAACGCTGGGTGGAAGGAAATTTGTGGCTCCTCTCAGATTCCAGAACTTTCTGCCACTGAAATGTGAGGAACATGTGTTTTTTTAGCCAAATTTTGAGGTTTGCAAAAGATTCTGGGTAACAGAACCTGGTCCGAGCCCCACAAGTCACCCCATCTTGGATTCCCCTAGGTCTCTAGTTTTCAGAAATGCACAGGTTTGGTAGGTTTCCCTAGGTGCCGGCTGAGCTAC
This sequence comes from Pleurodeles waltl, assembly GCF_031143425.1. Classification (NCBI taxonomy): domain Eukaryota; kingdom Metazoa; phylum Chordata; class Amphibia; order Caudata; family Salamandridae; genus Pleurodeles; species Pleurodeles waltl. Next base: position 1,372,912,641 of record NC_090447.1, on the reverse strand, counting down.
AGGCCAAAATCCACAGGTAGGCACTGTTTTCTTTCAAAAATGTGGATGTGTCCACGTTGCGCTTTGGGGCGTTTCCTGTCGCGGGCTCTAGGCCTACCCACACAAGTGAGGTATCATTTTTATCGGGAGACTTGGGGGAACGCTGGGTGGAAGGAAATTTGTGGCTCCACTCAGATTCCCGAACTTTCTGCCACAGAAATGTGAGGAACATGTGTTTTTTTAGCCAAATTTGGAGGTTTGCAAAGGATTCTGGGTAACAGAACCTGGTCCGAGCCCCACAAGTCACACCATCTTGGATTCCCCTACGTCTCTAGTTTTCAGAAATGCACAGGTTTGGTAGGTTTCCCTAGGTGCCGGCTGAGCTACAGGCCAAAATCCACAGGTAGGCACTGTTTTCTTTCAAAAATTTGGATGTGTCCACGTTGCGCTTTGGGGCGTTTCCTGTCGCGGGAGCTAGGCCTACCCACACAAGTGAGGTATCATTTTTATCGGGAGACTTGGGGGAATGCTGGGTGGAAGGAAATTTGTGGCTCCTCTCAGATTCCCGAACTTTCTGCCACAGAAATGTGAGGAACATGTGTTTTTTTAGCCAAATTTTGAGGTTTGCAAAGGATTCTGGGTAACAGAACCTGGTCCGAGCCCCGCAAGTCACCCCTCCTTGGATTCCCCTAGGTCTCTAGTTTTCAGAAATGCACAGGTGTGGTAGGTTTCCCTAGGTGCTGGCTGAGCTAGAGGCCAAAATCTACAGGTAGGCACTTCGCAAAAAACACCTCTGTTTTCTTCCAAAAATTTGGATGTGTCCACGTTGCGCTTTGGGGCGTTTCCTGTCGCGGGCGCTAAGCCTACCCACACAAGTGAGGTATCATTTTTATCGGGAGACTTGGGGGAACGCTGGGTGGAAGGAAACTTGTGGCTCCTCTCAGATTCCCGAACTTTCTGCCACAGAAATGTGAGGAACATGTGTTTTTTTAGCCAAATTTTGAGGTTTGCAAAGGATTCTGGGTAACTGAACCTGGTCCGAGCCCCGCAAGTCACCCCTCCTTGGATTCCCCTAGGTCTCTAGTTTTCAGAAATGCACAGGTTTGGTAGGTTTCCCTAGGTGCCGGCTGAGCTAGAGGCCAAAATCTACAGGTAGGCACTTCGCAAATAACACCTCTGTTTTCTTCCAAAAATTTGGATGTGTCCACTTTGCGCTTTGGGGCGTTTCCTGTCGCGGGCGCTAGGCCTACCCACACAAGTGAGGTATCATTTTTATCGGGAGACTTGGGGGAACGCTGGCTGTAAGGAAATTTGTGGCTCCTCTCAGATTCCAGAACTTTCTGCCACAGAAATGTGAGGAATATGTGTTTTTTTAGCCAAATTTTGAGGTTTGCAAAGGATTCTGGGTAACAGAACCTGGTCCGAGCCCCGCAAGTCACCCCTCCTTGGATTCCCCTAGCTCTCTAGTTTTCAGAAATGCACAGGTTTGGTAGGTTTCCCTAGGTGCCGGCTGAGCTGGAGTCCAAAATCTACAGGTAGGCACTTCACAAAAAACACCTCTGTTTTCTTCCAAAAATGTGGATGTGTCCACGTTGCGCTTTGGGGCGTTTCCTGTCGCGGGCGCTAGGCCTACCCCCACACGTGAGGTATAATTTTTATCGGGAGACTTGGGGGAACGCTGGGTAGAAGGAAATTTGTGGCTCCTCTGAGATTCCAGAACTTTCTGCCACAGAAATGTGAGGAACATGTGTTTTTTTAGCCAAATTTTGAGGTTTGCAAAGGATTCTGGGTAACAGAACCTGGTCCGAGCCCCGCAAGTCACCCCTCCTTGGATTCCCCTAGCTCTCTAGTTTTCAGAAATGCACAGGTTTGGTAGGTTTCCCTAGGTGCCGGCTGAGCTAGAGGCCAAAATCTACAGGTAGGTACTTGGCAAAAAACACCTGTTTTCTTCCAAAAATTTGGATGTGTCCACGTTGCGCTTTGGGGCGTTTCCTGTCGCGGGCGCTAGGCCTACCCACACAAGTGAGGTATCATTTTTATCGGGAGACTTGGGGGAACGCTGGGTGGAAGGAAATTTGTGGCTCCTCTCAGATTCCCGAACTTTCTGCCACAGAAATGTGAGGAACATGTGTTTTTTTAGCCAAATTTTGAGGTTTGCAAAGGATTCTGGGTAACAGAACCTGGTTCGAGCCCCGCAAGTCACCCCTCCTTGGATTCCCCTAGGTCTCTAGTTTTCAGAAATGCACAGGTTTGGTAGGTTTCCCTAGTTGCCGGCTGAGCTAGAGGCCAAAATCTACAGGTAGGTACTTCGCAAAAAACACCTCTGTTTTCTTCCAAAAATTTGGATGTGTCCACGTTGCGCTTTGGGGGGTTTCCTGTCGCGGGCGCTAGGCCTACCCACACAAGTGAGGTATCATTTTTATCGGGAGACGTGGGGGAACGCTGGATGGAAGGACATTTGTGGCTCCTCTCAGATTCCTGAACTTTCTGCCACAGAAATGTGAGGAACATGTGTTTTTTTAGCCAAATTTTGAGGTTTGCAAAGGATTCTGGGTAACAGAACCTGGTCCGAGCCCCGCAAGTCACCCATTCTTGGATTCCCCTAGGTCTCTAGTTTTCAGAAATGCACAGGTTTGGTAGGTTTCCCTAGGTGCCGGCTGAGCTAGAGGTCAAAATCTACAGGTAGGCACTTCGCAAAAAACACCTCTGTTTTCTTCCAAAAATGTGGATGTGTCCACGTTGCGCTTTGGGGCGTTTCCTGTCGCGGGCGCTAGGCCTACCCACACAAGTGAGGTATCATTTTTATCGGGAGACTTGGGGGAACGCTGGCTGGATCAAATTTGTGGCTCCTCTCAGATTCCAGAACTTTCTGCCACTGAAATGTGAGGAACATGTGTTTTTTTAGCCAAATTTTGAGGTTTGCAAAAGATTCTGGGTAACAGAACCTGGTCCGAGCCCCACAAGTCACCCCATCTTGGATTCCCCTAGGTCTCTAGTTTTCAGAAATGCACAGATTTGGTAGGTTTCCCTAGGTGCCGGCTGAGCTACAGGCCAAAATCCACAGGTAGGCACTGTTTTCTTTCAAAAATTTGGATGTGTCCACATTGCGCTTTGGGGCGTTTCCTGTCGCGGGCTCTAGGCCTACCAACACAAGTGAGGTATCATTTTTAGCGGGAGACTTGGGGGAACGCTGGGTGGAAGGAAATTTGTGGCTCCTCTCAGATTCCCGAACTTCCTGCCAGTGAAATGTGAGGAACATGTGTTTTTTTAGCCAAATTTTGAGGTTTGCAAAGGATTCTGGGTAACAGAACCTGGTCCAAGCCCCGCAAGTCACCCCTCCTTGGATTCCCCTAGCTCTCTAGTTTTCAGAAATGCACAGGTTTGGTAGGTTTCCCTAGGTGCCGGCTGAGCTGGAGGCCAAAATCTACAGGTAGGCACTTCACAAAAAACACCTCTGTTTTCTTCCAAAAATTTGGATGTGTCCACGTTGCGCTTTGGGGCGTTTCCTGTCGCGGGCGCTAGGCCTACCCCCACAAGTGAGGTATAATTTTTATCGGGAGACTTGGGGGAACGCTGGGTAGAAGGAAATTTGTGGCTCCTCTCAGATTCCAGAACTTTCTGCCACAGAAATGTTAGGAACATGTGTTTTTTTAGCCAAATTTTGAGGTTTGCAAAGGATTCTGGGTAACAGCACCTGGTCCGAGCCCCGCAAGTCACCCCTCCTTGGATTCCCCTAGCTCTCTAGTTTTCAGAAATGCACAGGTTTGGTAGGTTTCCCTAGGTGCCGGCTGAGCTAGAGGCCAAAATCTACAGGTAGGTACTTGGCAAAAAACACCTGTTTTCTTCCAAAAATTTGGATGTGTCCACGTTCCGCTTTGGGGCGTTTCCTGTCGCGGGCGCTAGGCCTACCCACAAAAGTGAGGTATCATTTTTATCGGGAGACTTGGGGGAACGCTGGGTGGAAGGAAATTTGTGGCTCCTCTCAGATTCCCAAACTTTCTGCCACAGAAATGTGAGGAACATGTGTTTTTTTAGCCAAATTTTGAGGTTTGCAAAGGATTCTGGGTAACAGAACCTGGTTCGAGCCCCGCAAGTCACCCCTCCTTGGATTCCCCTAGGTCTCTAGTTTTCAGAAATGCACAGGTTTGGTAGGTTTCCCTAGGTGCCGGCTGAGCTACAGGCCAAAATCCACAGGTAGGCACTGTTTTCTTTCAAAAATTTGGATGTGTCCACGTTGCGCTTTGGGGCGTTTCCTGTCGCGGGCTCTAGGCTTACCAACACAAGTGAGGTATCATTTTTAGCGGGAGACTTGGGGGAACGCTGGGTGGAAGGAAATTTGTGGCTCCTCTCAGATTCCCGAACTTCCTGCCACTGAAATGTGAGGAACATGTGTTTTTTTAGCCAAATTTTGAGGTTTGCAAAGGATTCTGGGTAACAGAACCTGGTCCAAGCCCCGCAAGTCACCCCTCCTTGGATTCCCCTAGCTCTCTAGTTTTCAGAAATGCACAGGTTTGGTAGGTTTCCCTAGGTGCCGGCTGAGCTGGAGGCCAAAATCTACAGGTAGGCACTTCACAAAAAACACCTCTGTTTTCTTCCAAAAATTTGGATGTGTCCACGTTGCGCTTTGGGGCGTTTCCTGTCGCGGGCGCTAGGCCTACCCCCACAAGTGAGGTATAATTTTTATCGGGAGACTTGGGGGAACGCTGGGTAGAAGGAAATTTGTGGCTCCTCTCAGATTCCAGAACTTTCTGCCACAGAAATGTGAGGAACATTTGTTTTTTTAGCCAAATTTTGAGGTTTGCAAAGGATTCTGGGTAACAGCACCTGGTCCGAGCCCCGCAAGTCACCCCTCCTTGGATTCCCCTAGCTCTCTAGTTTTCAGAAATGCACAGGTTTGGTAGGTTTCCCTAGGTGCCGGCTGAGCTAGAGGCCAAAATCTACAGGTAGGTACTTCGCAAAAAACACCTGTTTTCTTCCAAAAATTTGGATGTGTCCACGTTGCGCTTTGGGGCGTTTCCTGTCGCGGGCGCTAGGCCTACCCACACAAGTGAGGTATCATTTTTATCGGGAGACTTGGGGGAACGCTGGGTGGAAGGAAATTTGTGGCTCCTCTCAGATTCCAGAACTTTCTGCCACAGAAATGTGAGGAACATGTGTTTTTTTAGCCAAATTTTGAGGTTTGCAAAGGATTCTGGGTAACAGAACCTGGTTCGAGCCCCGCAAGTCACCCCTCCTTGGATTCCCCTAGGTCTCTAGTTTTCAGAAATGCACAGGTTTGGTAGGTTTCCCTAGCTGCCGGCTGAGCTAGAGGCCAAAATCTACAGGTAGGTACTTCGCAAAAAACACCTCTGTTTTCTTCCAAAAATTTGGATGTGTCCACGTTGCGCTTTGGGGCGTTTCCTGTCGCGGGCGCTAGGCCTACCCACACAAGTGAGGTGTCATTTTTATCGGGAGACGTGGGGGAACGCTGGATGGAAGGAAATTTGTAGCTCCTCTCAGATTCCTGAACTTTCTGCCACAGAAATGTGAGGAACATGTGTTTTTTTAGCCAAATTTTGAGGTTTGCAAAGGATTCTGGGTAACAGAACCTGGTCCGAGCCCCGCAAGTCACCCCTCCTTGGATTCCCCTAGCTCTCTAGTTTTCAGAAATGCACAGGTTTGGTAGGTTTCCCTAGGTGCCGGCTGAGCTAGAGGCCAAAATCTACAGGTAGGTACTTCGCAAAAAACACCTGTTTTCTTCCAAAAATTTGGATGTGTCCACGTTGCGCTTTGGGGCGTTTCCTGTCGCGGGCGCTAGGCCTACCCACACAAGTGAGGTATCATTTTTATCGGGAGACTTGGGGGAACGCTGGGTGGAAGGAAATTTATGGCTCCTCTCAGATTCCCGAACTTTCTGCCACAGAAATGTGAGGAACATGTGTTTTTTTAGCCAAATTTTGAGGTTTGCAAAGGATTCTGGGTAATAGAACCTGGTTCGAACCCCGCAAGTCACCCCTCCTTGGATTCCCCTAGGTCTCTAGTTTTCAGAAATGCACAGGTTTGGTAGGTTTCCCTAGTTGCCGGCTGAGCTAGAGGCCAAAATCTACAGGTAGGTACTTCGCAAAAAACACCTCTGTTTTCTTCCAAACATTTGGATGTGTCCACGTTGCGCTTTGGGGCGTTTCCTGTCGCGGGCGCTAGGCCTACCCACACAAGTGAGGTATCATTTTTATCGGGAGACGTGGGGGAACGCTGGATGGAAGGAAATTTGTGGCTCTTCTCAGATTCCTGAACTTTCTGCCACAGAAATGGAGGAACATGTGTTTTTTTAGCCAAATTTTGAGGTTTGCAAAGGATTCTGGCTAACAGAACCTGGTCCGAGCCCCGCAAGTCACCCATTCTTGGATTCCCCTAGGACTCTAGTTTTCAGAAATGCACAGGTTTGGTAGGTTTCCCTAGGTGCCGGCTGAGCTAGAGGCCAAAATCTACAGGTAGGCACTTCGCAAAAAACACCTCTGTTTTCTTCCAAAAATGTGGATGTGTCCACGTTGCGCTTTGGGGCGTTTCCTGTCGCGGGCGCTAGGCCTACCCACACAAGTGAGGTATCATTTTTATCGGGAGACTTGGGGGAACGCTGGCTGGATCAAATTTGTGGCTCCTTTCAGATTCCAGAACTTTCTGCCACTGAAATGTGAGGAACATGTGTTTTTTTAGCCAAATTTTGAGGTTTGCAAAAGATTCTGGGTAACAGAACCTGGTCCGAGCCCCACAAGTCATCTTGGATTCCCCTAGGTCTCTGGTTTTCAGAAATGCACAGGTTTGGTAGGTTTCCCTAGGTGCCGGCTGAGCTACAGGCCAAAATCCACAGGTTAGCACTGTTTTCTTTAAAAAATTTGGATGTGTCCACGTTGCGCTTTGGGGCGTTTCCTGTCGCGGGCTCTAGGCCTACCCACACAAGTGAGGTATCATTTTTATCGGGAGACTTGGGGGAACGCTGGGTGGAAGGAAATTTGTGGCTCCTCTCAGATTCCCGAACTTTCTGCCACTGAAATGTGAGGAACATGTGTTTTTTGAGCCAAATTTTGAGGTTTGCAAAGGATTCTGGGAAACAGAACTTGGTCCGAGCCCCGCAAGTCACCCATTCTTGGATTCCCCTAGGTCTCTAGTTTTCAGAAATGCACAGGTTTGGTAGGTTTCCCTAGGTGCCGGCTGAGCTAGAGGCCAAAATCTACAGTTAGTCACTTCGCAAAAAACACCTCTGTTTTCTTAAAAAAATTTGGATGTGTCCACGTTGCGCTTTGGGGTGTTTCCTGTCGCGGGAGCTAGGCCTACCCACACAAGTGAGGTATAATTTTTATCGGGAGACTTGGGGGAACGCTGGGTGGAAGGAAATTTGTGGCTCCTCTCAGATTCCCGAACTTTCTGCCACTGAAATGTGAGGAACATGTGTTTTTTTAGCCAAATTTTGAGGTTTGCAAAGGATTCTGGGTAACAGAACCTGGTCCGAGCCCCGCAAGTCACCCCTCCTTGGATTCCCCTAGGTCTCTAGTTTTCAGAAATGCACAGGTTTGGTAGGTTTCCCTAGGTGCCGGCTGAGCTAGAGGCCAAAATCTACAGGTAGGCACTTCGCAAATAACACCTCTGTTTTCTTCCAAAAATTTGGATGTGTCCACGTTGCGCTTTGGGGCGTTTCCTGTCGCGGGCGCTAGGCCTACCCACACAAGTGAGGTATCATTTTTATCGGGAGACTTGGGGGAACGCTGGCTGTAAGGAAATTTGTGGCTCCTCTCAGATTCCAGAACTTTCTGCCACAGAAATGTGAGGAACATGTGTTTTTTTAGCCAGTTTTGAGGTTTGCAAAGGATTCTGGGTAACAGAACCTGGTCCAAGCCCCGCAAGTCACCCCTCCTTGGATTCCCCTAGCTCTCTAGTTTTCAGAAATGCACAGGTTTGGTAGGTTTCCCTAGGTGCCGGCTGAGCTGGAGGCCAAAATCTACAGGTAGGCACTTCACAAAAAACACCTCTGTTTTCTTCCAAAAATTTGGATGTGTCCACGTTGCGCTTTGGGGCGTTTCCTGTTGCGGGCGCTAGGCCTACCCCCACAAGTGAGGTATAATTTTTATCGGGAGACTTGGGGGAACGCTGGGTAGAAGGAAATTTGTGGCTCCTCTCAGATTCCAGAACTTTCTGCCACAGAAATGTGAGGAACATGTGTTTTTTTAGCCAAATATTGAGGTTTGCAAAGGATTCTGGGTAACAGAACCTGGTCCGAGCCCCGCAAGTCACCCATTCTTGGATTCCCCTAGGTCTCTAGTTTTCAGAAATGCACAGGTTTGGTAGGTTTCCCTAGGTGCCGGCTGAGCTAGAGGCCAAAATCTACAGGTAGGCACTTCGCAAAAAACACCTCTGATTTCTTCCAAAAATGTGGATGTGTCCACGTTGCGGTTTGGGGCGTTTCCTGTCGCGGGCGCTAGGCCTACCCACACAAGTGAGGTATCATTTTTATCGGGAGACTTGGGGGAACGCTGGCTGGATCAAATTTGTGGCTCCTCTCAGATTCCAGAACTTTCTGCCACTGAAATGTGAGGAACATGTGTTTTTTTAGCCAAATTTTGAGGTTTGCAAAAGATTCTGGGTAACAGAACCTGGTCCGAGCCCCACAAGTCACCCCATCTTGGATTCCCCTAGGTCTCTAGTTTTCAGAAATGCACAGGTTTGGTAGGTTTCCCTAGGTGCCGGCTGAGCTACAGGCCAAAATCCACAGGTAGGCACTGTTTTCTTTCAAAAATTTGGATGTGTCCACGTTGCGCTTTGGGGCGTTTCCTGTCGCGGGCTCTAGGCCTACCCACACAAGTGAGGTATCATTTTTATCGGGAGACTTGGGGGAACGCTGGGTGGAAGGAAATTTGTGGCTCCTCTCAGATTCCAGAACTTTCTGCCACAGAAATGTGAGGAACATGTGTTTTTTTAGCCAATTTTGAGGTTTGCAAAGGATTCTGGGTAACAGAACCTGGTCCAAGCCCCGCAAGTCACCCCTCCTTGGATTCCCCTAGCTCTCTAGTTTTCAGAAATGCACAGGTTTGGTAGGTTTCCCTAGGTGCCGGCTGAGCTAGAGGCCAAAATCTACAGGTAGGCACTTCACAAAAAACACCTCTGTTTTCTTCCAAAAATTTGGATGTGTCCACGTTGCGCTTTGGGGCGTTTCCTGTCGCGGGCGCTAGGCCTACCCCCACAAGTGAGGTATAATTTTTATCGGGAGACTTGGGGGAACGCTGGGTAGAAGGAAATTTGTGGCTCCTCTCAGATTCCAGAACTTTCTGCCACAGAAATGTGAGGAACATGTGTTTTTTTAGCCAAATTTTGAGGTTTGCAAAGGATTCTGGTTAACAGAACCTGGTCCGAGCCCCGCAAGTCACCCCTCCTTGGATTCCCCTAGCTCTCTAGTTTTCAGAAATGCACAGGTTTGGTAGGTTTCCCTAGGTGCCGGCTGAGCTAGAGGCCAAAATCTACAGGTAGGTACTTCGCAAAAAACACCTGTTTTCTTCCAAAAATTTGGATGTGTCCACGTTGCGCTTTGGGGCGTTTCCTGTCGCGGGCGCTATGCCTACCCACACAAGTGAGGTATCATTTTTATCGGGAGACTTGGGGGAACGCTGGGTGGAAGGAAATTTGTGGCTCCTCTCAGATTCCCGAACTTTCTGCCACTGAAATGTGAGGAACATGTGTTTTTTTAGCCAAATTTTGAGGTTTGCAAAGGATTCTGGGAAACAGAACCTGGTCCGAGCCCCGCAAGTCACCCATTCTTGGATTCCCCTAGGTCTCTAGTTTTCAGAAATGCACAGGTTTGGTAGGTTTCCCTAGGTGCCGGCTGAGCTAGAGGCCAAAATCTACAGTTAGTCACTTCGCAAAAAACACCTCTGTTTTCTTCAAAAAATTTGGATGTGTCCACGTTGCGCTTTGGGGCGTTTCCTGTCGCGGGAGCTAGGCCTACCCACACAAGTGAGGTATAATTTTTATCGGGAGACTTGGGGGAACACTGGGTGGAAGGAAATTTGTGGCTCCTCTCAGATTCCCGAACTTTCTGCCACAGAAATAAGAGGAACATGTGTTTTTTTAGCCAAATTTTGAGGTTTGCAAAGGATTCTGGGTAACAGAACCTGGTCCGAGCCCCGCAAGTCACCCCTCCTTGGATTCCCCTAGGTCTCTAGTTTTCAGAAATGCACAGGTTTGGTAGGTTTCCCTAGGTGCCGGCTGAGCTAGAGGCCAAAATCTACAGGTAGGCACTTCGCAAATAACACCTCTGTTTTCTTCCAAAAATTTGGATGTGTCCACGTTGCGCTTTGGGGCGTTTCCTGTCGCGGGCGCTAGGCCTACCCACACAAGTGAGGTATAATTTTTATCGGGAGACTTGGGGGAACGCTGGCTGTAAGGAAATTTGTGGCTCCTCTCAGATTCCAGAACTTTCTGCCACAGAAATGTGAGGAACATGTGTTTTTTTAGCCAATTTTGAGGTTTGCAAAGGATTCTGGGTAACAGAACCTGGTCCAAGCCCTGCAAGTCACCCCTCCTTGGATTCCCCTAGCTCTCTAGTTTTCAGAAATGCACAGGTTTGGTAGGTTTCCCTAGGTGCCGGCTGAGCTGGAGGCCAAAATCTACAGGTAGGCACTTCACAAAAAAAAACCTCTGTTTTCTTCCAAAAATTTGGATGTGTCCACGTTGCGCTTTGGGGCGTTTCCTGTCGCGGGCGCTAGGCCTACCCCCACAAGTGAGGTATAATTTTTATCGGGAGACTTGGGGGAATGCTGGGTAGAAGGAAATTTGTGGCTCCTCTCAGATTCCAGAACTTTCTGCCACAGAAATGTGAGGAACATGTGTTTTTTTAGCCAAATTTTGAGGTTTGCAAAGGATTCTGGGTAACAGAACCTGGTCCGAGCCCCGCAAGTCACCCCTCCTTGGATTCCCCTAGCTCTCTAGTTTTCAGAAATGCACAGGTTTGGTAGGTTTCCCTAGGTGCCGGCTGAGCTAGAGGCCAAAATCTACAGGTAGGTACTTCTCAAAAAACACCTGTTTTCTTCCAAAAATTTGGATGTGTCCACGTTGCGCTTTGGGGCGTTTCCTGTCGCGGGCGCTAGGCCTACCCACACAAGTGAGGTATCATTTTTATCGGGAGACTTGGGGGAACGCTGGGTGGAAGGAAATTTGTGGCTCCTCTCAGATTCCCGAACTTTCTGCCACAGAAATGTGAGGAACATGTGTTTTTTTAGCCAAATTTTGAGGTTTGCAAAGGATTCTGGGTAACAGAACCTGGTTCGAGCCCCGCAAGTCACCCCTCCTTGGATTCCCCTAGGTCTCTAGTTTTCAGAAATGCACATGTTTGGTAGGTTTCCCTAGTTGCCGGCTGAGCTAGAGGCCAAAATCTACAGGTAGGTACTTCGCAAAAAACACCTCTGTTTTCTTCCAAAAATTTGGATGTGTCCACGTTGCGCTTTGGGGCGTTTCCTGTCGCGGGCGCTAGGCCTACCCACACAAGTGAGGTATCATTTTTATCGGGAGACGTGGGGGAACGCTGGATGGAAGGACATTTGTGGCTCCTCTCAGATTCCTGAACTTTCTGCCACAGAAATGTGAGGAACATGTGTTTTTTTAGCCAAATTTTGAGGTTTGCAAAGGATTCTGGGTAACAGAACCTGGTCCGAGCCCCGCAAGTCACCCATTCTTGGATTTCCCTAGGTCTCTAGTTTTCAGAAATGCACAGGTTTGGTAGGTTTCCCTAGGTGCCGGCTGAGCTAGAGGCCAAAATCTACAGGTAGGCACTTCGCAAAAAACACCTCTGATTTCTTCCAAAAATGTGGATGTGTCCACGTTGCGGTTTGGGGCGTTTCCTGTCGCGGGCGCTAGGCCTACCCACACAAGTGAGGTATCATTTTTATCGGGAGACTTGGGGGAACGCTGGCTGGATCAAATTTGTGGCTCCTCTCAGATTCCAGAACTTTCTGCCACTGAAATGTGAGGAACATGTGTTTTTTTAGCCAAATTTTGAGGTTTGCAAAAGATTCTGGGTAACAGAACCTGGTTCGAGCCCCACAAGTCACCCCATCTTGGATTCCCCTAGGTCTCTAGTTTTCAGAAATGCACAAGTTTGGTAGGTTTCCCTAGGTGCCGGCTGAGCTACAGGCCAAAATCCACAGGTAGGCACTGTTTTCTTTCAAAAATTTGGATGTGTCCACGTTGCGCTTTGGGGCGTTTCCTGTCACGGGCTCTAGGCCTACCCACACAAGTGAGGTATCATTTTTATCGGGAGACTTGGGGGAACGCTGGGTGGAAGGAAATTTGTGGCTCCTCTCAGATTCCAGAACTTTCTGCCACAGAAATGTGAGGAACATGTGTTTTTTTAGCCAATTTTGAGGTTTGCAAAGGATTCTGGGTAACAGAACCTGGTCCAAGCCCCGCAAGTCACCCCTCCTTGGATTCCCCTAGCTCTCTAGTTTTCAGAAATGCACAGGTTTGGTAGGTTTCCCTAGGTGCCGGCTGAGCTGGAGGCCAAAATCTACAGGTAGGCACTTCACAAAAAACACCTCTGTTTTCTTCCAAAAATTTGGATGTGTCCACGTTGCGCTTTGGGGCGTTTCCTGTCGCGGGCGCTAGGCCTACCCCCACAAGTGAGGTATAATTTTTATCGGGAGACTTGGGGGAACGCTGGGTAGAAGGAAATTTGTGGCTCCTCTCAGATTCCAGAACTTTCTGCCACAGAAATGTGAGGAACATGTGTTTTTTTAGCCAAATTTTGAGGTTTGCAAAGGATTCTGGGTAACAGAACCTGGTCCGAGCCCCGCAAGTCACCCCTCCTTGGATTCCCCTAGGTCCCTAGTTTTCAGAAATGCACAGGTTTGGTAGGTTTCCCTAGTTGCCGGCTGAGCTAGAGGCCAAAATCTACAGGTAGGTACTTCGCAAAAAACACCTCTGTTTTCTTCCAAAAATTTGGATGTGTCCACGTTGCGCTTTGGGGCGTTTCCTGTCGCGGGCGCTAGGCCTACCCACACAAGTGAGGTATCATTTTTATCGGGAGACGTGGGGGAACGCTGGATGGAAGGACATTTGTGGCTCCTCTCAGATTCCTGAACTTTCTGCCACAGAAATGTGAGGAACATGTGTTTTTTTAGCCAAATTTTGAGGTTTGCAAAGGATTCTGGGTAACAGAACCTGGTCCGAGCCCCGCAAGTCACCCATTCTTGGATTCCCCTAGGTCTCTAGTTTTCAGAAATGCACAGGTTTGGTAGGTTTCCCTAGGTGCCGGCTGAGCTGGAGGCCAAAATCTACAGGTAGGCACTTCGCAAAAAACACCTCTGATTTCTTCCAAAAATGTGGATGTGTCCACGTTGCGGTTTGGGGCGTTTCCTGTCGCGGGCGCTAGGCCTACCCACACAAGTGAGGTATCATTTTTATCGGGAGACTTGGGGGAACGCTGGCTGGATCAAATTTGTGGCTCCTCTCAGATTCCAGAACTTTCTGCCACTGAAATGTGAGGAACATGTGTTTTTTTAGCCAAATTTTGAGGTTTGCAAAAGATTCTGGGTAACAGAACCTGGTCCGAGCCCCACAAGTCACCCCATCTTGGAATCCCCTAGGTCTCTAGTTTTCAGAAATGCACAGGTTTGGTAGGTTTCCCTAGGTGCCGGCTGAGCTACAGGCCAAAATCCACAGGTAGGCACTGTTTTCTTTCAAAAATTTGGATGTGTCCACGTTGCGCTTTGGGGCGTTTCCTGTCGCGGGCTCTAGGCCTACCCACACAAGTGAGGTATCATTTTTATCGGGAGACTTGGGGGAACGCTGGGTGGAAGGAAATTTGTGGCTCCTCTCAGATTCCCGAACTTTCTGCCACTGAAATGTGAGGAACATGTGTTTTTTTAGCCAAATTTTGAGGTTTGCAAAGGATTCTGGGTAACAGAACCTGGTCCAAGCCCCGCAAGTCACCCCTCCTTGGATTCCCCTAGCTCTCTAGTTTTCAGAAATGCACAGGTTTGGTAGGTTTCCCTAGGTGCCGGCTGAGCTAGAGGCCAAAATCTACAGGTAGGCACTTCACAAAAAACACCTCTGTTTTCTTCCAAAAATTTGGATGTGTCCACGTTGCGCTTTGGGGCGTTTCCTGTCGCGGGCGCTAGGCCTACCCCCACAAGTGAGGTATAATTTTTATCGGGAGACTTGGGGGAACGCTGGGTAGAAGGAAATTTGTGGCTCCTCTCAGATTCCAGAACTTTCTGCCACAGAAATGTGAGGAACATGTGTTTTTTTAGCCAAATTTTGAGGTTTGCAAAGGATTCTGGTTAACAGAACCTGGTCCGAGCCCCGCAAGTCACCCCTCCTTGGATTCCCCTAGCTCTCTAGTTTTCAGAAATGCACAGGTTTGGTAGGTTTCCCTAGGTGCCGGCTGAGCTAGAGGCCAAAATCTACAGGTAGGTACTTCGCAAAAAACACCTGTTTTCTTCCAAAAATTTGGATGTGTCCACGTTGCGCTTTGGGGCGTTTCCTGTCGCGGGCGCTATGCCTACCCACACAAGTGAGGTATCATTTTTATCGGGAGACTTGGGGGAACGCTGGGTGGAAGGAAATTTGTGGCTCCTCTCAGATTCCCGAACTTTCTGCCACTGAAATGTGAGGAACATGTGTTTTTTTAGCCAAATTTTGAGGTTTGCAAAGGATTCTGGGAAACAGAACCTGGTCCGAGCCCCGCAAGTCACCCATTCTTGGATTCCCCTAGGTCTCTAGTTTTCAGAAATGCACAGGTTTGGTAGGTTTCCCTAGGTGCCGGCTGAGCTAGAGGCCAAAATCTACAGTTAGTCACTTCGCAAAAAACACCTCTGTTTTCTTCAAAAAATTTGGATGTGTCCACGTTGCGCTTTGGGGCGTTTCCTGTCGCGGGAGCTAGGCCTACCCACACAAGTGAGGTATAATTTTTATCGGGAGACTTGGGGGAACACTGGGTGGAAGGAAATTTGTGGCTCCTCTCAGATTCCCGAACTTTCTGCCACAGAAATAAGAGGAACATGTGTTTTTTTAGCCAAATTTTGAGGTTTGCAAAGGATTCTGGGTAACAGAACCTGGTCCGAGCCCCGCAAGTCACCCCTCCTTGGATTCCCCTAGGTCTCTAGTTTTCAGAAATGCACAGGTTTGGTAGGTTTCCCTAGGTGCCGGCTGAGCTAGAGGCCAAAATCTACAGGTAGGCACTTCGCAAATAACACCTCTGTTTTCTTCCAAAAATTTGGATGTGTCCACGTTGCGCTTTGGGGCGTTTCCTGTCGCGGGCGCTAGGCCTACCCACACAAGTGAGGTATAATTTTTATCGGGAGACTTGGGGGAACGCTGGCTGTAAGGAAATTTGTGGCTCCTCTCAGATTCCAGAACTTTCTGCCACAGAAATGTGAGGAACATGTGTTTTTTTAGCCAATTTTGAGGTTTGCAAAGGATTCTGGGTAACAGAACCTGGTCCAAGCCCTGCAAGTCACCCCTCCTTGGATTCCCCTAGCTCTCTAGTTTTCAGAAATGCACAGGTTTGGTAGGTTTCCCTAGGTGCCGGCTGAGCTGGAGGCCAAAATCTACAGGTAGGCACTTCACAAAAAAAACCTCTGTTTTCTTCCAAAAATTTGGATGTGTCCACGTTGCGCTTTGGGGCGTTTCCTGTCGCGGGCGCTAGGCCTACCCCCACAAGTGAGGTATAATTTTTATCGGGAGACTTGGGGGAATGCTGGGTAGAAGGAAATTTGTGGCTCCTCTCAGATTCCAGAACTTTCTGCCACAGAAATGTGAGGAACATGTGTTTTTTTAGCCAAATTTTGAGGTTTGCAAAGGATTCTGGGTAACAGAACCTGGTCCGAGCCCCGCAAGTCACCCCTCCTTGGATTCCCCTAGCTCTCTAGTTTTCAGAAATGCACAGGTTTGGTAGGTTTCCCTAGGTGCCGGCTGAGCTAGAGGCCAAAATCTACAGGTAGGTACTTCTCAAAAAACACCTGTTTTCTTCCAAAAATTTGGATGTGTCCACGTTGCGCTTTGGGGCGTTTCCTGTCGCGGGCGCTAGGCCTACCCACACAAGTGAGGTATCATTTTTATCGGGAGACTTGGGGGAACGCTGGGTGGAAGGAAATTTGTGGCTCCTCTCAGATTCCCGAACTTTCTGCCACAGAAATGTGAGGAACATGTGTTTTTTTAGCCAAATTTTGAGGTTTGCAAAGGATTCTGGGTAACAGAACCTGGTTCGAGCCCCGCAAGTCACCCCTCCTTGGATTCCCCTAGGTCTCTAGTTTTCAGAAATGCACATGTTTGGTAGGTTTCCCTAGTTGCCGGCTGAGCTAGAGGCCAAAATCTACAGGTAGGTACTTCGCAAAAAACACCTCTGTTTTCTTCCAAAAATTTGGATGTGTCCACGTTGCGCTTTGGGGCGTTTCCTGTCGCGGGCGCTAGGCCTACCCACACAAGTGAGGTATCATTTTTATCGGGAGACGTGGGGGAACGCTGGATGGAAGGACATTTGTGGCTCCTCTCAGATTCCTGAACTTTCTGCCACAGAAATGTGAGGAACATGTGTTTTTTTAGCCAAATTTTGAGGTTTGCAAAGGATTCTGGGTAACAGAACCTGGTCCGAGCCCCGCAAGTCACCCATTCTTGGATTTCCCTAGGTCTCTAGTTTTCAGAAATGCACAGGTTTGGTAGGTTTCCCTAGGTGCCGGCTGAGCTAGAGGCCAAAATCTACAGGTAGGCACTTCGCAAAAAACACCTCTGATTTCTTCCAAAAATGTGGATGTGTCCACGTTGCGGTTTGGGGCGTTTCCTGTCGCGGGCGCTAGGCCTACCCACACAAGTGAGGTATCATTTTTATCGGGAGACTTGGGGGAACGCTGGCTGGATCAAATTTGTGGCTCCTCTCAGATTCCAGAACTTTCTGCCACTGAAATGTGAGGAACATGTGTTTTTTTAGCCAAATTTTGAGGTTTGCAAAAGATTCTGGGTAACAGAACCTGGTTCGAGCCCCACAAGTCACCCCATCTTGGATTCCCCTAGGTCTCTAGTTTTCAGAAATGCACAAGTTTGGTAGGTTTCCCTAGGTGCCGGCTGAGCTACAGGCCAAAATCCACAGGTAGGCACTGTTTTCTTTCAAAAATTTGGATGTGTCCACGTTGCGCTTTGGGGCGTTTCCTGTCACGGGCTCTAGGCCTACCCACACAAGTGAGGTATCATTTTTATCGGGAGACTTGGGGGAACGCTGGGTGGAAGGAAATTTGTGGCTCCTCTCAGATTCCAGAACTTTCTGCCACAGAAATGTGAGGAACATGTGTTTTTTTAGCCAATTTTGAGGTTTGCAAAGGATTCTGGGTAACAGAACCTGGTCCAAGCCCCGCAAGTCACCCCTCCTTGGATTCCCCTAGCTCTCTAGTTTTCAGAAATGCACAGGTTTGGTAGGTTTCCCTAGGTGCCGGCTGAGCTGGAGGCCAAAATCTACAGGTAGGCACTTCACAAAAAACACCTCTGTTTTCTTCCAAAAATTTGGATGTGTCCACGTTGCGCTTTGGGGCGTTTCCTGTCGCGGGCGCTAGGCCTACCCCCACAAGTGAGGTATAATTTTTATCGGGAGACTTGGGGGAACGCTGGGTAGAAGGAAATTTGTGGCTCCTCTCAGATTCCAGAACTTTCTGCCACAGAAATGTGAGGAACATGTGTTTTTTTAGCCAAATTTTGAGGTTTGCAAAGGATTCTGGGTAACAGAACCTGGTCCGAGCCCCGCAAGTCACCCCTCCTTGGATTCCCCTAGGTCCCTAGTTTTCAGAAATGCACAGGTTTGGTAGGTTTCCCTAGTTGCCGGCTGAGCTAGAGGCCAAAATCTACAGGTAGGTACTTCGCAAAAAACACCTCTGTTTTCTTCCAAAAATTTGGATGTGTCCACGTTGCGCTTTGGGGCGTTTCCTGTCGCGGGCGCTAGGCCTACCCACACAAGTGAGGTATCATTTTTATCGGGAGACGTGGGGGAACGCTGGATGGAAGGACATTTGTGGCTCCTCTCAGATTCCTGAACTTTCTGCCACAGAAATGTGAGGAACATGTGTTTTTTTAGCCAAATTTTGAGGTTTGCAAAGGATTCTGGGTAACAGAACCTGGTCCGAGCCCCGCAAGTCACCCATTCTTGGATTCCCCTAGGTCTCTAGTTTTCAGAAATGCACAGGTTTGGTAGGTTTCCCTAGGTGCCGGCTGAGCTGGAGGCCAAAATCTACAGGTAGGCACTTCGCAAAAAACACCTCTGATTTCTTCCAAAAATGTGGATGTGTCCACGTTGCGGTTTGGGGCGTTTCCTGTCGCGGGCGCTAGGCCTACCCACACAAGTGAGGTATCATTTTTATCGGGAGACTTGGGGGAACGCTGGCTGGATCAAATTTGTGGCTCCTCTCAGATTCCAGAACTTTCTGCCACTGAAATGTGAGGAACATGTGTTTTTTTAGCCAAATTTTGAGGTTTGCAAAAGATTCTGGGTAACAGAACCTGGTCCGAGCCCCACAAGTCACCCCATCTTGGAATCCCCTAGGTCTCTAGTTTTCAGAAATGCACAGGTTTGGTAGGTTTCCCTAGGTGCCGGCTGAGCTACAGGCCAAAATCCACAGGTAGGCACTGTTTTCTTTCAAAAATTTGGATGTGTCCACGTTGCGCTTTGGGGCGTTTCCTGTCGCGGGCTCTAGGCCTACCCACACAAGTGAGGTATCATTTTTATCGGGAGACTTGGGGGAACGCTGGGTGGAAGGAAATTTGTGGCTCCTCTCAGATTCCCGAACTTTCTGCCACTGAAATGTGAGGAACATGTGTTTTTTTAGCCAAATTTTGAGGTTTGCAAAGGATTCTGGGTAACAGAACCTGGTCCAAGCCCCGCAAGTCACCCCTCCTTGGATTCCCCTAGCTCTCTAGTTTTCAGAAATGCACAGGTTTGGTAGGTTTCCCTAGTTGCCGGCTGAGCTGGAGGCCAAAATCTACAGGTAGGCACTTCACAAAAAACACCTCTGTTTTCTTCCAAAAATTTGGATGTGTCCACGTTGCGCTTTGGGGCGGTTCCTGTCGCGGGCGCTAGGCCTACCCCCACAAGTGAGGTATAATTTTTATCGGGAGACTTGGGGGAACGCTGGGTAGAAGGAAATTTGTGGCTCCTCTCAGATTCCAGAACTTTCTGCCACAGAAATGTGAGGAACATGTGTTTTTTTAGCCAAATTTTGAGGTTTGCAAAGGATTCTGGGTAACAGAACCTGGTCCGAGCCCTGCAAGTCACCCCTCCTTGGATTCCCCTAGCTCTCTAGTTTTCAGAAATGCACAAGTTTGGTAGGTTTCCCTAGTTGCCGGCTGAGCTAGAGGCCAAAATCTACAGGTAGGTACTTCGCAAAAAACACCTGTTTTCTTCCAAAAATTTGGATGTGTCCACGTTGCGCTTTGGGGCGTTTCCTGTCGCGGGCGCTAGGCCTACCCACACAAGTGAGGTATCATTTTTATCGGGAGACTTGGGGGAACGCTGGGTGGAAGGAAATTTGTGGCTCCTCTCAGATTCCCGAACTTTCTGCCACAGAAATGTGAGGAACATGTGTTTTTTTAGCCAAATTTTGAGGTTTGCAAAGGATTCTGGGTAACAGAACCTGGTTCGAGCCCCGCAAGTCACCCCTCCTTGGATTCCCCTAGGTCTCTAGTTTTCAGAAATGCACAGGTTTGGTAGGTTTCCCTAGTTGCCGGCTGAGCTAGAGGCCAAAATCTACAGGTAGGTACTTCGCAAAAAACACCTCTGTTTTCTTCCAAAAATTTGGATGCGTCCACGTTGCGCTTTGGGGCGTTTCCTGTCGCGGGCTCTAGGCCTACCCACTCAAGTGAGGTATCATTTTTATCGGGAGACTTGGGGGAACGCTGGGTGGAAGGAAATTTGTGGCTCCTCTCAGATTCCCGAACTTTCTGCCACTGAAATGTGAGGAACATGTGTTTTTTTAGCCAAATTTTGAGGTTTGCAAAGGATTCTGGGTAACAGAACCTGGTCCGAGCCCCGCAAGTCACCCCTCCTTGGATTCCCCTAGGTCTCTAGTTTTCAGAAATGCACAGGTTTGGTAGGTTTCCCTAGGTGCCGGCTGAGCTAGAGGCCAAAATCTACAGTTAGTCACTTCGCAAAAAACACCTCTGTTTTCTTCCAAAAATTTGGATGTGTCCACGTTGCGGTTTGGGGCGTTTCCTGTCGCGGGCGCTAGGCCTACCCACACAAGTGAGGTATCATTTTTATCGGGAGACTTGGGGGAACGCTGGCTGGATCAAATTTGTGGCTCCTCTCAGATTCCAGAACTTTCTGCCACTGAAATGTGAGGAACATGTGTTTTTTTAGCCAAATTTTGAGGTTTGCAAAAGATTCTGGGTAACAGAACCTGGTTCGAGCCCCACAAGTCACCCCATCTTGGATTCCCCTAGGTCTCTAGTTTTCAGAAATGCACAGGTTTGGTAGGTTTCCCTAGGTGCCGGCTGAGCTACAGGCCAAAATCCACAGGTAGGCACTGTTTTCTTTCAAAAATTTGGATGTGTCCACGTTGCGCTTTGGGGCGTTTCCTGTCACGGGCTCTAGGCCTACCCACACAAGTGAGGTATCATTTTTATCGGGAGACTTGGGGGAACGCTGGGTGGAAGGAAATTTGTGGCTCCTCTCAGATTCCAGAACTTTCTGCCACAGAAATGTGAGGAACATGTGTTTTTTTAGCCAATTTTGAGGTTTGCAAAGGATTCTGGGTAACAGAACCTGGTCCAAGCCCCGCAAGTCACCCCTCCTTGGATTCCCCTAGCTCTCTAGTTTTCAGAAATGCACAGGTTTGGTAGGTTTCCCTAGGTGCCGGCTGAGCTGGAGGCCAAAATCTACAGGTAGGCACTTCACAAAAAACACCTCTGTTTTCTTCCAAAAATTTGGATGTGTCCACGTTGCGCTTTGGGGCGTTTCCTGTCGCGGGCGCTAGGCCTACCCCCACAAGTGAGGTATAATTTTTATCGGGAGACTTGGGGGAACGCTGGGTAGAAGGAAATTTGTGGCTCCTCTCAGATTCCAGAACTTTCTGCCACAGAAATGTGAGGAACATGTGTTTTTTTAGCCAAATTTTGAGGTTTGCAAAGGATTCTGGGTAACAGAACCTGGTCCGAGCCCCGCAAGTCACCCCTCCTTGGATTCCCCTAGGTCCCTAGTTTTCAGAAATGCACAGGTTTGGTAGGTTTCCCTAGTTGCCGGCTGAGCTAGAGGCCAAAATCTACAGGTAGGTACTTCGCAAAAAACACCTCTGTTTTCTTCCAAAAATTTGGATGTGTCCACGTTGCGCTTTGGGGCGTTTCCTGTCGCGGGCGCTAGGCCTACCCACACAAGTGAGGTATCATTTTTATCGGGAGACGTGGGGGAACGCTGGATGGAAGGACATTTGTGGCTCCTCTCAGATTCCTGAACTTTCTGCCACAGAAATGTGAGGAACATGTGTTTTTTTAGCCAAATTTTGAGGTTTGCAAAGGATTCTGGGTAACAGAACCTGGTCCGAGCCCCGCAAGTCACCCATTCTTGGATTCCCCTAGGTCTCTAGTTTTCAGAAATGCACAGGTTTGGTAGGTTTCCCTAGGTGCCGGCTGAGCTAGAGGCCAAAATCTACAGGTAGGCACTTCGCAAAAAACACCTCTGATTTCTTCCAAAAATGTGGATGTGTCCACGTTGCGGTTTGGGGCGTTTCCTGTCGCGGGCGCTAGGCCTACCCACACAAGTGAGGTATCATTTTTATCGGGAGACTTGGGGGAACGCTGGCTGGATCAAATTTGTGGCTCCTCTCAGATTCCAGAACTTTCTGCCACTGAAATGTGAGGAACATGTGTTTTTTTAGCCAAATTTTGAGGTTTGCAAAAGATTCTGGGTAACAGAACCTGGTCCGAGCCCCACAAGTCACCCCATCTTGGAATCCCCTAGGTCTCTAGTTTTCAGAAATGCACAGGTTTGGTAGGTTTCCCTAGGTGCCGGCTGAGCTACAGGCCAAAATCCACAGGTAGGCACTGTTTTCTTTCAAAAATTTGGATGTGTCCACGTTGCGCTTTGGGGCGTTTCCTGTCGCGGGCTCTAGGCCTACCCACACAAGTGAGGTATCATTTTTATCGGGAGACTTGGGGGAACGCTGGGTGGAAGGAAATTTGTGGCTCCTCTCAGATTCCCGAACTTTCTGCCACTGAAATGTGAGGAACATGTGTTTTTTTAGCCAAATTTTGAGGTTTGCAAAGGATTCTGGGTAACAGAACCTGGTCCAAGCCCCGCAAGTCACCCCTCCTTGGATTCCCCTAGCTCTCTAGTTTTCAGAAATGCACAGGTTTGGTAGGTTTCCCTAGTTGCCGGCTGAGCTGGAGGCCAAAATCTACAGGTAGGCACTTCACAAAAAACACCTCTGTTTTCTTCCAAAAATTTGGATGTGTCCACGTTGCGCTTTGGGGCGGTTCCTGTCGCGGGCGCTAGGCCTACCCCCACAAGTGAGGTATAATTTTTATCGGGAGACTTGGGGGAACGCTGGGTAGAAGGAAATTTGTGGCTCCTCTCAGATTCCAGAACTTTCTGCCACAGAAATGTGAGGAACATGTGTTTTTTTAGCCAAATTTTGAGGTTTGCAAAGGATTCTGGGTAACAGAACCTGGTCCGAGCCCTGCAAGTCACCCCTCCTTGGATTCCCCTAGCTCTCTAGTTTTCAGAAATGCACAAGTTTGGTAGGTTTCCCTAGGTGCCGGCTGAGCTAGAGGCCAAAATCTACAGGTAGGTACTTCGCAAAAAACACCTGTTTTCTTCCAAAAATTTGGATGTGTCCACGTTGCGCTTTGGGGCGTTTCCTGTCGCGGGCGCTAGGCCTACCCACACAAGTGAGGTATCATTTTTATCGGGAGACTTGGGGGAACGCTGGGTGGAAGGAAATTTGTGGCTCCTCTCAGATTCCCGAACTTTCTGCCACAGAAATGTGAGGAACATGTGTTTTTTTAGCCAAATTTTGAGGTTTGCAAAGGATTCTGGGTAACAGAACCTGGTTCGAGCCCCGCAAGTCACCCCTCCTTGGATTCCCCTAGGTCTCTAGTTTTCAGAAATGCACAGGTTTGGTAGGTTTCCCTAGTTGCCGGCTGAGCTAGAGGCCAAAATCTACAGGTAGGTACTTCGCAAAAAACACCTCTGTTTTCTTCCAAAAATTTGGATGCGTCCACGTTGCGCTTTGGGGCGTTTCCTGTCGCGGGCTCTAGGCCTACCCACTCAAGTGAGGTATCATTTTTATCGGGAGACTTGGGGGAACGCTGGGTGGAAGGAAATTTGTGGCTCCTCTCAGATTCCCGAACTTTCTGCCACTGAAATGTGAGGAACATGTGTTTTTTTAGCCAAATTTTGAGGTTTGCAAAGGATTCTGGGTAACAGAACCTGGTCCGAGCCCCGCAAGTCACCCCTCCTTGGATTCCCCTAGGTCTCTAGTTTTCAGAAATGCACAGGTTTGGTAGGTTTCCCTAGGTGCCGGCTGAGCTAGAGGCCAAAATCTACAGTTAGTCACTTCGCAAAAAACACCTCTGTTTTCTTCCAAAAATTTGGATGTGTCCACGTTGCGCTTTGGGGCGTTTCCTGTCGCGGGAGCTAGGCCTACCCACACAAGTGAGGTATCATTTTTATCGGGAGACTTGGGGGAACGCTGGGTGGAAGGAAATTTGTGGCTCCTCTCAGATTACCGAACTTTCTGCCACTGAAATGTGAGGAACATGTGTTTTTTTAGCCAAATTTTGAGGTTTGCAAAAGATTCTGGGTAACAGAACCTGGTCCGAGCCCCACAAGTCACCCCATCTTGGATTCCCCTA
The DNA here is from genome assembly GCF_031143425.1 of Pleurodeles waltl. NCBI lineage: Eukaryota > Metazoa > Chordata > Amphibia > Caudata > Salamandridae > Pleurodeles > Pleurodeles waltl. The sequence goes on along the minus strand of NC_090447.1, from coordinate 1,372,888,818 downwards.
GGTCTCTAGTTTTCAGAAATGCACAGGTTTGGTAGGTTTCCCTAGGTGCCGGCTGAGCTACAGGCCAAAATCCACAGGTAGGCACTGTTTTCTTTCAAAAATTTGGATGTGTCCACGTTGCGCTTTGGGGCGTTTCCTGTCGCGGGCTCTAGGCCTACCCACACAAGTGAGGTATCATTTTTATCGGGAGACTTGGGGGAACGCTGGGTGGAAGGAAATTTGTGGCTCCTCTCAGATTCCCGAACTTTCTGCCACTGAAATGTGAGGAACATGTGTTTTTTTAGCCAAATTTTGAGGTTTGCAAAGGATTCTGGGTAACAGAACCTGGTCCAAGCCCCGCAAGTCACCCCTCCTTGGATTCCCCTAGCTCTCTAGTTTTCAGAAATGCACAGGTTTGGTAGGTTTCCCTAGGTGCCGGCTGAGCTGGAGGCCAAAATCTACAGGTAGGCACTTCACAAAAAACACCTCTGTTTTCTTCCAAAAATTTGGATGTGTCCACGTTGCGCTTTGGGGCGTTTCCTGTCGCGGGCGCTAGGCCTACCCCCACAAGTGAGGTATAATTTTTATCGGGAGACTTGGGGGAACGCTGGGTAGAAGGAAATTTGTGGCTCCTCTCAGATTCCAGAACTTTCTGCCACAGAAATGTGAGGAACATGTGTTTTTTAAGCCAAATTTTGAGGTTTGCAAAGGATTCTGGGTAACAGCACCTGGTCCGAGCCCCGCAAGTCACCCCTCCTTGGATTCCCCTAGCTCTCTAGTTTTCAGAAATGCACAGGTTTGGTAGGTTTCCCTAGGTGCCGGCTGAGCTAGAGGCCAAAATCTACAGGTAGGTACTTGGCAAAAAACACCTGTTTTCTTCCAAAAATTTGGATGTGTCCACGTTCCGCTTTGGGGCGTTTCCTGTCGTGGGCGCTAGGCCTACCCACACAAGTGAGGTATCATTTTTATCGGGAGACTTGGGGGAACGCTGGGTGGAAGGAAATTTGTGGCTCCTCTCAGATTCCCAAACTTTCTGCCACAGAAATGTGAGGAACATGTGTTTTTTTAGCCAAATTTTGAGGTTTGCAAAGGATTCTGGGTAACAGAACCTGGTTCGAGCCCCGCAAGTCACCCCTCCTTGGATTCCCCTAGGTCTCTAGTTTTCAGAAATGCACAGGTTTGGTAGGTTTCCCTAGTTGCCGGCTGAGCTAGAGGCCAAAATCTACAGGTAGGTACTTCGCAAAAAACACCTCTGTTTTCTTCCAAAAATTTGGATGTGTCCACGTTGCGCTTTGGGGCGTTTCCTGTCGCGGGCGCTAGGCCTACCCACACAAGTGAGGTATCATTTTTATCGGGAGACGTGGGGGAACGCTGGATGGAAGGACATTTGTGGCTCCTCTCAGATTCCTGAACTTTCTGCCACAGAAATGTGAGGAACATGTGTTTTTTTAGCCAAATTTTGAGGTTTGCAAAGGATTCTGGGTAACAGAACCTGGTCCGAGCCCCGCAAGTCACCCATTCTTGGATTCCCCTAGGTCTCTAGTTTTCAGAAATGCACAGGTTTGGTAGGTTTCCCTAGGTGCCGGCTGAGCTAGAGGTCAAAATCTACAGGTAGGCACTTCGCAAAAAACACCTCTGTTTTCTTCCAAAAATGTGGATGTGTCCACGTTGCGCTTTGGGGTGTTTCCTGTCGCGGGCGCTAGGCCTACCCACACAAGTGAGGTATCATTTTTATCGGGAGACTTGGGGGAACGCTGGCTGGATCAAATTTGTGGCTCCTCTCAGATTCCAGAACTTTCTGCCACTGAAATGTGAGGAACATGTGTTTTTTTAGCCAAATTTTGAGGTTTGCAAAAGATTCTGGGTAACAGAACCTGGTCCGAGCCCCACAAGTCACCCCATCTTGGATTCCCCTAGGTCTCTAGTTTTCAGAAATGCACAGGTTTGGTAGGTTTCCCTAGGTGCCGGCTGAGCTACAGGCCAAAATCCACAGGTAGGCACTGTTTTCTTTCAAAAATTTGGATGTGTCCACGTTGCGCTTTGGGGCGTTTCCTGTCGCGGGCTCTAGGCCTACCAACACAAGTGAGGTATCATTTTTAGCGGGAGACTTGGGGGAACGCTGGGTGGAAGGAAATTTGTGGCTCCTCTCAGATTCCCGAACTTCCTGCCACTGAAATGTGAGGAACATGTGTTTTTTTAGCCAAATTTTGAGGTTTGCAAAGGATTCTGGGTAACAGAACCTGGTCCAAGCCCCGCAAGTCACCCCTCCTTGGATTCCCCTAGCTCTCTAGTTTTCAGAAATGCACAGGTTTGGTAGGTTTCCCTAGGTGCCGGCTGAGCTGGAGGCCAAAATCTACAGGTAGGCACTTCACAAAAAACACCTCTGTTTTCTTCCAAAAATTTGGATGTGTCCACGTTGCGCTTTGGGGCGTTTCCTGTCGCGGGCGCTAGGCCTACCCCCACAAGTGAGGTATAATTTTTATCGGGAGACTTGGGGGAACGCTGGGTAGAAGGAAATTTGTGGCTCCTCTCAGATTCCAGAACTTTCTGCCACAGAAATGTGAGGAACATGTGTTTTTTTAGCCAAATTTTGAGGTTTGCAAAGGATTCTGGGTAACAGCACCTGGTCCGAGCCCCGCAAGTCACCCCTCCTTGGATTCCCCTAGCTCTCTAGTTTTCAGAAATGCACAGGTTTGGTAGGTTTCCCTAGGTGCCGGCTGAGCTGGAGGCCAAAATCTACAGGTAGGCACTTCACAAAAAACACCTCTGTTTTCTTCCAAAAATTTGGATGTGTCCACGTTGCGCTTTGGGGTGTTTCCTGTCGCGGGCGCTAGGCCTACCCACACAAGTGAGGTATCATTTTTATCGGGAGACTTGGGGGAACGCTGGCTGGATCAAATTTGTGGCTCCTCTCAGATTCCAGAACTTTCTGCCACTGAAATGTGAGGAACATGTGTTTTTTTAGCCAAATTTTGAGGTTTGCAAAAGATTCTGGGTAACAGAACCTGGTCCGAGCCCCACAAGTCACCCCATCTTGGATTCCCCTAGGTCTCTAGTTTTCAGAAATGCACAGGTTTGGTAGGTTTCCCTAGGTGCCGGCTGAGCTACAGGCCAAAATCCACAGGTAGGCACTGTTTTCTTTCAAAAATTTGGATGTGTCCACGTTGCGCTTTGGGGCGTTTCCTGTCGCGGGCTCTAGGCCTACCAACACAAGTGAGGTATCATTTTTAGCGGGAGACTTGGGGGAACGCTGGGTGGAAGGAAATTTGTGGCTCCTCTCAGATTCCCGAACTTCCTGCCACTGAAATGTGAGGAACATGTGTTTTTTTAGCCAAATTTTGAGGTTTGCAAAGGATTCTGGGTAACAGAACCTGGTCCAAGCCCCGCAAGTCACCCCTCCTTGGATTCCCCTAGCTCTCTAGTTTTCAGAAATGCACAGGTTTGGTAGGTTTCCCTAGGTGCCGGCTGAGCTGGAGGCCAAAATCTACAGGTAGGCACTTCACAAAAAACACCTCTGTTTTCTTCCAAAAATTTGGATGTGTCCACGTTGCGCTTTGGGGCGTTTCCTGTCGCGGGCGCTAGGCCTACCCCCACAAGTGAGGTATAATTTTTATCGGGAGACTTGGGGGAACGCTGGGTAGAAGGAAATTTGTGGCTCCTCTCAGATTCCAGAACTTTCTGCCACAGAAATGTGAGGAACATGTGTTTTTTTAGCCAAATTTTGAGGTTTGCAAAGGATTCTGGGTAACAGCACCTGGTCCGAGCCCCGCAAGTCACCCCTCCTTGGATTCCCCTAGCTCTCTAGTTTTCAGAAATGCACAGGTTTGGTAGGTTTCCCTAGGTGCCGGCTGAGCTAGAGGCCAAAATCTACAGGTAGGTACTTCGCAAAAAACACCTGTTTTCTTCCAAAAATTTGGATGTGTCCACGTTGCGCTTTGGGGCGTTTCCTGTCGCGGGCGCTAGGCCTACCCACACAAGTGAGGTATCATTTTTATCGGGAGACTTGGGGGAACGCTGGGTGGAAGGAAATTTGTGGCTCCTCTCAGATTCCCGAACTTTCTGCCACAGAAATGTGAGGAACATGTGTTTTTTTAGCCAAATTTTGAGGTTTGCAAAGGATTCTGGGTAACAGAACCTGGTTCGAGCCCCGCAAGTCACCCCTCCTTGGATTCCCCTAGGTCTCTAGTTTTCAGAAATGCACAGGTTTGGTAGGTTTCCCTAGCTGCCGGCTGAGCTAGAGGCCAAAATCTACAGGTAGGTACTTCGCAAAAAACACCTCTGTTTTCTTCCAAAAATTTGGATGTGTCCACGTTGCGCTTTGGGGCGTTTCCTGTCGCGGGCGCTAGGCCTACCCACACAAGTGAGGTGTCATTTTTATCGGGAGACGTGGGGGAACGCTGGATGGAAGGAAATTTGTGGCTCCTCTCAGATTCCTGAACTTTCTGCCACAGAAATGTGAGGAACATGTGTTTTTTTAGCCAAATTTTGAGGTTTGCAAAGGATTCTGGGTAACAGAACCTGGTCCGAGCCCCGCAAGTCACCCCTCCTTGGATTCCCCTAGCTCTCTAGTTTTCAGAAAGGCACAGGTTTGGTAGGTTTCCCTAGGTGCCGGCTGAGCTAGAGGCCAAAATCTACAGGTAGGTACTTCGCAAAAAACACCTGTTTTCTTCCAAAAATTTGGATGTGTCCACGTTGCGCTTTGGGGCGTTTCCTGTCGCGGGCGCTAGGCCTACCCACACAAGTGAGGTATCATTTTTATCGGGAGACTTGGGGGAACGCTGGGTGGAAGGAAATTTATGGCTCCTCTCAGATTCCCGAACTTTCTGCCACAGAAATGTGAGGAACATGTGTTTTTTTAGCCAAATTTTGAGGTTTGCAAAGGATTCTGGGTAATAGAACCTGGTTCGAACCCCGCAAGTCACCCCTCCTTGGATTCCCCTAGGTCTCTAGTTTTCAGAAATGCACAGGTTTGGTAGGTTTCCCTAGTTGCCGGCTGAGCTAGAGGCCAAAATCTACAGGTAGGTACTTCGCAAAAAACACCTCTGTTTTCTTCCAAACATTTGGATGTGTCCACGTTGCGCTTTGGGGCGTTTCCTGTCGCGGGCGCTAGGCCTACCCACACAAGTGAGGTATCATTTTTATCGGGAGACGTGGGGGAACGCTGGATGGAAGGAAATTTGTGGCTCTTCTCAGATTCCTGAACTTTCTGCCACAGAAATGGAGGAACATGTGTTTTTTTAGCCAAATTTTGAGGTTTGCAAAGGATTCTGGCTAACAGAACCTGGTCCGAGCCCCGCAAGTCACCCATTCTTGGATTCCCCTAGGACTCTAGTTTTCAGAGATGCACAGGTTTGGTAGGTTTCCCTAGGTGCCGGCTGAGCTAGAGGCCAAAATCTACAGGTAGGCACTTCGCAAAAAACACCTCTGTTTTCTTCCAAAAATGTGGATGTGTCCACGTTGCGCTTTGGGGCGTTTCCTGTCGCGGGCGCTAGGCCTACCCACACAAGTGAGGTATCATTTTTATCGGGAGACTTGGGGGAACGCTGGCTGGATCAAATTTGTGGCTCCTTTCAGATTCCAGAACTTTCTGCCACTGAAATGTGAGGAACATGTGTTTTTTTAGCCAAATTTTGAGGTTTGCAAAAGATTCTGGGTAACAGAACCTGGTCCGAGCCCCACAAGTCATCTTGGATTCCCCTAGGTCTCTGGTTTTCAGAAATGCACAGGTTTGGTAGGTTTCCCTAGGTGCCGGCTGAGCTACAGGCCAAAATCCACAGGTAGGCACTGTTTTCTTTAAAAAATTTGGATGTGTCCACGTTGCGCTTTGGGGCGTTTCCTGTCGCGGGCTCTAGGCCTACCCACACAAGTGAGGTATCATTTTTATCGGGAGACTTGGGGGAACGCTGGGTAGAAGGAAATTTGTGGCTCCTCTCAGATTCCCGAACTTTCTGCCACTGAAATGTGAGGAACATGTGTTTTTTGAGCCAAATTTTGAGGTTTGCAAAGGATTCTGGGAAACAGAACTTGGTCCGAGCCCCGCAAGTCACCCATTCTTGGATTCCCCTAGGTCTCTAGTTTTCAGAAATGCACAGGTTTGGTAGGTTTCCCTAGGTGCCGGCTGAGCTAGAGGCCAAAATCTACAGTTAGTCACTTCGCAAAAAACACCTCTGTTTTCTTAAAAAAATTTGGATGTGTCCACGTTGCGCTTTGGGGCGTTTCCTGTCGCGGGAGCTAGGCCTACCCACACAAGTGAGGTATAATTTTTATCGGGAGACTTGGGGGAACGCTGGGTGGAAGGAAATTTGTGGCTCCTCTCAGATTCCCGAACTTTCTGCCACTGAAATGTGAGGAACATGTGTTTTTTTAGCCAAATTTTGAGGTTTGCAAAGGATTCTGGGTAACAGAACCTGGTCCGAGCCCCGCAAGTCACCCCTCCTTGGATTCCCCTAGGTCTCTAGTTTTCAGAAATGCACAGGTTTGGTAGGTTTCCCTAGGTGCCGGCTGAGCTAGAGGCCAAAATCTACAGGTAGGCACTTCGCAAATAACACCTCTGTTTTCTTCCAAAAATTTGGATGTGTCCACGTTGCGCTTTGGGGCGTTTCCTGTCGCGGGCGCTAGGCCTACCCACACAAGTGAGGTATCATTTTTATCGGGAGACTTGGGGGAACGCTGGCTGTAAGGAAATTTGTGGCTCCTCTCAGATTCCAGAACTTTCTGCCACAGAAATGTGAGGAACATGTGTTTTTTTAGCCAGTTTTGAGGTTTGCAAAGGATTCTGGGTAACAGAACCTGGTCCAAGCCCCGCAAGTCACCCCTCCTTGGATTCCCCTAGCTCTCTAGTTTTCAGAAATGCACAGGTTTGGTAGGTTTCCCTAGGTGCCGGCTGAGCTGGAGGCCAAAATCTACAGGTAGGCACTTCACAAAAAACACCTCTGTTTTCTTCCAAAAATTTGGATGTGTCCACGTTGCGCTTTGGGGCGTTTCCTGTCGCGGGCGCTAGGCCTACCCCCACAAGTGAGGTATAATTTTTATCGGGAGACTTGGGGGAACGCTGGGTAGAAGGAAATTTGTGGCTCCTCTCAGATTCCAGAACTTTCTGCCACAGAAATGTGAGGAACATGTGTTTTTTTAGCCAAATATTGAGGTTTGCAAAGGATTCTGGGTAACAGAACCTGGTCCGAGCCCCGCAAGTCACCCATTCTTGGATTCCCCTAGGTCTCTAGTTTTCAGAAATGCACAGGTTTGGTAGGTTTCCCTAGGTGCCGGCTGAGCTAGAGGCCAAAATCTACAGGTAGGCACTTCGCAAAAAACACCTCTGATTTCTTCCAAAAATGTGGATGTGTCCACGTTGCGGTTTGGGGCGTTTCCTGTCGCGGGCGCTAGGCCTACCCACACAAGTGAGGTATCATTTTTATCGGGAGACTTGGGGGAACGCTGGCTGGATCAAATTTGTGGCTCCTCTCAGATTCCAGAACTTTCTGCCACTGAAATGTGAGGAACATGTGTTTTTTTAGCCAAATTTTGAGGTTTGCAAAAGATTCTGGGTAACAGAACCTGGTCCGAGCCCCACAAGTCACCCCATCTTGGATTCCCCTAGGTCTCTAGTTTTCAGAAATGCACAGGTTTGGTAGGTTTCCCTAGGTGCCGGCTGAGCTACAGGCCAAAATCCACAGGTAGGCACTGTTTTCTTTCAAAAATTTGGATGTGTCCACGTTGCGCTTTGGGGCGTTTCCTGTCGCGGGCTCTAGGCCTACCCACACAAGTGAGGTATCATTTTTATCGGGAGACTTGGGGGAACGCTGGGTGGAAGGAAATTTGTGGCTCCTCTCAGATTCCAGAACTTTCTGCCACAGAAATGTGAGGAACATGTGTTTTTTTAGCCAATTTTGAGGTTTGCAAAGGATTCTGGGTAACAGAACCTGGTCCAAGCCCCGCAAGTCACCCCTCCTTGGATTCCCCTAGCTCTCTAGTTTTCAGAAATGCACAGGTTTGGTAGGTTTCCCTAGGTGCCGGCTGAGCTAGAGGCCAAAATCTACAGGTAGGCACTTCACAAAAAACACCTCTGTTTTCTTCCAAAAATTTGGATGTGTCCACGTTGCGCTTTGGGGCGTTTCCTGTCGCGGGCGCTAGGCCTACCCCCACAAGTGAGGTATAATTTTTATCGGGAGACTTGGGGGAACGCTGGGTAGAAGGAAATTTGTGGCTCCTCTCAGATTCCCGAACTTTCTGCCACTGAAATGTGAGGAACATGTGTTTTTTTAGCCAAATTTTGAGGTTTGCAAAGGATTCTGGGTAACAGAACCTGGTCCGAGCCCCGCAAGTCACCCCTCCTTGGATTCCCCTAGGTCTCTAGTTTTCAGAAATGCACAGGTTTGGTAGGTTTCCCTAGGTTCCGGCTGAGCTAGAGGCCAAAATCTACAGGTAGGCACTTCGCAAATAACACCTCTGTTTTCTTCCAAAAATTTGGATGTGTCCACGTTGCGCTTTGGGGCGTTTCCTGTCGCGGGCGCTAGGCCTACCCACACAAGTGAGGTATCATTTTTATCGGGAGACTTGGGGGAACGCTGGCTGTAAGGAAATTTGTGGCTCCTCTCAGATTCCAGAACTTTCTGCCACAGAAATGTGAGGAACATGTGTTTTTTTAGCCAGTTTTGAGGTTTGCAAAGGATTCTGGGTAACAGAACCTGGTCCAAGCCCCGCAAGTCACCCCTCCTTGGATTCCCCTAGCTCTCTAGTTTTCAGAAATGCACAGGTTTGGTAGGTTTCCCTAGGTGCCGGCTGAGCTGGAGGCCAAAATCTACAGGTAGGCACTTCACAAAAAACACCTCTGTTTTCTTCCAAAAATTTGGATGTGTCCACGTTGCGCTTTGGGGCGTTTCCTGTCGCGGGCGCTAGGCCTACCCCCACAAGTGAGGTATAATTTTTATCGGGAGACTTGGGGGAACGCTGGGTAGAAGGAAATTTGTGGCTCCTCTCAGATTCCAGAACTTTCTGCCACAGAAATGTGAGGAACATGTGTTTTTTTAGCCAAATATTGAGGTTTGCAAAGGATTCTGGGTAACAGAACCTGGTCCGAGCCCCGCAAGTCACCCATTCTTGGATTCCCCTAGGTCTCTAGTTTTCAGAAATGCACAGGTTTGGTAGGTTTCCCTAGGTGCCGGCTGAGCTAGAGGCCAAAATCTACAGGTAGGCACTTCGCAAAAAACACCTCTGATTTCTTCCAAAAATGTGGATGTGTCCACGTTGCGGTTTGGGGCGTTTCCTGTCGCGGGCGCTAGGCCTACCCACACAAGTGAGGTATCATTTTTATCGGGAGACTTGGGGGAACGCTGGCTGGATCAAATTTGTGGCTCCTCTCAGATTCCAGAACTTTCTGCCACTGAAATGTGAGGAACATGTGTTTTTTTAGCCAAATTTTGAGGTTTGCAAAAGATTCTGGGTAACAGAACCTGGTCCGAGCCCCACAAGTCACCCCATCTTGGATTCCCCTAGGTCTCTAGTTTTCAGAAATGCACAGGTTTGGTAGGTTTCCCTAGGTGCCGGCTGAGCTACAGGCCAAAATCCACAGGTAGGCACTGTTTTCTTTCAAAAATTTGGATGTTGTCCACGTTGCGCTTTGGGGCGTTTCCTGTCGCGGGCTCTAGGCCTACCCACACAAGTGAGGTATCATTTTTAGCGGGAGACTTGGGGGAACGCTGGGTGGAAGGAAATTTGTGGCTCCTCTCAGATTCCAGAACTTTCTGCCACAGAAATGTGAGGAACATGTGTTTTTTTAGCCAATTTTGAGGTTTGCAAAGGATTCTGGGTAACAGAACCTGGTCCAAGCCCCGCAAGTCACCCCTCCTTGGATTCCCCTAGCTCTCTAGTTTTCAGAAATGCACAGGTTTGGTAGGTTTCCCTAGGTGCCAGCTGAGCTAGAGGCCAAAATCTACAGGTAGGCACTTCACAAAAAACACCTCTGTTTTCTTCCAAAAATTTGGATGTGTCCACGTTGCGCTTTGGGGCGTTTCCTGTCGCGGGCGCTAGGCCTACCCCCACAAGTGAGGTATAATTTTTATCGGGAGACTTGGGGGAACGCTGGGTAGAAGGAAATTTGTGGCTCCTCTCAGATTCCAGAACTTTCTGCCACAGAAATGTGAGGAACATGTGTTTTTTTAGCCAAATTTTGAGGTTTGCAAAGGATTCTGGTTAACAGAACCTGGTCCGAGCCCCGCAAGTCACCCCTCCTTGGATTCCCCTAGCTCTCTAGTTTTCAGAAATGCACAGGTTTGGTAGGTTTCCCTAGGTGCCGGCTGAGCTAGAGGCCAAAATCTACAGGTAGGCACTTCGCAAAAAACACCTGTTTTCTTCCAAAAATTTGGATGTGTCCACGTTGCGCTTTGGGGCGTTTCCTGTCGCGGGTGCTATGCCTACCCACACAAGTGAGGTATCATTTTTATCGGGAGACTTGGGGGAACGCTGGGTGGAAGGAAATTTGTGGCTCCTCTCAGATTCCCGAACTTTCTGCCACTGAAATGTGAGGAACATGTGTTTTTTTAGCCAAATTTTGAGGTTTGCAAAGGATTCTGGGAAACAGAACCTGGTCCGAGCCCCGCAAGTCACCCATTCTTGGATTCCCCTAGGTCTCTAGTTTTCAGAAATGCACAGGTTTGGTAGGTTTCCCTAGGTGCCGGCTGAGCTAGAGGCCAAAATCTACAGTTAGTCACTTCGCAAAAAACACCTCTGTTTTCTTCAAAAAATTTGGATGTGTCCACGTTGCGCTTTGGGGCGTTTCCTGTCGCGGGAGCTAGGCCTACCCACACAAGTGAGGTATAATTTTTATCGGGAGACTTGGGGGAACACTGGGTGGAAGGAAATTTGTGGCTCCTCTCAGATTCCCGAACTTTCTGCCACAGAAATAAGAGGAACATGTGTTTTTTTAGCCAAATTTTGAGGTTTGCAAAGGATTCTGGGTAACAGAACCTGGTCCGAGCCCCGCAAGTCACCCCTCCTTGGATTCCCCTAGGTCTCTAGTTTTCAGAAATGCACAGGTTTGGTAGGTTTCCCTAGGTGCCGGCTGAGCTAGAGGCCAAAATCTACAGGTAGGCACTTCGCAAATAACACCTCTGTTTTCTTCCAAAAATTTGGATGTGTCCACGTTGCGCTTTGGGGCGTTTCCTGTCGCGGGCGCTAGGCCTACCCACACAAGTGAGGTATAATTTTTATCGGGAGACTTGGGGGAACGCTGGCTGTAAGGAAATTTGTGGCTCCTCTCAGATTCCAGAACTTTCTGCCACAGAAATGTGAGGAACATGTGTTTTTTTAGCCAATTTTGAGGTTTGCAAAGGATTCTGGGTAACAGAACCTGGTCCAAGCCCTGCAAGTCACCCCTCCTTGGATTCCCCTAGCTCTCTAGTTTTCAGAAATGCACAGGTTTGGTAGGTTTCCCTAGGTTCCGGCTGAGCTGGAGGCCAAAATCTACAGGTAGGCACTTCACAAAAAACACCTCTGTTTTCTTCCAAAAATTTGGATGTGTCCACGTTGCGCTTTGGGGCGTTTCCTGTCGCGGGCGCTAGGCCTACCCCCACAAGTGAGGTATAATTTTTATCGGGAGACTTGGGGGAACGCTGGGTAGAAGGAAATTTGTGGCTCCTCTCAGATTCCAGAACTTTCTGCCACAGAAATGTGAGGAACATGTGTTTTTTTAGCCAAATTTTGAGGTTTGCAAAGGATTCTGGGTAACAGAACCTGGTCCGAGCCCCGCAAGTCACCCCTCCTTGGATTCCCCTAGCTCTCTAGTTTTCAGAAATGCACAGGTTTGGTAGGTTTCCCTAGGTGCCGGCTGAGCTAGAGGCCAAAATCTACAGGTAGGTACTTCTCAAAAAACACCTGTTTTCTTCCAAAAATTTGGATGTGTCCACGTTGCGCTTTGGGGCGTTTCCTGTCGCGGGCGCTAGGCCTACCCACACAAGTGAGGTATCATTTTTATCGGGAGACTTGGGGGAACGCTGGGTGGAAGGAAATTTGTGGCTCCTCTCAGATTCCCGAACTTTCTGCCACAGAAATGTGAGGAACATGTGTTTTTTTAGCCAAATTTTGAGGTTTGCAAAGGATTCTGGGTAACAGAACCTGGTTCGAGCCCCGCAAGTCACCCCTCCTTGGATTCCCCTAGGTCTCTAGTTTTCAGAAATGCACAGGTTTGGTAGGTTTCCCTAGTTGCCGGCTGAGCTAGAGGCCAAAATCTACAGGTAGGTACTTCGCAAAAAACACCTCTGTTTTCTTCCAAAAATTTGGATGTGTCCACGTTGCGCTTTGGGGCGTTTCCTGTCGCGGGCGCTAGGCCTACCCACACAAGTGAGGTATCATTTTTATCGGGAGACGTGGGGGAACGCTGGATGGAAGGACATTTGTGGCTCCTCTCAGATTCCTGAACTTTCTGCCACAGAAATGTGAGGAACATGTGTTTTTTTAGCCAAATTTTGAGGTTTGCAAAGGATTCTGGGTAACAGAACCTGGTCCGAGCCCCGCAAGTCACCCATTCTTGGATTCCCCTAGGTCTCTAGTTTTCAGAAATGCACAGGTTTGGTAGGTTTCCCTAGGTGCCGGCTGAGCTAGAGGCCAAAATCTACAGGTAGGCACTTCGCAAAAAACACCTCTGATTTCTTCCAAAAATGTGGATGTGTCCACGTTGCGGTTTGGGGCGTTTCCTGTCGCGGGCGCTAGGCCTACCCACACAAGTGAGGTATCATTTTTATCGGGAGACTTGGGGGAACGCTGGCTGGATCAAATTTGTGGCTCCTCTCAGATTCCAGAACTTTCTGCCACTGAAATGTGAGGAACATGTGTTTTTTTAGCCAAATTTTGAGGTTTGCAAAAGATTCTGGGTAACAGAACCTGGTCCGAGCCCCACAAGTCACCCCATCTTGGATTCCCCTAGGTCTCTAGTTTTCAGAAATGCACAGGTTTGGTAGGTTTCCCTAGGTGCCGGCTGAGCTACAGGCCAAAATCCACAGGTAGGCACTGTTTTCTTTCAAAAATTTGGATGTGTCCACGTTGCGCTTTGGGGCGTTTCCTGTCGCGGGCTCTAGGCCTACCCACACAAGTGAGGTATCATTTTTATCGGGAGACTTGGGGGAACGCTGGGTGGAAGGAAATTTGTGGCTCCTCTCAGATTCCCGAACTTTCTGCCACTGAAATGTGAGGAACATGTGTTTTTTTAGCCAAATTTTGAGGTTTGCAAAGGATTCTGGGTAACAGAACCTGGTCCAAGCCCCGCAAGTCACCCCTCCTTGGATTCCCCTAGCTCTCTAGTTTTCAGAAATGCACAGGTTTGGTAGGTTTCCCTAGGTGCCGGCTGAGCTGGAGGCCAAAATCTACAGGTAGGCACTTCACAAAAAACACCTCTGTTTTCTTCCAAAAATTTGGATGTGTCCACGTTGCGCTTTGGGGCGGTTCCTGTCGCGGGCGCTAGGCCTACCCCCACAAGTGAGGTATAATTTTTATCGGGAGACTTGGGGGAACGCTGGGTAGAAGGAAATTTGTGGCTCCTCTCAGATTCCAGAACTTTCTGCCACAGAAATGTGAGGAACATGTGTTTTTTTAGCCAAATTTTGAGGTTTGCAAAGGATTCTGGGTAACAGAACCTGGTCCGAGCCCTGCAAGTCACCCCTCCTTGGATTCCCCTAGCTCTCTAGTTTTCAGAAATGCACAAGTTTGGTAGGTTTCCCTAGGTGCCGGCTGAGCTAGAGGCCAAAATCTACAGGTAGGTACTTCGCAAAAAACACCTGTTTTCTTCCAAAAATTTGGATGTGTCCACGTTGCGCTTTGGGGCGTTTCCTGTCGCGGGCGCTAGGCCTACCCACACAAGTGAGGTATCATTTTTATCGGGAGACTTGGGGGAACGCTGGGTGGAAGGAAATTTGTGGCTCCTCTCAGATTCCCGAACTTTCTGCCACTGAAATGTGAGGAACATGTGTTTTTTTAGCCAAATTTTGAGGTTTGCAAAGGATTCTGGGTAACAGAACCTGGTTCGAGCCCCGCAAGTCACCCCTCCTTGGATTCCCCTAGGTCTCTAGTTTTCAGAAATGCACAGGTTTGGTAGGTTTCCCTAGTTGCCGGCTGAGCTAGAGGCCAAAATCTACAGGTAGGTACTTCGCAAAAAACACCTCTGTTTTCTTCCAAAAATTTGGATGCGTCCACGTTGCGCTTTGGGGCGTTTCCTGTCGCGGGCTCTAGGCCTACCCACTCAAGTGAGGTATCATTTTTATCGGGAGACTTGGGGGAACGCTGGGTGGAAGGAAATTTGTGGCTCCTCTCAGATTCCCGACCTTTCTGCCACTGAAATGTGAGGAACATGTGTTTTTTTAGCCAAATTTTGAGGTTTGCAAAGGATTCTGGGTAACAGAACCTGGTCCGAGCCCCGCAAGTCACCCCTCCTTGGATTCCCCTAGGTCTCTAGTTTTCAGAAATGCACAGGTTTGGTAGGTTTCCCTAGGTGCCGGCTGAGCTAGAGGCCAAAATCTACAGTTAGTCACTTCGCAAAAAACACCTCTGTTTTCTTCCAAAAATTTGGATGTGTCCACGTTGCGCTTTGGGGCGTTTCCTGTCGCGGGAGCTAGGCCTACCCACACAAGTGAGGTATAATTTTTATCGGGAGACTTGGGGGAACGCTGGGTGGAAGGAAATTTGTGGCTCCTCTCAGATTCCCGAACTTTCTGCCACAGAAATGTGAGGAACATGTGTTTTTTTGGCCAAATTTTGAGGTTTGCAAAGGATTCTGGGTAACAGAACCTGGTCCGAGCCCCGCAAGTCACCCCTCCTTGGATTCCCCTAGGTCTCTAGTTTTCAGAAATGCACAGGTTTGGTAGGTTTCCCTAGGTGCCGGCTGAGCTAGAGGCCAAAATCTACAGGTAGGCACTTCGCAAATAACACCTCTGTTTTCTTCCAAAAATTTGGATGTGTCCACGTTGCGCTTTGGGGCGTTTCCTGTCGCGGGCGCTAGGCCTACCCACACAAGTGAGGTATCATTTTTATCGGGAGACTTGGGGGAACGCTGGGTGGAAGGAAATTTGTGGCTCCTCTCAGATTACCGAACTTTCTGCCACTGAAATGTGAGGAACATGTGTTTTTTTAGCCAAATTTTGAGGTTTGCAAAAGATTCTGGGTAACAGAACCTGGTCCGAGCCCCACAAGTCACCCCATCTTGGATTCCCCTAGGTCTCTAGTTTTCAGAAATGCACAGGTTTGGTAGGTTTCCCTAGGTGCCGGCTGAGCTACAGGCCAAAATCCACAGGTAGGCACTGTTTTCTTTTTAAAATTTGGATGTGTCCACGTTGCGCTTTGGGGCGTTTCCTGTCGCGGGCTCTAGGCCTACCCACACAAGTGAGGTATCATTTTTATCGGGAGACTTGGGGGAACGCTGGGTGGAAGGAAATTTGTGGCTCCTCTCAGATTCCCGAACTTTCTGCCACTGAAATGTGAGGAACATGTGTTTTTTTAGCCAAATTTTGAGGTTTGCAAAGGATTCTGGGTAACAGAACCTGGTCCAAGCCCCGCAAGTCACCCCTCCTTGGATTCCCCTAGCTCTCTAGTTTTCAGAAATGCACAGGTTTGGTAGGTTTCCCTAGGTGCCGGCTGAGCTGGAGGCCAAAATCTACAGGTAGGCACTTCACAAAAAACACCTCTGTTTTCTTCCAAAAATTTGGATGTGTCCACGTTGCGCTTTGGGGCGGTTCCTGTCGCGGGCGCTAGGCCTACCCCCACAAGTGAGGTATAATTTTTATCGGGAGACTTGGGGGAACGCTGGGTAGAAGGAAATTTGTGGCTCCTCTCAGATTCCAGAACTTTCAGCCACAGAAATGTGAGGAACATGTGTTTTTTTAGCCAAATTTTGAGGTTTGCAAAGGATTCTGGGTAACAGAACCTGGTCCGAGCCCTGCAAGTCACCCCTCCTTGGATTCCCCTAGCTCTCTAGTTTTCAGAAATGCACAAGTTTGGTAGGTTTCCCTAGGTGCCGGCTGAGCTAGAGGCCAAAATCTACAGGTAGGTACTTCGCAAAAAACACCTGTTTTCTTCCAAAAATTTGGATGTGTCCACGTTGCGCTTTGGGGCGTTTCCTGTCGCGGGCGCTAGGCCTACCCACACAAGTGAGGTATCATTTTTATCGGGAGACTTGGGGGAACGCTGGGTGGAAGGAAATTTGTGGCTCCTCTCAGATTCCCGAACTTTCTGCCACAGAAATGTGAGGAACATGTGTTTTTTTAGCCAAATTTTGAGGTTTGCAAAGGATTCTAGGTAACAGAACCTGGTCCGAGCCCCGCAAGTCACCCCTCCTTGGATTCCCCTAGGTCTCTAGTTTTCAGAAATGCACAGGTTTGGTAGGTTTCCCTAGTTGCCGGCTGAGCTAGAGGCCAAAATCTACAGGTAGGTACTTCGCAAAAAACACCTCTGTTTTCTTCCAAAAATTTGGATGCGTCCACGTTGCGCTTTGGGGCGTTTCCTGTCGCGGGCTCTAGGCCTACCCACACAAGTGAGGTATCATTTTTATCGGGAGACTTGGGGGAACGCTGGGTGGAAGGAAATTTGTGGCTCCTCTCAGATTCCCGAACTTTCTGCCACTGAAATGTGAGGAACATGTGTTTTTTTAGCCAAATTTTGAGGTTTGCAAAGGATTTTGGGTAACAGAACCTGGTCCGAGCCCCGCAAGTCACCCCTCCTTGGATTCCCCTAGGTCTCTAGTTTTCAGAAATGCACAGGTTTGGTAGGTTTCCCTAGGTGCCGGCTGAGCTAGAGGCCAAA
Source organism: Pleurodeles waltl (assembly GCF_031143425.1). Lineage (NCBI taxonomy): Eukaryota > Metazoa > Chordata > Amphibia > Caudata > Salamandridae > Pleurodeles > Pleurodeles waltl. The sequence continues at coordinate 1,372,872,063 of NC_090447.1, read as the reverse complement.
ATCTACAGTTAGTCACTTCGCAAAAAACACCTCTGTTTTCTTCCAAAAATTTGGATGTGTCCACGTTGCGCTTTGGGGCGTTTCCTGTCGCGGGAGCTAGGCCTACCCACACAAGTGAGGTATAATTTTTATCGGGAGACTTGGGGGAACGCTGGGTGGATGGAAATTTGTGGCTCCTCTCAGATTCCCGAACTTTCTGCCACAGAAATGTGAGGAACATGTGTTTTTTTAGCCAAATTTTGAGGTTTGCAAAGGATTCTGGGTAACAGAACCTGGTCCGAGCCCCGCAAGTCACCCCTCCTTGGATTCCCCTAGGTCTCTAGTTTTCAGAAATGCACAGGTTTGGTAGGTTTCCCTAGGTGCCGGCTGAGCTAGAGGCCAAAATCTACAGGTAGGCACTTCGCAAATAACACCTCTGTTTTCTTCCAAAAATTTGGATGTGTCTACGTTGCGCTTTGGGGCGTTTCCTGTCGCGGGCGCTAGGCCTACCCACACAAGTGAGGTATCATTTTTATCGGGAGACTTGGGGGAACGCTGGCTGGATCAAATTTGTGGCTCCTCTCAGATTCCAGAACTTTCTGCCACTGAAATGTGAGGAACATGTGTTTTTTTAGCCAAATTTTGAGGTTTGCAAAAGATTCTGGGTAACAGAACCTGGTCCGAGCCCCACAAGTCACCCCATTTTGGATTCCCCTAGGTCTCTAGTTTTCAGAAATGCACAGGTTTGGTAGGTTTCCCTAGGTGCCGGCTGAGCTACAGGCCAAAATCCACAGGTAGGCACTGTTTTCTTTCAAAAATTTGGATGTGTCCACGTTGCGCTTTGGGGCGTTTCCTGTCGCGGGCTCTAAGCCTACCCACACAAGTGAGGTATAATTTTTATCGGGAGACTTGGGGGAACGCTGGGTGGAAGGAAATTTGTGGCTCCTCTCAGATTCCCGAACTTTCTGCCACTGAAATGTGAGGAACATGTGTTTTTTTAGCCAAATTTTGAGGTTTGCAAAGGATTCTGGGTAACAGAACCTGGTCCAAGCCCCGCAAGTCACCCCTCCTTGGATTCCCCTAGCTCTCTAGTTTTCAGAAATGCACAGGTTTGGTAGGTTTCCCTAGGTGCCGGCTGAACTGGAGGCCAAAATCTACAGGTAGGCACTTCACAAAAAACACCTCTGTTTTCTTCCAAAAATTTGGATGTGTCCACGTTGCGCTTTGGGGCGTTTCCTGTCGCGGGCGCTAGGCCTACCCCCACAAGTGAGGTATAATTTTTATCGGGAGACTTGGGGGAACGCTGGGTAGAAGGAAATTTGTGGCTCCTCTCAGATTCCAGAACTTTCTGCCACAGAAATGTGAGGAACATGTGTTTTTTAAGCCAAATTTTGAGGTTTGCAAAGGATTCTGGGTAACAGAACCTGGTCCGAGCCCCTCAAGTCACCCCTCCTTGGATTCCCCTAGCTCTCTAGTTTTCAGAAATGCACAGGTTTGGTAGGTTTCCCTAGGTGCCGGCTGAGCTAGAGGCCAAAATCTACAGGTAGGTACTTCGCAAAAAACACCTGTTTTCTTCCAAAAATTTGGATGTGTCCACGTTGCGCTTTGGGGCGTTTCCAGTCGCGGGCGCTAGGCCTACCCACACAAGTGAGGTATCATTTTTATCGGGAGACTTGGGGGAACGCTGGGTGGAAGGAAATTTGTGGCTCCTCTCAGATTCCCGAACTTTCTGCCACAGAAATGTGAGGAACATGTGTTTTTTTAGCCAAATGTTGAGGTTTGCAAAGGATTCTGGGTAACAGAACCTGGTTCGAGCCCCGCAAGTCACCCCTCCTTGGATTCCCCTAGGTCTCTAGTTTTCAGAAATGGACAGGTTTGGTAGGTTTCCCTAGTTGCCGGCTGAGCTAGAGGCCAAAATCTACAGGTAGGTACTTCGCAAAAAACACCTCTGTTTTCTTCCAAAAATTTGGATGCGTCCACGTTGCGCTTTGGGGCGTTTCCTGTCGCGGGCTCTAGGCCTACCCACACAAGTGAGGTATCATTTTTATCGGGAGACTTGGGGGAACGCAGGGTGGAAGGAAATTTGTGGCTCCTCTCAGATTCCCGAACTTTCTGCCACTGAAATGTGAGGAACATGTGTTTTTTTAGCCAAATTTTGAGGTTTGCAAAGGATTCTGGGTAACAGAACCTGGTCCGAGCCCCGCAAGTCACCCCTCCTTCGATTCCCCTAGGTCTCTAGTTTTCAGAAATGCACAGGTTTGGTAGGTTTCCCTAGGTGCCGGCTGAGCTAGAGGCCAAAATCTACAGTTAGTCACTTCGCAAAAAACACCTCTGTTTTCTTCCAAAAATTTGGATGTGTCCACGTTGCGCTTTGGGGCGTTTCCTGTCGCGGGAGCTAGGCCTACCCACACAAGTGAGGTATCATTTTTATCGGGAGACTTGGGGGAACGCTGGGTGGAAGGAAATTTGTGGCTCCTCTCAGATTCCCGAACTTTCTGCCACTGAAATGTGAGGAACATGTGTTTTTTTAGCCAAATTTTGAGGTTTGCAAAGGATTCTGGGTAACAGAACCTGGTCCGAGCCCCGCAAGTCACCCCTCCTTGGATTCCCCTAGCTCTCTAGTTTTCAGAAATGCACAGGTTTGGTAGGTTTCCCTAGGTTCCGGCTGAGCTGGAGGCCAAAATCTACAGGTAGGCACTTCACAAAAAACTTCTCTGTTTTCTTCCAAAAATTTGGATGTGTCCACGTTGCGCTTTGGGGCGTTTCCTGTCGCGGGCGCTAGGCCTACCCCCACAAGTGAGGTATAATTTTTATCGGGAGACTTGGGGGAACGCTGGGTAGAAGGAAATTTGTGGCTCCTCTCAGATTCCAGAACTTTCTGCCACAGAAATGTGAGGAACATGTGTTTTTTTAGCCAAATTTTGAGGTTTGCAAAGGATTCTGGGTAACAGAACCTGGTCCGAGCCCCGCAAGTCACCCCTCCTTGGATTCCCCTAGCTCTCTAGTTTTCAGAAATGCACAGGTTTGGTAGGTTTCCCTAGGTGCCGGCTGAGCTAGAGGCCAAAATCTACAGGTAGGTACTTCTCAAAAAACACCTGTTTTCTTCCAAAAATTTGGATGTGTCCACGTTGCGCTTTGGGGCGTTTCCTGTCGCGGGCGCTAGGCCTACCCACACAAGTGAGGTATCATTTTTATCGGGAGACTTGGGGGAACGCTGGGTGGAAGGAAATTTGTGGCTCCTCTCAGATTCCCGAACTTTCTGCCACAGAAATGTGAGGAACATGTGTTTTTTTAGCCAAATTTTGAGGTTTGCAAAGGATTCTGGGTAACAGAACCTGGTTCGAGCCCCGCAAGTCACCCCTCCTTGGATTCCCCTAGGTCTCTAGTTTTCAGAAATGCACAGGTTTGGTAGGTTTCCCTAGTTGCCGGCTGAGCTAGAGGCCAAAATCTACAGGTAGGTACTTCGCAAAAAACACCTCTGTTTTCTTCCAAAAATTTGGATGTGTCCACGTTGCGCTTTGGGGCGTTTCCTGTCGCGGGCGCTAGGCCTACCCACACAAGTGAGGTATCATTTTTATCGGGAGACGTGGGGGAACGCTGGATGGAAGGACATTTGTGGCTCCTCTCAGATTCCTGAACTTTCTGCCACAGAAATGTGAGGAACATGTGTTTTTTTAGCCAAATTTTGAGGTTTGCAAAGGATTCTGGGTAACAGAACCTGGTCCGAGCCCCGCAAGTCACCCATTCTTGGATTCCCCTAGGTCTCTAGTTTTCAGAAATGCACAGGTTTGGTAGGTTTCCCTAGGTGCCGGCTGAGCTAGAGGCCAAAATCTACAGGTAGGCACTTCGCAAAAAACACCTCTGATTTCTTCCAAAAATGTGGATGTGTCCACGTTGCGGTTTGGGGCGTTTCCTGTCGCGGGCGCTAGGCCTACCCACACAAGTGAGGTATCATTTTTATCGGGAGACTTGGGGGAACGCTGGCTGGATCAAATTTGTGGCTCCTCTCAGATTCCAGAACTTTCTGCCACTGAAATGTGAGGAACATGTGTTTTTTTAGCCAAATTTTGAGGTTTGCAAAAGATTCTGGGTAACAGAACCTGGTCCGAGCCCCACAAGTCACCCCATCTTGGATTCCCCTAGGTCTCTAGTTTTCAGAAATGCACAGGTTTGGTAGGTTTCCCTAGGTGCCGGCTGAGCTACAGGCCAAAATCCACAGGTAGGCACTGTTTTCTTTCAAAAATTTGGATGTGTCCACGTTGCGCTTTGGGGCGTTTCCTGTCACGGGCTCTAGGCCTACCCACACAAGTGAGGTATCATTTTTATCGGGAGACTTGGGGGAATGCTGGGTGGAAGGAAATTTGTGGCTCCTCTCAGATTCCAGAACTTTCTGCCACAGAAATGTGAGGAACATGTGTTTTTTTAGCCAATTTTGAGGTTTGCAAAGGATTCTGGGTAACAGAACCTGGTCCAAGCCCCGCAAGTCACCCCTCCTTGGATTCCCCTAGCTCTCTAGTTTTCAGAAATGCACAGGTTTGGTAGGTTTCCCTAGGTGCCGGCTGAGCTGGAGGCCAAAATCTACAGGTAGGCACTTCACAAAAAACACCTCTGTTTTCTTCCAAAAATTTGGATGTGTCCACGTTGCGCTTTGGGGCGTTTCCTGTCGCGGGCGCTAGGCCTACCCCCACAAGTGAGGTATAATTTTTATCGGGAGACTTGGGGGAACGCTGGGTAGAAGGAAATTTGTGGCTCCTCTCAGATTCCAGAACTTTCTGCCACAGAAATGTGAGGAACATGTGTTTTTTTAGCCAAATTTTGAGGTTTGCAAAGGATTCTGGGTAACAGAACCTGGTCCGAGCCCCGCAAGTCACCCCTCCTTGGATTCCCCTAGGTCCCTAGTTTTCAGAAATGCACAGGTTTGGTAGGTTTCCCTAGTTGCCGGCTGAGCTAGAGGCCAAAATCTACAGGTAGGTACTTCGCAAAAAACACCTGTTTTCTTCCAAAAATTTGGATGTGTCCACGTTGCGCTTTGGGGCGTTTCCTGTCGCGGGCGCTAGGCCTACCCACACAAGTGAGGTATCATTTTTATCGGGAGACTTGGGGGAACGCTGGGTGGAAGGAAATTTGTGGCTCCTCTCAGATTCCCGAACTTTCTGCCACAGAAATGTGAGGAACATGTGTTTTTTTAGCCAAATTTTGAGGTTTGCAAAGGATTCTAGGTAACAGAACCTGGTCCGAGCCCCGCAAGTCACCCCTCCTTGGATTCCCCTAGGTCTCTAGTTTTCAGAAATGCACAGGTTTGGTAGGTTTCCCTAGTTGCCGGCTGAGCTAGAGGCCAAAATCTACAGGTAGGTACTTCGCAAAAAACACCTCTGTTTTCTTCCAAAAATTTGGATGTGTCCACGTTGCGCTTTGGGGCGTTTCCTGTCGCGGGCGCTAGGCCTACCCACACAAGTGAGGTATCATTTTTATCGGGAGACGTGGGGGAACGCTGGATGGAAGGACATTTGTGGCTCCTCTCAGATTCCTGAACTTTCTGCCACAGAAATGTGAGGAACATGTGTTTTTTTAGCCAAATTTTGAGGTTTGCAAAGGATTCTGGGTAACAGAACCTGGTCCGAGCCCCGCAAGTCACCCATTCTTGGATTCCCCTAGGTCTCTAGTTTTCAGAAATGCACAGGTTTGGTAGGTTTCCCTAGGTGCCGGCTGAGCTAGAGGCCAAAATCTACAGGTAGGCACTTCGCAAAAAACACCTCTGATTTCTTCCAAAAATGTGGATGTGTCCACGTTGCGGTTTGGGGCGTTTCCTGTCGCGGGCGCTAGGCCTACCCACACAAGTGAGGTATCATTTTTATCGGGAGACTTGGGGGAACGCTGGCTGGATCAAATTTGTGGCTCCTCTCAGATTCCAGAACTTTCTGCCACTGAAATGTGAGGAACATGTGTTTTTTTAGCCAAATTTTGAGGTTTGCAAAAGATTCTGGGTAACAGAACCTGGTCCGAGCCCCACAAGTCACCCCATCTTGGATTCCCCTAGGTCTCTAGTTTTCAGAAATGCACAGGTTTGGTAGGTTTCCCTAGGTGCCGGCTGAGCTACAGGCCAAAATCCACAGGTAGGCACTGTTTTCTTTCAAAAATTTGGATGTGTCCACGTTGCGCTTTGGGGCGTTTCCTGTCACGGGCTCTAGGCCTACCCACACAAGTGAGGTATCATTTTTATCGGGAGACTTGGGGGAATGCTGGGTGGAAGGAAATTTGTGGCTCCTCTCAGATTCCAGAACTTTCTGCCACAGAAATGTGAGGAACATGTGTTTTTTTAGCCAATTTTGAGGTTTGCAAAGGATTCTGGGTAACAGAACCTGGTCCAAGCCCCGCAAGTCACCCCTCCTTGGATTCCCCTAGCTCTCTAGTTTTCAGAAATGCACAGGTTTGGTAGGTTTCCCTAGGTGCCGGCTGAGCTGGAGGCCAAAATCTACAGGTAGGCACTTCACAAAAAACACCTCTGTTTTCTTCCAAAAATTTGGATGTGTCCACGTTGCGCTTTGGGGCGTTTCCTGTCGCGGGCGCTAGGCCTACCCCCACAAGTGAGGTATAATTTTTATCGGGAGACTTGGGGGAACGCTGGGTAGAAGGAAATTTGTGGCTCCTCTCAGATTCCAGAACTTTCTGCCACAGAAATGTGAGGAACATGTGTTTTTTTAGCCAAATTTTGAGGTTTGCAAAGGATTCTGGGTAACAGAACCTGGTCCGAGCCCCGCAAGTCACCCCTCCTTGGATTCCCCTAGGTCCCTAGTTTTCAGAAATGCACAGGTTTGGTAGGTTTCCCTAGTTGCCGGCTGAGCTAGAGGCCAAAATCTACAGGTAGGTACTTCGCAAAAAACACCTGTTTTCTTCCAAAAATTTGGATGTGTCCACGTTGCGCTTTGGGGCGTTTCCTGTCGCGGGCGCTAGGCCTACCCACACAAGTGAGGTATCATTTTTATCGGGAGACTTGGGGGAACGCTGGGTGGAAGGAAATTTGTGGCTCCTCTCAGATTCCCGAACTTTCTGCCACAGAAATGTGAGGAACATGTGTTTTTTTAGCCAAATTTTGAGGTTTGCAAAGGATTCTAGGTAACAGAACCTGGTCCGAGCCCCGCAAGTCACCCCTCCTTGGATTCCCCTAGGTCTCTAGTTTTCAGAAATGCACAGGTTTGGTAGGTTTCCCTAGTTGCCGGCTGAGCTAGAGGCCAAAATCTACAGGTAGGTACTTCGCAAAAAACACCTCTGTTTTCTTCCAAAAATTTGGATGCGTCCACGTTGCGCTTTGGGGCGTTTCCTGTCGCGGGCTCTAGGCCTACCCACACAAGTGAGGTATCATTTTTATCGGGAGACTTGGGGGAACGCTGGGTGGAAGGAAATTTGTGGCTCCTCTCAGATTCCCGAACTTTCTGCCACTGAAATGTGAGGAACATGTGTTTTTTTAGCCAAATTTTGAGGTTTGCAAAGGATTTTGGGTAACAGAACCTGGTCCGAGCCCCGCAAGTCACCCCTCCTTGGATTCCCCTAGGTCTCTAGTTTTCAGAAATGCACAGGTTTGGTAGGTTTCCCTAGGTGCCGGCTGAGCTAGAGGCCAAAATCTACAGTTAGTCACTTCGCAAAAAACACCTCTGTTTTCTTCCAAAAATTTGGATGTGTCCACGTTGCGCTTTGGGGCGTTTCCTGTCGCGGGAGCTAGGCCTACCCACACAAGTGAGGTATAATTTTTATCGGGAGACTTGGGGGAACGCTGGGTGGAAGGAAATTTGTGGCTCCTCTCAGATTCCCGAACTTTCTGCCACAGAAATGTGAGGAACATGTGTTTTTTTAGCCAAATTTTGAGGTTTGCAAAGGATTCTGGGTAACAGAACCTGGTCCGAGCCCCGCAAGTCACCCCTCCTTGGATTCCCCTAGGTCTCTAGTTTTCAGAAATGCACAGGTTTGGTAGGTTTCCCTAGTTGCCGGCTGAGCTAGAGGCCAAAATCTACAGGTAGGTACTTCGCAAAAAACACCTGTTTTCTTCCAAAAATTTGGATGTGTCCACGTTGCGCTTTGGGGCGTTTCCTGTCGCGGGCGCTAGGCCTACCCACACAAGTGAGGTATCATTTTTATCGGGAGACTTGGGGGAACGCTGGGTGGAAGGAAATTTGTGGCTCCTCTCAGATTCCCGAACTTTCTGCCACAGAAATGTGAGGAACATGTGTTTTTTTAGCCAAATTTTGAGGTTTGCAAAGGATTCTAGGTAACAGAACCTGGTCCGAGCCCCGCAAGTCACCCCTCCTTGGATTCCCCTAGGTCTCTAGTTTTCAGAAATGCACAGGTTTGGTAGGTTTCCCTAGTTGCCGGCTGAGCTAGAGGCCAAAATCTACAGGTAGGTACTTCGCAAAAAACACCTCTGTTTTCTTCCAAAAATTTGGATGTGTCCACGTTGCGCTTTGGGGCGTTTCCTGTCGCGGGCGCTAGGCCTACCCACACAAGTGAGGTATCATTTTTATCGGGAGACGTGGGGGAACGCTGGATGGAAGGACATTTGTGGCTCCTCTCAGATTCCTGAACTTTCTGCCACAGAAATGTGAGGAACATGTGTTTTTTTAGCCAAATTTTGAGGTTTGCAAAGGATTCTGGGTAACAGAACCTGGTCCGAGCCCCGCAAGTCACCCATTCTTGGATTCCCCTAGGTCTCTAGTTTTCAGAAATGCACAGGTTTGGTAGGTTTCCCTAGGTGCCGGCTGAGCTAGAGGCCAAAATCTACAGGTAGGCACTTCGCAAAAAACACCTCTGATTTCTTCCAAAAATGTGGATGTGTCCACGTTGCGGTTTGGGGCGTTTCCTGTCGCGGGCGCTAGGCCTACCCACACAAGTGAGGTATCATTTTTATCGGGAGACTTGGGGGAACGCTGGCTGGATCAAATTTGTGGCTCCTCTCAGATTCCAGAACTTTCTGCCACTGAAATGTGAGGAACATGTGTTTTTTTAGCCAAATTTTGAGGTTTGCAAAAGATTCTGGGTAACAGAACCTGGTCCGAGCCCCACAAGTCACCCCATCTTGGATTCCCCTAGGTCTCTAGTTTTCAGAAATGCACAGGTTTGGTAGGTTTCCCTAGGTGCCGGCTGAGCTACAGGCCAAAATCCACAGGTAGGCACTGTTTTCTTTCAAAAATTTGGATGTGTCCACGTTGCGCTTTGGGGCGTTTCCTGTCACGGGCTCTAGGCCTACCCACACAAGTGAGGTATCATTTTTATCGGGAGACTTGGGGGAATGCTGGGTGGAAGGAAATTTGTGGCTCCTCTCAGATTCCAGAACTTTCTGCCACAGAAATGTGAGGAACATGTGTTTTTTTAGCCAATTTTGAGGTTTGCAAAGGATTCTGGGTAACAGAACCTGGTCCAAGCCCCGCAAGTCACCCCTCCTTGGATTCCCCTAGCTCTCTAGTTTTCAGAAATGCACAGGTTTGGTAGGTTTCCCTAGGTGCCGGCTGAGCTGGAGGCCAAAATCTACAGGTAGGCACTTCACAAAAAACACCTCTGTTTTCTTCCAAAAATTTGGATGTGTCCACGTTGCGCTTTGGGGCGTTTCCTGTCGCGGGCGCTAGGCCTACCCCCACAAGTGAGGTATAATTTTTATCGGGAGACTTGGGGGAACGCTGGGTAGAAGGAAATTTGTGGCTCCTCTCAGATTCCAGAACTTTCTGCCACAGAAATGTGAGGAACATGTGTTTTTTTAGCCAAATTTTGAGGTTTGCAAAGGATTCTGGGTAACAGAACCTGGTCCGAGCCCCGCAAGTCACCCCTCCTTGGATTCCCCTAGGTCCCTAGTTTTCAGAAATGCACAGGTTTGGTAGGTTTCCCTAGTTGCCGGCTGAGCTAGAGGCCAAAATCTACAGGTAGGTACTTCGCAAAAAACACCTGTTTTCTTCCAAAAATTTGGATGTGTCCACGTTGCGCTTTGGGGCGTTTCCTGTCGCGGGCGCTAGGCCTACCCACACAAGTGAGGTATCATTTTTATCGGGAGACTTGGGGGAACGCTGGGTGGAAGGAAATTTGTGGCTCCTCTCAGATTCCCGAACTTTCTGCCACAGAAATGTGAGGAACATGTGTTTTTTTAGCCAAATTTTGAGGTTTGCAAAGGATTCTAGGTAACAGAACCTGGTCCGAGCCCCGCAAGTCACCCCTCCTTGGATTCCCCTAGGTCTCTAGTTTTCAGAAATGCACAGGTTTGGTAGGTTTCCCTAGTTGCCGGCTGAGCTAGAGGCCAAAATCTACAGGTAGGTACTTCGCAAAAAACACCTCTGTTTTCTTCCAAAAATTTGGATGCGTCCACGTTGCGCTTTGGGGCGTTTCCTGTCGCGGGCTCTAGGCCTACCCACACAAGTGAGGTATCATTTTTATCGGGAGACTTGGGGGAACGCTGGGTGGAAGGAAATTTGTGGCTCCTCTCAGATTCCCGAACTTTCTGCCACTGAAATGTGAGGAACATGTGTTTTTTTAGCCAAATTTTGAGGTTTGCAAAGGATTTTGGGTAACAGAACCTGGTCCGAGCCCCGCAAGTCACCCCTCCTTGGATTCCCCTAGGTCTCTAGTTTTCAGAAATGCACAGGTTTGGTAGGTTTCCCTAGGTGCCGGCTGAGCTAGAGGCCAAAATCTACAGTTAGTCACTTCGCAAAAAACACCTCTGTTTTCTTCCAAAAATTTGGATGTGTCCACGTTGCGCTTTGGGGCGTTTCCTGTCGCGGGAGCTAGGCCTACCCACACAAGTGAGGTATAATTTTTATCGGGAGACTTGGGGGAACGCTGGGTGGAAGGAAATTTGTGGCTCCTCTCAGATTCCCGAACTTTCTGCCACAGAAATGTGAGGAACATGTGTTTTTTTAGCCAAATTTTGAGGTTTGCAAAGGATTCTGGGTAACAGAACCTGGTCCGAGCCCCGCAAGTCACCCCTCCTTGGATTCCCCTAGGTCTCTAGTTTTCAGAAATGCACAGGTTTGGTAGGTTTCCCTAGGTGCCGGCTGAGCTAGAGGCCAAAATCTACAGGTAGGCACTTCGCAAATAACACCTCTGTTTTCTTCCAAAAATTTGGATGTGTCCACGTTGCGCTTTGGGGCGTTTCCTGTCGCGGGCGCTAGGCCTACCCACACAAGTGAGGTATCATTTTTATCGGGAGACTTGGGGGAACGCTGGCTGGATCAAATTTGTGGCTCCTCTCAGATTCCAGAACTTTCTGCCACTGAAATGTGAGGAACATGTGTTTTTTTAGCCAAATTTTGAGGTTTGCAAAAGATTCTGGGTAACAGAACCTGGTCCGAGCCCCACAAGTCACCCCATTTTGGATTCCCCTAGGTCTCTAGTTTTCAGAAATGCACAGGTTTGGTAGGTTTCCCTAGGTGCCGGCTGAGCTACAGGCCAAAATCCACAGGTAGGCACTGTTTTCTTTCAAAAATTTGGATGTGTCCACGTTGCGCTTTGGGGCGTTTCCTGTCGCGGGCTCTAAGCCTACCCACACAAGTGAGGTATAATTTTTATCGGGAGACTTGGGGGAACGCTGGGTGGAAGGAAATTTGTGGCTCCTCTCAGATTCCCGAACTTTCTGCCACTGAAATGTGAGGAACATGTGTTTTTTTAGCCAAATTTTGAGGTTTGCAAAGGATTCTGGGTAACAGAACCTGGTCCAAGCCCCGCAAGTCACCCCTCCTTGGATTCCCCTAGCTCTCTAGTTTTCAGAAATGCACAGGTTTGGTAGGTTTCCCTAGGTGCCGGCTGAACTGGAGGCCAAAATCTACAGGTAGGCACTTCACAAAAAACACCTCTGTTTTCTTCCAAAAATTTGGATGTGTCCACGTTGCGCTTTGGGGCGTTTCCTGTCGCGGGCGCTAGGCCTACCCCCACAAGTGAGGTATAATTTTTATCGGGAGACTTGGGGGAACGCTGGGTAGAAGGAAATTTGTGGCTCCTCTCAGATTCCAGAACTTTCTGCCACAGAAATGTGAGGAACATGTGTTTTTTAAGCCAAATTTTGAGGTTTGCAAAGGATTCTGGGTAACAGAACCTGGTCCGAGCCCCTCAAGTCACCCCTCCTTGGATTCCCCTAGCTCTCTAGTTTTCAGAAATGCACAGGTTTGGTAGGTTTCCCTAGGTGCCGGCTGAGCTAGAGGCCAAAATCTACAGGTAGGTACTTCGCAAAAAACACCTGTTTTCTTCCAAAAATTTGGATGTGTCCACGTTGCGCTTTGGGGCGTTTCCAGTCGCGGGCGCTAGGCCTACCCACACAAGTGAGGTATCATTTTTATCGGGAGACTTGGGGGAACGCTGGGTGGAAGGAAATTTGTGGCTCCTCTCAGATTCCCGAACTTTCTGCCACAGAAATGTGAGGAACATGTGTTTTTTTAGCCAAATGTTGAGGTTTGCAAAGGATTCTGGGTAACAGAACCTGGTTCGAGCCCCGCAAGTCACCCCTCCTTGGATTCCCCTAGGTCTCTAGTTTTCAGAAATGGACAGGTTTGGTAGGTTTCCCTAGTTGCCGGCTGAGCTAGAGGCCAAAATCTACAGGTAGGTACTTCGCAAAAAACACCTCTGTTTTCTTCCAAAAATTTGGATGCGTCCACGTTGCGCTTTGGGGCGTTTCCTGTCGCGGGCTCTAGGCCTACCCACACAAGTGAGGTATCATTTTTATCGGGAGACTTGGGGGAACGCTGGGTGGAAGGAAATTTGTGGCTCCTCTCAGATTCCCGAACTTTCTGCCACTGAAATGTGAGGAACATGTGTTTTTTTAGCCAAATTTTGAGGTTTGCAAAGGATTCTGGGTAACAGAACCTGGTCCGAGCCCCGCAAGTCACCCCTCCTTCGATTCCCCTAGGTCTCTAGTTTTCAGAAATGCACAGGTTTGGTAGGTTTCCCTAGGTGCCGGCTGAGCTAGAGGCCAAAATCTACAGTTAGTCACTTCGCAAAAAACACCTCTGTTTTCTTCCAAAAATTTGGATGTGTCCACGTTGCGCTTTGGGGCGTTTCCTGTCGCGGGAGCTAGGCCTACCCACACAAGTGAGGTATCATTTTTATCGGGAGACTTGGGGGAACGCTGGGTGGAAGGAAATTTGTGGCTCCTCTCAGATTCCCGAACTTTCTGCCACTGAAATGTGAGGAACATGTGTTTTTTTAGCCAAATTTTGAGGTTTGCAAAGGATTCTGGGTAACAGAACCTGGTCCGAGCCCCGCAAGTCACCCCTCCTTGGATTCCCCTAGCTCTCTAGTTTTCAGAAATGCACAGGTTTGGTAGGTTTCCCTAGGTTCCGGCTGAGCTGGAGGCCAAAATCTACAGGTAGGCACTTCACAAAAAACACCTCTGTTTTCTTCCAAAAATTTGGATGTGTCCACGTTGCGCTTTGGGGCGTTTCCTGTCGCGGGCGCTAGGCCTACCCCCACAAGTGAGGTATAATTTTTATCGGGAGACTTGGGGGAACGCTGGGTAGAAGGAAATTTGTGGCTCCTCTCAGATTCCAGAACTTTCTGCCACAGAAATGTGAGGAACATGTGTTTTTTTAGCCAAATTTTGAGGTTTGCAAAGGATTCTGGGTAACAGAACCTGGTCCGAGCCCCGCAAGTCACCCCTCCTTGGATTCCCCTAGCTCTCTAGTTTTCAGAAATGCACAGGTTTGGTAGGTTTCCCTAGGTGCCGGCTGAGCTAGAGGCCAAAATCTACAGGTAGGTACTTCTCAAAAAACACCTGTTTTCTTCCAAAAATTTGGATGTGTCCACGTTGCGCTTTGGGGCGTTTCCTGTCGCGGGCGCTAGGCCTACCCACACAAGTGAGGTATCATTTTTATCGGGAGACTTGGGGGAACGCTGGGTGGAAGGAAATTTGTGGCTCCTCTCAGATTCCCGAACTTTCTGCCACAGAAATGTGAGGAACATGTGTTTTTTTAGCCAAATTTTGAGGTTTGCAAAGGATTCTGGGTAACAGAACCTGGTTCGAGCCCCGCAAGTCACCCCTCCTTGGATTCCCCTAGGTCTCTAGTTTTCAGAAATGCACAGGTTTGGTAGGTTTCCCTAGTTGCCGGCTGAGCTAGAGGCCAAAATCTACAGGTAGGTACTTCGCAAAAAACACCTCTGTTTTCTTCCAAAAATTTGGATGTGTCCACGTTGCGCTTTGGGGCGTTTCCTGTCGCGGGCGCTAGGCCTACCCACACAAGTGAGGTATCATTTTTATCGGGAGACGTGGGGGAACGCTGGATGGAAGGACATTTGTGGCTCCTCTCAGATTCCTGAACTTTCTGCCACAGAAATGTGAGGAACATGTGTTTTTTTAGCCAAATTTTGAGGTTTGCAAAGGATTCTGGGTAACAGAACCTGGTCCGAGCCCCGCAAGTCACCCATTCTTGGATTCCCCTAGGTCTCTAGTTTTCAGAAATGCACAGGTTTGGTAGGTTTCCCTAGGTGCCGGCTGAGCTAGAGGCCAAAATCTACAGGTAGGCACTTCGCAAAAAACACCTCTGATTTCTTCCAAAAATGTGGATGTGTCCACGTTGCGGTTTGGGGCGTTTCCTGTCGCGGGCGCTAGGCCTACCCACACAAGTGAGGTATCATTTTTATCGGGAGACTTGGGGGAACGCTGGCTGGATCAAATTTGTGGCTCCTCTCAGATTCCAGAACTTTCTGCCACTGAAATGTGAGGAACATGTGTTTTTTTAGCCAAATTTTGAGGTTTGCAAAAGATTCTGGGTAACAGAACCTGGTCCGAGCCCCACAAGTCACCCCATCTTGGATTCCCCTAGGTCTCTAGTTTTCAGAAATGCACAGGTTTGGTAGGTTTCCCTAGGTGCCGGCTGAGCTACAGGCCAAAATCCACAGGTAGGCACTGTTTTCTTTCAAAAATTTGGATGTGTCCACGTTGCGCTTTGGGGCGTTTCCTGTCACGGGCTCTAGGCCTACCCACACAAGTGAGGTATCATTTTTATCGGGAGACTTGGGGGAATGCTGGGTGGAAGGAAATTTGTGGCTCCTCTCAGATTCCAGAACTTTCTGCCACAGAAATGTGAGGAACATGTGTTTTTTTAGCCAATTTTGAGGTTTGCAAAGGATTCTGGGTAACAGAACCTGGTCCAAGCCCCGCAAGTCACCCCTCCTTGGATTCCCCTAGCTCTCTAGTTTTCAGAAATGCACAGGTTTGGTAGGTTTCCCTAGGTGCCGGCTGAGCTGGAGGCCAAAATCTACAGGTAAGCACTTCACAAAAAACACCTCTGTTTTCTTCCAAAAATTTGGATGTGTCCACGTTGCGCTTTGGGGCGTTTCCTGTCGCGGGCGCTAGGCCTACCCCCACAAGTGAGGTATAATTTTTATCGGGAGACTTGGGGGAACGCTGGGTAGAAGGAAATTTGTGGCTCCTCTCAGATTCCAGAACTTTCTGCCACAGAAATGTGAGGAACATGTGTTTTTTTAGCCAAATTTTGAGGTTTGCAAAGGATTCTGGGTAACAGAACCTGGTCCGAGCCCCGCAAGTCACCCCTCCTTGGATTCCCCTAGGTCCCTAGTTTTCAGAAATGCACAGGTTTGGTAGGTTTCCCTAGTTGCCGGCTGAGCTAGAGGCCAAAATCTACAGGTAGGTACTTCGCAAAAAACACCTCTGTTTTCTTCCAAAAATTTGGATGTGTCCACGTTGCGCTTTGGGGCGTTTCCTGTCGCGGGCGCTAGGCCTACCCACACAAGTGAGGTATCATTTTTATCGGGAGACGTGGGGGAACGCTGGATGGAAGGACATTTGTGGCTCCTCTCAGATTCCTGAACTTTCTGCCACAGAAATGTGAGGAACATGTGTTTTTTTAGCCAAATTTTGAGGTTTGCAAAGGATTCTGGGTAACAGAACCTGGTCCGAGCCCCGCAAGTCACCCATTCTTGGATTCCCCTAGGTCTCTAGTTTTCAGAAATGCACAGGTTTGGTAGGTTTCCCTAGGTGCCGGCTGAGCTAGAGGCCAAAATCTACAGGTAGGCACTTCGCAAAAAACACATCTGATTTCTTCCAAAAATGTGGATGTGTCCACGTTGCGGTTTGGGGCGTTTCCTGTCGCGGGCGCTAGGCCTACCCACACAAGTGAGGTATCATTTTTATCGGGAGACTTGGGGGAACGCTGGCTGGATCAAATTTGTGGCTCCTCTCAGATTCCAGAACTTTCTGCCACTGAAATGTGAGGAACATGTGTTTTTTTAGCCAAATTTTGAGGTTTGCAAAAGATTCTGGGTAACAGAACCTGGTCCGAGCCCCACAAGTCACCCCATCTTGGAATCCCCTAGGTCTCTAGTTTTCAGAAATGCACAGGTTTGGTAGGTTTCCCTAGGTGCCGGCTGAGCTACAGGCCAAAATCCACAGGTAGGCACTGTTTTCTTTCAAAAATTTGGATGTGTCCACGTTGCGCTTTGGGGCGTTTCCTGTCGCGGGCTCTAGGCCTACCCACACAAGTGAGGTATCATTTTTATCGGGAGACTTGGGGGAACGCTGGGTGGAAGGAAATTTGTGGCTCCTCTCAGATTCCCGAACTTTCTGCCACTGAAATGTGAGGAACATGTGTTTTTTTAGCCAAATTTTGAGGTTTGCAAAGGATTCTGGGTAACAGAACCTGGTCCAAGCCCCGCAAGTCACCCCTCCTTGGATTCCCCTAGCTCTCTAGTTTTCAGAAATGCACAGGTTTGGTAGGTTTCCCTAGGTGCCGGCTGAGCTGGAGGCCAAAATCTACAGGTAGGCACTTCACAAAAAACACCTCTGTTTTCTTCCAAAAATTTGGATGTGTCCACGTTGCGCTTTGGGGCGGTTCCTGTCGCGGGCGCTAGGCCTACCCCCACAAGTGAGGTATAATTTTTATCGGGAGACTTGGGGGAACGCTGGGTAGAAGGAAATTTGTGGCTCCTCTCAGATTCCAGAACTTTCTGCCACAGAAATGTGAGGAACATGTGTTTTTTTAGCCAAATTTTGAGGTTTGCAAAGGATTCTGGGTAACAGAACCTGGTTCGAGCCCCGCAAGTCACCCCTCCTTGGATTCCCCTAGGTCTCTAGTTTTCAGAAATGCACAGGTTTGGTAGGTTTCCCTAGTTGCCGGCTGAGCTAGAGGCCAAAATCTACAGGTAGGTACTTCGCAAAAAACACCTCTGTTTTCTTCCAAAAATTTGGATGCGTCCACGTTGCGCTTTGGGGCGTTTCCTGTCGCGGGCTCTAGGCCTACCCACTCAAGTGAGGTATCATTTTTATCGGGAGACTTGGGGGAACGCTGGGTGGAAGGAAATTTGTGGCTCCTCTCAGATTCCCGAACTTTCTGCCACTGAAATGTGAGGAACATGTGTTTTTTTAGCCAAATTTTGAGGTTTGCAAAGGATTCTGGGTAACAGAACCTGGTCCGAGCCCCGCAAGTCACCCCTCCTTGGATTCCCCTAGGTCTCTAGTTTTCAGAAATGCACAGGTTTGGTAGGTTTCCCTAGGTGCCGGCTGAGCTAGAGGCCAAAATCTACAGTTAGTCACTTCGCAAAAAACACCTCTGTTTTCTTCCAAAAATTTGGATGTGTCCACGTTGCGCTTTGGGGCGTTTCCTGTCGCGGGAGCTAGGCCTACCCACACAAGTGAGGTATAATTTTTATCGGGAGACTTGGGGGAACGCTGGGTGGAAGGAAATTTGTGGCTCCTCTCAGATTCCCGAACTTTCTGCCACAGAAATGTGAGGAACATGTGTTTTTTTGGCCAAATTTTGAGGTTTGCAAAGGATTCTGGGTAACAGAACCTGGTCCGAGCCCCGCAAGTCACCCCTCCTTGGATTCCCCTAGGTCTCTAGTTTTCAGAAATGCACAGGTTTGGTAGGTTTCCCTAGGTGCCGGCTGAGCTAGAGGCCAAAATCTACAGGTAGGCACTTCGCAAATAACACCTCTGTTTTCTTCCAAAAATTTGGATGTGTCCACGTTGCGCTTTGGGGCGTTTCCTGTCGCGGGCGCTAGGCCTACCCACACAAGTGAGGTATCATTTTTATCGGGAGACTTGGGGGAACGCTGGGTGGAAGGAAATTTGTGGCTCCTCTCAGATTACCGAACTTTCTGCCACTGAAATGTGAGGAACATGTGTTTTTTTAGCCAAATTTTGAGGTTTGCAAAAGATTCTGGGTAACAGAACCTGGTCCGAGCCCCACAAGTCACCCCATCTTGGATTCCCCTAGGTCTCTAGTTTTCAGAAATGCACAGGTTTGGTAGGTTTCCCTAGGTGCCGGCTGAGCTACAGGCCAAAATCCACAGGTAGGCACTGTTTTCTTTCAAAAATTTGGATGTGTCCACGTTGCGCTTTGGGGCGTTTCCTGTTGCGGGCTCTAGGCCTACCCACACAAGTGAGGTATCATTTTTATCGGGAGACTTGGGGGAACGCTGGGTGGAAGGAAATTTGTGGCTCCTCTCAGATTCCCGAACTTTCTGCCACTGAAATGTGAGGAACATGTGTTTTTTTAGCCAAATTTTGAGGTTTGCAAAGGATTCTGGGTAACAGAACCTGGTCCAAGCCCCGCAAGTCACCCCTCCTTGGATTCCCCTAGCTCTCTAGTTTTCAGAAATGCACAGGTTTGGTAAGTTTCCCTAGGTGCCGGCTGAGCTGGAGGCCAAAATCTACAGGTAGGCACTTCACAAAAAACACCTCTGTTTTCTTCCAAAAATTTGGATGTGTCCACGTTGCGCTTTGGGGCGGTTCCTGTCGCGGGCGCTAGGCCTACCCCCACAAGTGAGGTATAATTTTTATCGGGAGACTTGGGGGAACGCTGGGTAGAAGGAAATTTGTGGCTCCTCTCAGATTCCAGAACTTTCTGCCACAGAAATGTGAGGAACATGTGTTTTTTTAGCCAAATTTTGAGGTTTGCAAAGGATTCTGGGTAACAGAACCTGGTCCGAGCCCTGCAAGTCACCCCTCCTTGGATTCCCCTAGCTCTCTAGTTTTCAGAAATGCACAAGTTTGGTAGGTTTCCCTAGGTGCCGGCTGAGCTAGAGGCCAAAATCTACAGGTAGGTACTTCGCAAAAAACACCTGTTTTCTTCCAAAAATTTGGATGTGTCCACGTTGCGCTTTGGGGCGTTTCCTGTCGCGGGCGCTAGGCCTACCCACACAAGTGAGGTATCATTTTTATCGGGAGACTTGGGGGAACGCTGGGTGGAAGGAAATTTGTGGCTCCTCTCAGATTCCCGAACTTTCTGCCACAGAAATGTGAGGAACATGTGTTTTTTTAGCCAAATTTTGAGGTTTGCAAAGGATTCTAGGTAACAGAACCTTGTCCGAGCCCCGCAAGTCACCCCTCCTTGGATTCCCCTAGGTCTCTAGTTTTCAGAAATGCACAGGTTTGGTAGGTTTCCCTAGTTGCCGGCTGAGCTAGAGGCCAAAATCTACAGGTAGGTACTTCGCAAAAAACACCTCTGTTTTCTTCCAAAAATTTGGATGCGTCCACGTTGCGCTTTGGGGCGTTTCCTGTCGCGGGCTCTAGGCCTACCCACACAAGTGAGGTATCATTTTTATCGGGAGACTTGGGGGAACGCTGGGTGGAAGGAAATTTGTGGCTCCTCTCAGATTCCCGAACTTTCTGCCACTGAAATGTGAGGAACATGTGTTTTTTTAGCCAAATTTTGAGGTTTGCAAAGGATTTTGGGTAACAGAACCTGGTCCGAGCCCCGCAAGTCACCCCTCCTTGGATTCCCCTAGGTCTCTAGTTTTCAGAAATGCACAGGTTTGGTAGGTTTCCCTAGGTGCCGGCTGAGCTAGAGGCCAAAATCTACAGTTAGTCACTTCGCAAAAAACACCTCTGTTTTCTTCCAAAAATTTGGATGTGTCCACGTTGCGCTTTGGGGCGTTTCCTGTCGCGGGAGCTAGGCCTACCCACACAAGTGAGGTATAATTTTTATCGGGAGACTTGGGGGAACGCTGGGTGGAAGGAAATTTGTGGCTCCTCTCAGATTCCCGAACTTTCTGCCACAGAAATGTGAGGAACATGTGTTTTTTTAGCCAAATTTTGAGGTTTGCAAAGGATTCTGGGTAACAGAACCTGGTCCGAGCCCCGCAAGTCACCCCTCCTTGGATTCCCCTAGGTCTCTAGTTTTCAGAAATGCACAGGTTTGGTAGGTTTCCCTAGGTGCCGGCTGAGCTAGAGGCCAAAATTGTAGATTTTACCCAGGTAGGCACTTCGCAAATAACACCTCTGTTTTCTTCCAAAAATTTGGATGTGTCCACGTTGCGCTTTGGGGCGTTTCCTGTCGCGGGCGCTAGGCCTACCCACACAAGTGAGGTATCATTTTTATCGGGAGACTTGGGGGAACGCTGGCTGGATCAAATTTGTGGCTCCTCTCAGATTCCCGAACTTTCTGCCACAGAAATGTGAGGAACATGTGTTTTTTTAGCCAAATTTTGAGGTTTGCAAAGGATTCTGGGTAACAGAACCTGGTTCGAGCCCCGCAAGTCACCCCTCCTTGGATTCCCCTAGGTCTCTAGTTTTCAGAAATGCACAGGTTTGGTAGGTTTCCCTAGTTGCCGGCTGAGCTAGAGGCCAAAATCTACAGGTAGGTACTTCGCAAAAAACACCTCTGTTTTCTTCCAAAAATTTGGATGTGTCCACGTTGCGCTTTGGGGCGTTTCCTGTCGCGGGCGCTAGGCCTACCCACACAAGTGAGGTATCATTTTTATCGGGAGACGTGGGGGAACGCTGGATGGAAGGACATTTGTGGCTCCTCTCAGATTCCTGAACTTTCTGCCACAGAAATGTGAGGAACATGTGTTTTTTTAGCCAAATTTTGAGGTTTGCAAAGGATTCTGGGTAACAGAACCTGGTCCGAGCCCCGCAAGTCACCCATTCTTGGATTCCCCTAGGTCTCTAGTTTTCAGAAATGCACAGGTTTGGTAGGTTTCCCTAGGTGCCGGCTGAGCTAGAGGCCAAAATCTACAGGTAGGCACTTCGCAAAAAACACCTCTGATTTCTTCCAAAAATGTGGATGTGTCCACGTTGCGGTTTGGGGCGTTTCCTGTCGCGGGCGCTAGGCCTACCCACACAAGTGAGGTATCATTTTTATCGGGAGACTTGGGGGAACGCTGGCTGGATCAAATTTGTGGCTCCTCTCAGATTCCAGAACTTTCTGCCACTGAAATGTGAGGAACATGTGTTTTTTTAGCCAAATTTTGAGGTTTGCAAAAGATTCTGGGTAACAGAACCTGGTCCGAGCCCCACAAGTCACCCCATCTTGGATTCCCCTAGGTCTCTAGTTTTCAGAAATGCACAGGTTTGGTAGGTTTCCCTAGGTGCCGGCTGAGCTACAGGCCAAAATCCACAGGTAGGCACTGTTTTCTTTCAAAAATTTGGATGTGTCCACGTTGCGCTTTGGGGCGTTTCCTGTCACGGGCTCTAGGCCTACCCACACAAGTGAGGTATCATTTTTATCGGGAGACTTGGGGGAATGCTGGGTGGAAGGAAATTTGTGGCTCCTCTCAGATTCCAGAACTTTCTGCCACAGAAATGTGAGGAACATGTGTTTTTTTAGCCAATTTTGAGGTTTGCAAAGGATTCTGGGTAACAGAACCTGGTCCAAGCCCCGCAAGTCACCCCTCCTTGGATTCCCCTAGCTCTCTAGTTTTCAGAAATGCACAGGTTTGGTAGGTTTCCCTAGGTGCCGGCTGAGCTGGAGGCCAAAATCTACAGGTAGGCACTTCACAAAAAACACCTCTGTTTTCTTCCAAAAATTTGGATGTGTCCACGTTGCGCTTTGGGGCGTTTCCTGTCGCGGGCGCTAGGCCTACCCCCACAAGTGAGGTATAATTTTTATCGGGAGACTTGGGGGAACGCTGGGTAGAAGGAAATTTGTGGCTCCTCTCAGATTCCAGAACTTTCTGCCACAGAAATGTGAGGAACATGTGTTTTTTTAGCCAAATTTTGAGGTTTGCAAAGGATTCTGGGTAACAGAACCTGGTCCGAGCCCCGCAAGTCACCCCTCCTTGGATTCCCCTAGGTCCCTAGTTTTCAGAAATGCACAGGTTTGGTAGGTTTCCCTAGTTGCCGGCTGAGCTAGAGGCCAAAATCTACAGGTAGGTACTTCGCAAAAAACACCTCTGTTTTCTTCCAAAAATTTGGATGTGTCCACGTTGCGCTTTGGGGCGTTTCCTGTCGCGGGCGCTAGGCCTACCCACACAAGTGAGGTATCATTTTTATCGGGAGACGTGGGGGAACGCTGGATGGAAGGACATTTGTGGCTCCTCTCAGATTCCTGAACTTTCTGCCACAGAAATGTGAGGAACATGTGTTTTTTTAGCCAAATTTTGAGGTTTGCAAAGGATTCTGGGTAACAGAACCTGGTCCGAGCCCCGCAAGTCACCCATTCTTGGATTCCCCTAGGTCTCTAGTTTTCAGAAATGCACAGGTTTGGTAGGTTTCCCTAGGTGCCGGCTGAGCTAGAGGCCAAAATCTACAGGTAGGCACTTCGCAAAAAACACCTCTGATTTCTTCCAAAAATGTGGATGTGTCCACGTTGCGGTTTGGGGCGTTTCCTGTCGCGGGCGCTAGGCCTACCCACACAAGTGAGGTATCATTTTTATCGGGAGACTTGGGGGAACGCTGGCTGGATCAAATTTGTGGCTCCTCTCAGATTCCAGAACTTTCTGCCACTGAAATGTGAGGAACATGTGTTTTTTTAGCCAAATTTTGAGGTTTGCAAAAGATTCTGGGTAACAGAACCTGGTCCGAGCCCCACAAGTCACCCCATCTTGGAATCCCCTAGGTCTCTAGTTTTCAGAAATGCACAGGTTTGGTAGGTTTCCCTAGGTGCCGGCTGAGCTACAGGCCAAAATCCACAGGTAGGCACTGTTTTCTTTCAAAAATTTGGATGTGTCCACGTTGCGCTTTGGGGCGTTTCCTGTCGCGGGCTCTAGGCCTACCCACACAAGTGAGGTATCATTTTTATCGGGAGACTTGGGGGAACGCTGGGTGGAAGGAAATTTGTGGCTCCTCTCAGATTCCCGAACTTTCTGCCACTGAAATGTGAGGAACATGTGTTTTTTTAGCCAAATTTTGAGGTTTGCAAAGGATTCTGGGTAACAGAACCTGGTCCAAGCCCCGCAAGTCACCCCTCCTTGGATTCCCCTAGCTCTCTAGTTTTCAGAAATGCACAGGTTTGGTAGGTTTCCCTAGGTGCCGGCTGAGCTGGAGGCCAAAATCTACAGGTAGGCACTTCACAAAAAACACCTCTGTTTTCTTCCAAAAATTTGGATGTGTCCACGTTGCGCTTTGGGGCGGTTCCTGTCGCGGGCGCTAGGCCTACCCCCACAAGTGAGGTATAATTTTTATCGGGAGACTTGGGGGAACGCTGGGTAGAAGGAAATTTGTGGCTCCTCTCAGATTCCAGAACTTTCTGCCACAGAAATGTGAGGAACATGTGTTTTTTTAGCCAAATTTTGAGGTTTGCAAAGGATTCTGGGTAACAGAACCTGGTCCGAGCCCTGCAAGTCACCCCTCCTTGGATTCCCCTAGCTCTCTAGTTTTCAGAAATGCACAAGTTTGGTAGGTTTCCCTAGGTGCCGGCTGAGCTAGAGTCCAAAATCTACAGGTAGGTACTTCGCAAAAAACACCTGTTTTCTTCCAAAAATTTGGATGTGTCCACGTTGCGCTTTGGGGCGTTTCCTGTCGCGGGCGCTAGGCCTACCCACACAAGTGAGGTATCATTTTTATCGGGAGACTTGGGGGAACGCTGGGTGGAAGGAAATTTGTGGCTCCTCTCAGATTCCCGAACTTTCTGCCACAGAAATGTGAGGAACATGTGTTTTTTTAGCCAAATTTTGAGGTTTGCAAAGGATTCTGGGTAACAGAACCTGGTTCGAGCCCCGCAAGTCACCCCTCCTTGGATTCCCCTAGGTCTCTAGTTTTCAGAAATGCACAGGTTTGGTAGGTTTCCCTAGTTGCCGGCTGAGCTAGAGGCCAAAATCTACAGGTAGGTACTTCGCAAAAAACACCTCTGTTTTCTTCCAAAAATTTGGATGCGTCCACGTTGCGCTTTGGGGCGTTTCCTGTCGCGGGCTCTAGGCCTACCCACTCAAGTGAGGTATCATTTTTATCGGGAGACTTGGGGGAACGCTGGGTGGAAGGAAATTTGTGGCTCCTCTCAGATTCCCGAACTTTCTGCCACTGAAATGTGAGGAACATGTGTTTTTTTAGCCAAATTTTGAGGTTTGCAAAGGATTCTGGGTAACAGAACCTGGTCCGAGCCCCGCAAGTCACCCCTCCTTGGATTCCCCTAGGTCTCTAGTTTTCAGAAATGCACAGGTTTGGTAGGTTTCCCTAGGTGCCGGCTGAGCTAGAGGCCAAAATCTACAGTTAGTCACTTCGCAAAAAACACCTCTGTTTTCTTCCAAAAATTTGGATGTGTCCACGTTGCGCTTTGGGGCGTTTCCTGTCGCGGGAGCTAGGCCTACCCACACAAGTGAGGTATAATTTTTATCGGGAGACTTGGGGGAACGCTGGGTGGAAGGAAATTTGTGGCTCCTCTCAGATTCCCGAACTTTCTGCCACAGAAATGTGAGGAACATGTGTTTTTTTGGCCAAATTTTGAGGTTTGCAAAGGATTCTGGGTAACAGAACCTGGTCCGAGCCCCGCAAGTCACCCCTCCTTGGATTCCCCTAGGTCTCTAGTTTTCAGAAATGCACAGGTTTGGTAGGTTTCCCTAGGTGCCGGCTGAGCTAGAGGCCAAAATCTACAGGTAGGCACTTCGCAAATAACACCTCTGTTTTCTTCCAAAAATTTGGATGTGTCCACGTTGCGCTTTGGGGCGTTTCCTGTCGCGGGCGCTAGGCCTACCCACACAAGTGAGGTATCATTTTTATCGGGAGACTTGGGGGAACGCTGGGTGGAAGGAAATTTGTGGCTCCTCTCAGATTACCGAACTTTCTGCCACTGAAATGTGAGGAACATGTGTTTTTTTAGCCAAATTTTGAGGTTTGCAAAAGATTCTGGGTAACAGAACCTGGTCCGAGCCCCACAAGTCACCCCATCTTGGATTCCCCTAGGTCTCTAGTTTTCAGAAATGCACAGGTTTGGTAGGTTTCCCTAGGTGCCGGCTGAGCTACAGGCCAAAATCCACAGGTAGGCACTGTTTTCTTTCAAAAATTTGGATGTGTCCACGTTGCGCTTTGGGGCGTTTCCTGTTGCGGGCTCTAGGCCTACCCACACAAGTGAGGTATCATTTTTATCGGGAGACTTGGGGGAACGCTGGGTGGAAGGAAATTTGTGGCTCCTCTCAGATTCCCGAACTTTCTGCCACTGAAATGTGAGGAACATGTGTTTTTTTAGCCAAATTTTGAGGTTTGCAAAGGATTCTGGGTAACAGAACCTGGTCCAAGCCCCGCAAGTCACCCCTCCTTGGATTCCCCTAGCTCTCTAGTTTTCAGAAATGCACAGGTTTGGTAAGTTTCCCTAGGTGCCGGCTGAGCTGGAGGCCAAAATCTACAGGTAGGCACTTCACAAAAAACACCTCTGTTTTCTTCCAAAAATTTGGATGTGTCCACGTTGCGCTTTGGGGCGGTTCCTGTCGCGGGCGCTAGGCCTACCCCCACAAGTGAGGTATAATTTTTATCGGGAGACTTGGGGGAACGCTGGGTAGAAGGAAATTTGTGGCTCCTCTCAGATTCCAGAACTTTCTGCCACAGAAATGTGAGGAACATGTGTTTTTTTAGCCAAATTTTGAGGTTTGCAAAGGATTCTGGGTAACAGAACCTGGTCCGAGCCCTGCAAGTCACCCCTCCTTGGATTCCCCTAGCTCTCTAGTTTTCAGAAATGCACAAGTTTGGTAGGTTTCCCTAGGTGCCGGCTGAGCTAGAGGCCAAAATCTACAGGTAGGTACTTCGCAAAAAACACCTGTTTTCTTCCAAAAATTTGGATGTGTCCACGTTGCGCTTTGGGGCGTTTCCTGTCGCGGGCGCTAGGCCTACCCACACAAGTGAGGTATCATTTTTATCGGGAGACTTGGGGGAACGCTGGGTGGAAGGAAATTTGTGGCTCCTCTCAGATTCCCGAACTTTCTGCCACAGAAATGTGAGGAACATGTGTTTTTTTAGCCAAATTTTGAGGTTTGCAAAGGATTCTAGGTAACAGAACCTTGTCCGAGCCCCGCAAGTCACCCCTCCTTGGATTCCCCTAGGTCTCTAGTTTTCAGAAATGCACAGGTTTGGTAGGTTTCCCTAGTTGCCGGCTGAGCTAGAGGCCAAAATCTACAGGTAGGTACTTCGCAAAAAACACCTCTGTTTTCTTCCAAAAATTTGGATGCGTCCACGTTGCGCTTTGGGGCGTTTCCTGTCGCGGGCTCTAGGCCTACCCACACAAGTGAGGTATCATTTTTATCGGGAGACTTGGGGGAACGCTGGGTGGAAGGAAATTTGTGGCTCCTCTCAGATTCCCGAACTTTCTGCCACTGAAATGTGAGGAACATGTGTTTTTTTAGCCAAATTTTGAGGTTTGCAAAGGATTTTGGGTAACAGAACCTGGTCCGAGCCCCGCAAGTCACCCCTCCTTGGATTCCCCTAGGTCTCTAGTTTTCAGAAATGCACAGGTTTGGTAGGTTTCCCTAGGTGCCGGCTGAGCTAGAGGCCAAAATCTACAGTTAGTCACTTCGCAAAAAACACCTCTGTTTTCTTCCAAAAATTTGGATGTGTCCACGTTGCGCTTTGGGGCGTTTCCTGTCGCGGGAGCTAGGCCTACCCACACAAGTGAGGTATAATTTTTATCGGGAGACTTGGGGGAACGCTGGGTGGAAGGAAATTTGTGGCTCCTCTCAGATTCCCGAACTTTCTGCCACAGAAATGTGAGGAACATGTGTTTTTTTAGCCAAATTTTGAGGTTTGCAAAGGATTCTGGGTAACAGAACCTGGTCCGAGCCCCGCAAGTCACCCCTCCTTGGATTCCCCTAGGTCTCTAGTTTTCAGAAATGCACAGGTTTGGTAGGTTTCCCTAGGTGCCGGCTGAGCTAGAGGCCAAAATTGTAGATTTTACCCAGGTAGGCACTTCGCAAATAACACCTCTGTTTTCTTCCAAAAATTTGGATGTGTCCACGTTGCGCTTTGGGGCGTTTCCTGTCGCGGGCGCTAGGCCTACCCACACAAGTGAGGTATCATTTTTATCGGGAGACTTGGGGGAACGCTGGCTGGATCAAATTTGTGGCTCCTCTCAGATTCCAGAACTTTCTGCCACTGAAATGTGAGGAACATGTGTTTTTTTAGCCAAATTTTGAGGTTTGCAAAAGATTCTGGGTAACAGAACCTGGTCCGAGCCCCACAAGTCACCCCATTTTGGATTCCCCTAGGTCTCTAGTTTTCAGAAATGCACAGGTTTGGTAGGTTTCCCTAGGTGCCGGCTGAGCTACAGGCCAAAATCCACAGGTAGGCACTGTTTTCTTTCAAAAATTTGGATGTGTCCACGTTGCGCTTTGGGGCGTTTCCTGTCGCGGGCTCTAGGCCTACCCACACAAGTGAGGTATCATTTTTATCGGGAGACTTGGGGGAACGCTGGGTGGAAGGAAATTTGTGGCTCCTCTCAGATTCCCGAACTTTCTGCCACTGAAATGTGAGGAACATGTGTTTTTTTAGCCAAATTTTGAGGTTTGCAAAGGATTCTGGGTAACAGAACCTGGTCCAAGCCCCGCAAGTCACCCCTCCTTGGATTCCCCTAGCTCTCTAGTTTTCAGAAATGCACAGGTTTGGTAGGTTTCCCTAGGTGCCGGCTGAACTGGAGGCCAAAATCTACAGGTAGGCACTTCACAAAAAACACCTCTGTTTTCTTCCAAAAATTTGGATGTGTCCACGTTGCGCTTTGGGGCGTTTCCTGTCGCGGGCGCTAGGCCTACCCCCACAAGTGAGGTATAATTTTTATCGGGAGACTTGGGGGAACGCTGGGTAGAAGGAAATTTGTGGCTCCTCTCAGATTCCAGAACTTTCTGCCACAGAAATGTGAGGAACATGTGTTTTTTAAGCCAAATTTTGAGGTTTGCAAAGGATTCTGGGTAACAGAACCTGGTCCGAGCCCCTCAAGTCACCCCTCCTTGGATTCCCCTAGCTCTCTAGTTTTCAGAAATGCACAGGTTTGGTAGGTTTCCCTAGGTGCCGGCTGAGCTAGAGGCCAAAATCTACAGGTAGGTACTTCGCAAAAAACACCTGTTTTCTTCCAAAAATTTGGATGTGTCCACTTTGCGCTTTGGGGCGTTTCCAGTCGCGGGCGCTAGGCCTACCCACACAAGTGAGGTATCATTTTTATCGGGAGACTTGGGGGAACGCTGGGTGGAAGGAAATTTGTGGCTCCTCTCAGATTCCCGAACTTTCTGCCACAGAAATGTGAGGAACATGTGTTTTTTTAGCCAAATGTTGAGGTTTGCAAAGGATTCTGGGTAACAGAACCTGGTTCGAGCCCCGCAAGTCACCCCTCCTTGGATTCCCCTAGGTCTCTAGTTTTCAGAAATGGACAGGTTTGGTAGGTTTCCCTAGTTGCCGGCTGAGCTAGAGGCCAAAATCTACAGGTAGGTACTTCGCAAAAAACACCTCTGTTTTCTTCCAAAAATTTGGATGCGTCCACGTTGCGCTTTGGGGCGTTTCCTGTCGCGGGCTCTAGGCCTACCCACACAAGTGAGGTATCATTTTTATCGGGAGACTTGGGGGAACGCTGGGTGGAAGGAAATTTGTGGCTCCTCTCAGATTCCCGAACTTTCTGCCACTGAAATGTGAGGAACATGTGTTTTTTTAGCCAAATTTTGAGGTTTGCAAAGGATTCTGGGTAACAGAACCTGGTCCGAGCCCCGCAAGTCACCCCTCCTTGGATTCCCCTAGGTCTCTAGTTTTCAGAAATGCACAGGTTTGGTAGGTTTCCCTAGGTGCCGGCTGAGCTAGAGGCCAAAATCTACAGTTAGTCACTTCGCAAAAAACACCTCTGTTTTCTTCCAAAAATTTGGATGTGTCCACGTTGCGCTTTGGGGCGTTTCCTGTCGCGGGAGCTAGGCCTACCCACACAAGTGAGGTATCATTTTTATCGGGAGACTTGGGGGAACGCTGGGTGGAAGGAAATTTGTGGCTCCTCTCAGATTCCCGAACTTTCTGCCACTGAAATGTGAGGAACATGTGTTTTTTTAGCCAAATTTTGAGGTTTGCAAAGGATTCTGGGTAACAGAACCTGGTCCGAGCCCCGCAAGTCACCCCTCCTTGGATTCCCCTAGGTCTCTAGTTTTCAGAAATGCACAGGTTTGGTAGGTTTCCCTAGGTGCCGGCTGAGCTAGAGGCCAAAATCTACAGTTAGTCACTTCACAAAAAACACCTCTGTTTTCTTCCAAAAATTTGGATGTGTCCACATTGCGCTTTGGGGCGTTTCCTGTCGCGGGCGCTAGGCCTACCCCCACAAGTGAGGTATAATTTTTATCGGGAGACTTGGGGGAACGCTGGGTAGAAGGAAATTTGTGGCTCCTCTCAGATTCCAGAACTTTCTGCCACAGAAATGTGAGGAACATGTGTTTTTTTAGCCAAATTTTGAGGTTTGCAAAGGATTCTGGGTAACAGAACCTGGTCCGAGCCCCGCAAGTCACCCCTCCTTGGATTCCCCTAGCTCTCTAGTTTTCAGAAATGCACAGGTTTGGTAGGTTTCCCTAGGTGCCGGCTGAGCTAGAGGCCAAAATCTACAGGTAGGTACTACGCAAAAAACACCTGTTTTCTTCCAAAAATTTGGATGTGTCCACGTTGCGCTTTGGGGCGTTTCCTGTCGCGGGCGCTAGGCCTACCCACACAAGTGAGGTATCATTTTTATCGGGAGACTTGGGGGAACGCTGGGTGGAAGGAAATTTGTGGCTCCTCTCAGATTACCGAACTTTCTGCCACAGAAATGTGAGGAACATGTGTTTTTTTAGCCAAATTTTGAGGTTTGCAAAGGATTCTGGGTAACAGAACCTGGTTCGAGCCCCGCAAGTCACCCCTCCTTGGATTCCCCTAGGTCTCTAGTTTTCAGAAATGCACAGGTTTGGTAGGTTTCCCTAGTTGCCGGCTGAGCTAGAGGCCAAAATCTACAGGTAGGTACTTCGCAAAAAACACCTCTGTTTTCTTCCAAAAATTTGGATGTGTCCACGTTGCGCTTTGGGGCGTTTCCTGTCGCGGGCGCTAGGCCTACCCACACAAGTGAGGTATCATTTTTATCGGGAGACGTGGGGGAACGCTGGATGGAAGGACATTTGTGGCTCCTCTCAGATTCCTGAACTTTCTGCCACAGAAATGTGAGGAACATGTGTTTTTTTAGCCAAATTTTGAGGTTTGCAAAGGATTCTGGGTAACAGAACCTGGTCCGAGCCCCGCAAGTCACCCCTCCTTGGATTCCCCTAGGTCTCTAGTTTTCAGAAATGCACAGGTTTGGTAGGTTTCCCTAGGTGCCGGCTGAGCTAGAGGCCAAAATCTACAGTTAGTCACTTCGCAAAAAACACCTCTGTTTTCTTCCAAAAATTTGGATGTGTCCACGTTGCGCTTTGGGGCGTTTCCTGTCGCGGGAGCTAGGCCTACCCACACAAGTGAGGTATCATTTTTATCGGGAGACTTGGGGGAACGCTGGGTGGAAGGAAATTTGTGGCTCCTCTCAGATTCCCGAACTTTCTGCCACAGAAATGTGAGGAACATGTGTTTTTTTAGCCAAATTTTGAGGTTTGCAAAGGATTCTGGGTAACAGAACCTGGTCCGAGCCCCGCAAGTCACCCCTCCTTGGATTCCCCTAGGTCTCTAGTTTTCAGAAATGCACAGGTTTGGTAGGTTTCCCTAGGTGCCGGCTGAGCTAGAGGCCAAAATCTACAGTTAGTCACTTCACAAAAAACACCTCTGTTTTCTTCCAAAAATTTGGATGTGTCCACGTTGCGCTTTGGGGCGTTTCCTGTCGCGGGCGCTAGGCCTACCCCCACAAGTGAGGTATAATTTTTATCGGGAGACTTGGGGGAACGCTGGGTAGAAGGAAATTTGTGGCTCCTCTCAGATTCCAGAACTTTCTGCCACAGAAACGTGAGGAACATGTGTTTTTTTAGCCAAATTTTGAGGTTTGCAAAGGATTCTGGGTAACAGAACCTGGTCCGAGCCCCGCAAGTCCCCCCTCCTTGGATTCCCCTAGCTCTCTAGTTTTCAGAAATGCACAGGTTTGGTAGGTTTCCCTAGGTGCCGGCTGAGCTAGAGGCCAAAATCTACAGGTAGGTACTTCGCAAAAAACACCTGTTTTCTTCCAAAAATGTGGATGTGTCAACGTTGCGCTTTGGGGCGTTTCCTGTCGCGGGCGCTAGGCCTACCCACACAAGTGAGGTATCATTTTTATCGGGAGACTTGGGGGAACGCTGGGTGGAAGGAAATTTGTGGCTCCTCTCAGATTACCGAACTTTCTGCCACAGAAATGTGAGGAACATGTGTTTTTTTAGCCAAATTTTGAGGTTTGCAAAGGATTCTGGGTAACAGAACCTGGTTCGAGCCCCGCAAGTCACCCCTCCTTGGATTCCCCTAGGTCTCTAGTTTTCAGAAATGCACAGGTTTGGTAGGTTTCCCTAGTTGCCGGCTGAGCTAGAGGCCAAAATCTACAGGTAGGCACTTCGCAAAAAACACCTCTGATTTCTTCCAAAAATGTGGATGTGTCCACGTTGCGGTTTGGGGCGTTTCCTGTCGCGGGCGCTAGGCCTACCCACACAAGTGAGGTATCATTTTTATCGGGAGACTTGGGGGAACGCTGGCTGGATCAAATTTGTGGCTCCTCTCAGATTCCAGAACTTTCTGCCACTAAAAAGTGAGGAACATGTGTTTTTTTAGCCAAATTTTGAGGTTTGCAAAAGATTCTGGGTAACAGAACCTGGTCCGAGCCCCACAAGTCACCCCATCTTGGAATCCCCTAGGTCTCTAGTTTTCAGAAATGCACAGGTTTGGTAGGTTTCCCTAGGTGCCGGCTGAGCTACAGGCCAAAATCCACAGGTAGGCACTGTTTTCTTAAAAAAATTTGGATGTGTCCACGTTGCGCTTTGGGGCGTTTCCTGTCGCGGGCTCTAGGCCTACCCACACAAGTGAGGTATCATTTTTATCGGGAGACTTGGGGGAACGCTGGGTGGAAGGAAATTTGTGGCTCCTCTCAGATTCCCGAACTTTCTGCCACTGAAATGTGAGGAACATGTGTTTTTTTAGCCAAATTTTGAGGTTTGCAAAGGATTCTGGGTAACAGAACCTGGTCCAAGCCCCGCAAGTCACCCCTCCTTGGATTCCCCTAGCTCTCTAGTTTTCAGAAATGCACAGGTTTGGTAGGTTTCCCTAGGTGCCGGCTGAGCTGGAGGCCAAAATCTACAGGTAGGCACTTCACAAAAAACACCTCTGTTTTCTTCCAAAAATTTGGATGTGTCCACGTTGCGCTTTGGGGCGTTTCCTGTCGCGGGCGCTAGGCCTACCCCCACAAGTGAGGTATAATTTTTATCGGGAGACTTGGGGGAACGCTGGGTAGAAGGAAATTTGTGGCTCCTCTCAGATTCCAGAACTTTCTGCCACAGAAATGTGAGGAACATGTGTTTTTTTAGCCAAATTTTGAGGTTTGCAAAGGATTCTGGGTAACAGAACCTGGTTCGAGCCCCGCAAGTCACCCCTCCTTGGATTCCCCTAGGTCTCTAGTTTTCAGAAATGCACAGGTTTGGTAGGTTTCCCTAGTTGCCGGCTGAGCTAGAGGCCAAAATCTACAGGTAGGTACTTCGCAAAAAACACCTCTGTTTTCTTCCAAAACTTTGGATGCGTCCACGTTGCGCTTTGGGGCGTTTCCTGTCGCGGGCTCTAGGCCTACCCACACAAGTGAGGTATCATTTTTATCGGGAGACTTGGGGGAACGCTGGGTGGAAGGAAATTTGTGGCTCCTCTCAGATTCCCGAACTTTCTGCCACTGAAATGTGAGGAACATGTGTTTTTTTAGCCAAATTTTGAGGTTTGCAAAGGATTCTGGGTAACAGAACCTGGTCCGAGCCCCGCAAGTCACCCCTCCTTGGATTCCCCTAGGTCTCTAGTTTTCAGAAATGCACAGGTTTGGTAGGTTTCCCTAGGTGCCGGCTGAGCTAGAGGCCAAAATCTACAGTTAGTCACTTCGCAAAAAACACCTCTGTTTTCTTCCAAAAATTTGGATGTGTCCACGTTGCGCTTTGGGGCGTTTCCTGTCGCGGGAGCTAGGCCTACCCACACAAGTGAGGTATAATTTTTATCGGGAGACTTGGGGGAACGCTGGGTGGAAGGAAATTTGTGGCTCCTCTCAGATTCCCGAACTTTCTGCCACAGAAATGTGAGGAACATGTGTTTTTTTAGCCAAATTTTGAGGTTTGCAAAGGATTCTGGGTAACAGAACCTGGTCCGAGCCCCGCAAGTCACCCCTCCTTGGATTCCCCTAGGTCTCTAGTTTTCAGAAATGCACAGGTTTGGTAGGTTTCCCTAGGTGCCGGCTGAGCTAGAGGCCAAAATCTACAGGTAGGCACTTCGCAAATAACACCTCTGTTTTCTTCCAAAAATTTGGATGTGTCCACGTTGCGGTTTGGGGCGTTTCCTGTCGCGGGCGCTAGGCCTACCCACACAAGTGAGGTATCATTTTTATCGGGAGACTTGGGGGAACGCTGGCTGGATCAAATTTGTGGCTCCTCTCAGATTCCAGAACTTTCTGCCATTGAAATGTGAGGAACATGTGTTTTTTTAGCCAAATTTTGAGGTTTGCAAAAGATTCTGGGTAACAGAACCTGGTCCGAGCCCCACAAGTCACCCCATCTTGTATTCCCCTAGGTCTCTAGTTTTCAGAAATGCACAGGTTTGGTAGGTTTCCCTAGGTGCCGGCTGAGCTGGAGGCCAAAATCTACAGGTAGGCACTTCACAAAAAACACCTCTGTTTTCTTCCAAAAATTTGGATGTGTCCACGTTGCGCTTTGGGGCGTTTCCTGTCGCGGGCGCTAGGCCTACCCCCACAAGTGAGGTATAATTTTTATCGGGAGACTTGGGGGAACGCTGGGTAGAAGGAAATTTGTGGCTCCTCTCAGATTCCAGAACTTTCTGCCACAGAAATGTGAGGAACATGTGTTTTTTAAGCCAAATTTTGAGGTTTGCAAAGGATTCTGGGTAACAGAACCTGGTCCGAGCCCCGCAAGTCACCCCTCCTTGGATTCCCCTAGCTCTCTAGTTTTCAGAAATGCACAGGTTTGGTAGGTTTCCCTAGGTGCCGGCTGAGCTAGAGGCCAAAATCTACAGGTAGGTACTTCGCAAAAAACACCTGTTTTCTTCCAAAAATTTGGATGTGTCCACGTTGCACTTTGGGGCGTTTCCTGTCGCGGGCGCTAGGCCTACCCACACAAGTGAGGTATCATTTTTATCGGGAGACTTGGGGGAACGCTGGGTGGAAGGAAATTTGTGGCTCCTCTCAGATTACCGAACTTTCTGCCACAGAAATGTGAGGAACATGTGTTTTTTTAGCCAAATTTTGAGGTTTGCAAAGGATTCTGGGTAACAGAACCTGGTTCGAGCCCCGCAAGTCACCCCTCCTTGGATTCCCCTAGGTCTCTAGTTTTCAGAAATGCACAGGTTTGGTAGGTTTCCCTAGTTGCCGGCTGAGCTAGAGGCCAAAATCTACAGGTAGGTACTTCGCAAAAAACACCTCTGTTTTCTTCCAAAAATTTGGATGCGTCCACGTTGCGCTTTGGGGCGTTTCCTGTCGCGGGCTCTAGGCCTACCCACACAAGTGAGGTATCATTTTTATCGGGAGACTTGGGGGAACGCTGGGTGGAAGGAAATTTGTGGCTCCTCTCAGATTCCCGAACTTTCTGCCACTGAAATGTGAGGAACATGTGTTTTTTTAGCCAAATTTTGAGGTTTGCAAAGGATTCTGGGTAACAGAACCTGGTCCGAGCCCCGCAAGTCACCCCTCCTTGGATTCCCCTAGGTCTCTAGTTTTCAGAAATGCACAGGTTTGGTAGGTTTCCCTAGGTGCCGGCTGAGCTAGAGGCCAAAATCTACAGTTAGTCACTTCGCAAAAAACACCTCTGTTTTCTTCCAAAAATTTGGATGTGTCCACGTTGCGCTTTGGGGCGTTTCCTGTCGCGGGAGCTAGGCCTACCCACACAAGTGAGGTATAATTTTTATCGGGAGACTTGGGGGAACGCTGGGTGGAAGGAAATTTGTGGCTCCTCTCAGATTCCCGAACTTTCTGCCACAGAAATGTGAGGAACATGTGTTTTTTTAGCCAAATTTTGAGGTTTGCAAAGGATTCTGGGTAACAGAACCTGGTCCGAGCCCCGCAAGTCACCCCTCCTTGGATTCCCCTAGGTCTCTAGTTTTCAGAAATGCACAGGTTTGGTAGGTTTCCCTAGGTGCCGGCTGAGCTAGAGGCCAAAATCTACAGGTAGGCACTTCGCAAATAACACCTCTGTTTTCTTCCAAAAATTTGGATGTGTCCACGTTGCGCTTTGGGGCGTTTCCTGTCGCGGGCGCTAGGCCTACCCACACAAGTGAGGTATCATTTTTATCGGGAGACTTGGGGGAACGCTGGCTGGATCAAATTTGTGGCTCCTCTCAGATTCCAGAACTTTCTGCCATTGAAATGTGAGGAACATGTGTTTTTTTAGCCAAATTTTGAGGTTTGCAAAAGATTATGGGTAACAGAACCTGGTCCGAGCCCCACAAGTCACCCCATCTTGGATTCCCCTAGGTCTCTAGTTTTCAGAAATGCACAGGTTTGGTAGGTTTCCCTAGGTGCCGGCTGAGCTACAGGCCAAAATCCACAGGTAGGCACTGTTTTCTTTCAAAAATTTGGATGTGTCCACGTTGCGCTTTGGGGCGTTTCCTGTCGCGGGCTCTAGGCCTACCCACACAAGTGAGGTATCATTTTTATCGGGAGACTTGGGGGAACGCTGGGTGGAAGGAAATTTGTGGCTCCTCTCAGATTCCCGAACTTTCTGCCACTGAAATGTGAGGAACATGTGTTTTTTTAGCCAAATTTTGAGGTTTGCAAAGGATTCTGGGTAACAGAACCTGGTCCAAGCCCCGCAAGTCACCCCTCCTTGGATTCCCCTAGCTCTCTAGTTTTCAGAAATGCACAGGTTTGGTAAGTTTCCCTAGGTGCCGGCTGAGCTGGAGGCCAAAATCTACAGGTAGGCACTTCACAAAAAACACCTCTGTTTTCTTCCAAAAATTTGGATGTGTCCACGTTGCGCTTTGGGGCGGTTCCTGTCGCGGGCGCTAGGCCTACCCCCACAAGTGAGGTATAATTTTTATCGGGAGACTTGGGGGAACGCTGGGTAGAAGGAAATTTGTGGCTCCTCTCAGATTCCAGAACTTTCTGCCACAGAAATGTGAGGAACATGTGTTTTTTTAGCCAAATTTTGAGGTTTGCAAAGGATTCTGGGTAACAGAACCTGGTCCGAGCCCTGCAAGTCACCCCTCCTTGGATTCCCCTAGCTCTCTAGTTTTCAGAAATGCACAAGTTTGGTAGGTTTCCCTAGGTGCCGGCTGAGCTAGAGGCCAAAATCTACAGGTAGGTACTTCGCAAAAAACACCTGTTTTCTTCCAAAAATTTGGATGTGTCCACGTTGCGCTTTGGGGCGTTTCCTGTCGCGGGCGCTAGGCCTACCCACACAAGTGAGGTATCATTTTTATCGGGAGACTTGGGGGAACGCTGGGTGGAAGGAAATTTGTGGCTCCTCTCAGATTCCCGAACTTTCTGCCACAGAAATGTGAGGAACATGTGTTTTTTTAGCCAAATTTTGAGGTTTGCAAAGGATTCTAGGTAACAGAACCTTGTCCGAGCCCCGCAAGTCACCCCTCCTTGGATTCCCCTAGGTCTCTAGTTTTCAGAAATGCACAGGTTTGGTAGGTTTCCCTAGTTGCCGGCTGAGCTAGAGGCCAAAATCTACAGGTAGGTACTTCGCAAAAAACACCTCTGTTTTCTTCCAAAAATTTGGATGCGTCCACGTTGCGCTTTGGGGCGTTTCCTGTCGCGGGCTCTAGGCCTACCCACACAAGTGAGGTATCATTTTTATCGGGAGACTTGGGGGAACGCTGGGTGGAAGGAAATTTGTGGCTCCTCTCAGATTCCCGAACTTTCTGCCACTGAAATGTGAGGAACATGTGTTTTTTTAGCCAAATTTTGAGGTTTGCAAAGGATTTTGGGTAACAGAACCTGGTCCGAGCCCCGCAAGTCACCCCTCCTTGGATTCCCCTAGGTCTCTAGTTTTCAGAAATGCACAGGTTTGGTAGGTTTCCCTAGGTGCCGGCTGAGCTAGAGGCCAAAATCTACAGTTAGTCACTTCGCAAAAAACACCTCTGTTTTCTTCCAAAAATTTGGATGTGTCCACGTTGCGCTTTGGGGCGTTTCCTGTCGCGGGAGCTAGGCCTACCCACACAAGTGAGGTATAATTTTTATCGGGAGACTTGGGGGAACGCTGGGTGGAAGGAAATTTGTGGCTCCTCTCAGATTCCCGAACTTTCTGCCACAGAAATGTGAGGAACATGTGTTTTTTTAGCCAAATTTTGAGGTTTGCAAAGGATTCTGGGTAACAGAACCTGGTCCGAGCCCCGCAAGTCACCCCTCCTTGGATTCCCCTAGGTCTCTAGTTTTCAGAAATGCACAGGTTTGGTAGGTTTCCCTAGGTGCCGGCTGAGCTAGAGGCCAAAATTGTAGATTTTACCCAGGTAGGCACTTCGCAAATAACACCTCTGTTTTCTTCCAAAAATTTGGATGTGTCCACGTTGCGCTTTGGGGCGTTTCCTGTCGCGGGCGCTAGGCCTACCCACACAAGTGAGGTATCATTTTTATCGGGAGACTTGGGGGAACGCTGGCTGGATCAAATTTGTGGCTCCTCTCAGATTCCCGAACTTTCTGCCACAGAAATGTGAGGAACATGTGTTTTTTTAGCCAAATTTTGAGGTTTGCAAAGGATTCTGGGTAACAGAACCTGGTTCGAGCCCCGCAAGTCACCCCTCCTTGGATTCCCCTAGGTCTCTAGTTTTCAGAAATGCACAGGTTTGGTAGGTTTCCCTAGTTGCCGGCTGAGCTAGAGGCCAAAATCTACAGGTAGGTACTTCGCAAAAAACACCTCTGTTTTCTTCCAAAAATTTGGATGTGTCCACGTTGCGCTTTGGGGCGTTTCCTGTCGCGGGCGCTAGGCCTACCCACACAAGTGAGGTATCATTTTTATCGGGAGACGTGGGGGAACGCTGGATGGAAGGACATTTGTGGCTCCTCTCAGATTCCTGAACTTTCTGCCACAGAAATGTGAGGAACATGTGTTTTTTTAGCCAAATTTTGAGGTTTGCAAAGGATTCTGGGTAACAGAACCTGGTCCGAGCCCCGCAAGTCACCCATTCTTGGATTCCCCTAGGTCTCTAGTTTTCAGAAATGCACAGGTTTGGTAGGTTTCCCTAGGTGCCGGCTGAGCTAGAGGCCAAAATCTACAGGTAGGCACTTCGCAAAAAACACCTCTGATTTCTTCCAAAAATGTGGATGTGTCCACGTTGCGGTTTGGGGCGTTTCCTGTCGCGGGCGCTAGGCCTACCCACACAAGTGAGGTATCATTTTTATCGGGAGACTTGGGGGAACGCTGGCTGGATCAAATTTGTGGCTCCTCTCAGATTCCAGAACTTTCTGCCACTGAAATGTGAGGAACATGTGTTTTTTTAGCCAAATTTTGAGGTTTGCAAAAGATTCTGGGTAACAGAACCTGGTCCGAGCCCCACAAGTCACCCCATCTTGGATTCCCCTAGGTCTCTAGTTTTCAGAAATGCACAGGTTTGGTAGGTTTCCCTAGGTGCCGGCTGAGCTACAGGCCAAAATCCACAGGTAGGCACTGTTTTCTTTCAAAAATTTGGATGTGTCCACGTTGCGCTTTGGGGCGTTTCCTGTCACGGGCTCTAGGCCTACCCACACAAGTGAGGTATCATTTTTATCGGGAGACTTGGGGGAATGCTGGGTGGAAGGAAATTTGTGGCTCCTCTCAGATTCCAGAACTTTCTGCCACAGAAATGTGAGGAACATGTGTTTTTTTAGCCAATTTTGAGGTTTGCAAAGGATTCTGGGTAACAGAACCTGGTCCAAGCCCCGCAAGTCACCCCTCCTTGGATTCCCCTAGCTCTCTAGTTTTCAGAAATGCACAGGTTTGGTAGGTTTCCCTAGGTGCCGGCTGAGCTGGAGGCCAAAATCTACAGGTAGGCACTTCACAAAAAACACCTCTGTTTTCTTCCAAAAATTTGGATGTGTCCACGTTGCGCTTTGGGGCGTTTCCTGTCGCGGGCGCTAGGCCTACCCCCACAAGTGAGGTATAATTTTTATCGGGAGACTTGGGGGAACGCTGGGTAGAAGGAAATTTGTGGCTCCTCTCAGATTCCAGAACTTTCTGCCACAGAAATGTGAGGAACATGTGTTTTTTTAGCCAAATTTTGAGGTTTGCAAAGGATTCTGGGTAACAGAACCTGGTCCGAGCCCCGCAAGTCACCCCTCCTTGGATTCCCCTAGGTCCCTAGTTTTCAGAAATGCACAGGTTTGGTAGGTTTCCCTAGTTGCCGGCTGAGCTAGAGGCCAAAATCTACAGGTAGGTACTTCGCAAAAAACACCTCTGTTTTCTTCCAAAAATTTGGATGTGTCCACGTTGCGCTTTGGGGCGTTTCCTGTCGCGGGCGCTAGGCCTACCCACACAAGTGAGGTATCATTTTTATCGGGAGACGTGGGGGAACGCTGGATGGAAGGACATTTGTGGCTCCTCTCAGATTCCTGAACTTTCTGCCACAGAAATGTGAGGAACATGTGTTTTTTTAGCCAAATTTTGAGGTTTGCAAAGGATTCTGGGTAACAGAACCTGGTCCGAGCCCCGCAAGTCACCCATTCTTGGATTCCCCTAGGTCTCTAGTTTTCAGAAATGCACAGGTTTGGTAGGTTTCCCTAGGTGCCGGCTGAGCTAGAGGCCAAAATCTACAGGTAGGCACTTCGCAAAAAACACCTCTGATTTCTTCCAAAAATGTGGATGTGTCCACGTTGCGGTTTGGGGCGTTTCCTGTCGCGGGCGCTAGGCCTACCCACACAAGTGAGGTATCATTTTTATCGGGAGACTTGGGGGAACGCTGGCTGGATCAAATTTGTGGCTCCTCTCAGATTCCAGAACTTTCTGCCACTGAAATGTGAGGAACATGTGTTTTTTTAGCCAAATTTTGAGGTTTGCAAAAGATTCTGGGTAACAGAACCTGGTCCGAGCCCCACAAGTCACCCCATCTTGGAATCCCCTAGGTCTCTAGTTTTCAGAAATGCACAGGTTTGGTAGGTTTCCCTAGGTGCCGGCTGAGCTACAGGCCAAAATCCACAGGTAGGCACTGTTTTCTTTCAAAAATTTGGATGTGTCCACGTTGCGCTTTGGGGCGTTTCCTGTCGCGGGCTCTAGGCCTACCCACACAAGTGAGGTATCATTTTTATCGGGAGACTTGGGGGAACGCTGGGTGGAAGGAAATTTGTGGCTCCTCTCAGATTCCCGAACTTTCTGCCACTGAAATGTGAGGAACATGTGTTTTTTTAGCCAAATTTTGAGGTTTGCAAAGGATTCTGGGTAACAGAACCTGGTCCAAGCCCCGCAAGTCACCCCTCCTTGGATTCCCCTAGCTCTCTAGTTTTCAGAAATGCACAGGTTTGGTAGGTTTCCCTAGGTGCCGGCTGAGCTGGAGGCCAAAATCTACAGGTAGGCACTTCACAAAAAACACCTCTGTTTTCTTCCAAAAATTTGGATGTGTCCACGTTGCGCTTTGGGGCGGTTCCTGTCGCGGGCGCTAGGCCTACCCCCACAAGTGAGGTATAATTTTTATCGGGAGACTTGGGGGAACGCTGGGTAGAAGGAAATTTGTGGCTCCTCTCAGATTCCAGAACTTTCTGCCACAGAAATGTGAGGAACATGTGTTTTTTTAGCCAAATTTTGAGGTTTGCAAAGGATTCTGGGTAACAGAACCTGGTCCGAGCCCTGCAAGTCACCCCTCCTTGGATTCCCCTAGCTCTCTAGTTTTCAGAAATGCACAAGTTTGGTAGGTTTCCCTAGGTGCCGGCTGAGCTAGAGTCCAAAATCTACAGGTAGGTACTTCGCAAAAAACACCTGTTTTCTTCCAAAAATTTGGATGTGTCCACGTTGCGCTTTGGGGCGTTTCCTGTCGCGGGCGCTAGGCCTACCCACACAAGTGAGGTATCATTTTTATCGGGAGACTTGGGGGAACGCTGGGTGGAAGGAAATTTGTGGCTCCTCTCAGATTCCCGAACTTTCTGCCACAGAAATGTGAGGAACATGTGTTTTTTTAGCCAAATTTTGAGGTTTGCAAAGGATTCTGGGTAACAGAACCTGGTTCGAGCCCCGCAAGTCACCCCTCCTTGGATTCCCCTAGGTCTCTAGTTTTCAGAAATGCACAGGTTTGGTAGGTTTCCCTAGTTGCCGGCTGAGCTAGAGGCCAAAATCTACAGGTAGGTACTTCGCAAAAAACACCTCTGTTTTCTTCCAAAAATTTGGATGCGTCCACGTTGCGCTTTGGGGCGTTTCCTGTCGCGGGCTCTAGGCCTACCCACTCAAGTGAGGTATCATTTTTATCGGGAGACTTGGGGGAACGCTGGGTGGAAGGAAATTTGTGGCTCCTCTCAGATTCCCGAACTTTCTGCCACTGAAATGTGAGGAACATGTGTTTTTTTAGCCAAATTTTGAGGTTTGCAAAGGATTCTGGGTAACAGAACCTGGTCCGAGCCCCGCAAGTCACCCCTCCTTGGATTCCCCTAGGTCTCTAGTTTTCAGAAATGCACAGGTTTGGTAGGTTTCCCTAGGTGCCGGCTGAGCTAGAGGCCAAAATCTACAGTTAGTCACTTCGCAAAAAACACCTCTGTTTTCTTCCAAAAATTTGGATGTGTCCACGTTGCGCTTTGGGGCGTTTCCTGTCGCGGGAGCTAGGCCTACCCACACAAGTGAGGTATAATTTTTATCGGGAGACTTGGGGGAACGCTGGGTGGAAGGAAATTTGTGGCTCCTCTCAGATTCCCGAACTTTCTGCCACAGAAATGTGAGGAACATGTGTTTTTTTGGCCAAATTTTGAGGTTTGCAAAGGATTCTGGGTAACAGAACCTGGTCCGAGCCCCGCAAGTCACCCCTCCTTGGATTCCCCTAGGTCTCTAGTTTTCAGAAATGCACAGGTTTGGTAGGTTTCCCTAGGTGCCGGCTGAGCTAGAGGCCAAAATCTACAGGTAGGCACTTCGCAAATAACACCTCTGTTTTCTTCCAAAAATTTGGATGTGTCCACGTTGCGCTTTGGGGCGTTTCCTGTCGCGGGCGCTAGGCCTACCCACACAAGTGAGGTATCATTTTTATCGGGAGACTTGGGGGAACGCTGGGTGGAAGGAAATTTGTGGCTCCTCTCAGATTACCGAACTTTCTGCCACTGAAATGTGAGGAACATGTGTTTTTTTAGCCAAATTTTGAGGTTTGCAAAAGATTCTGGGTAACAGAACCTGGTCCGAGCCCCACAAGTCACCCCATCTTGGATTCCCCTAGGTCTCTAGTTTTCAGAAATGCACAGGTTTGGTAGGTTTCCCTAGGTGCCGGCTGAGCTACAGGCCAAAATCCACAGGTAGGCACTGTTTTCTTTCAAAAATTTGGATGTGTCCACGTTGCGCTTTGGGGCGTTTCCTGTTGCGGGCTCTAGGCCTACCCACACAAGTGAGGTATCATTTTTATCGGGAGACTTGGGGGAACGCTGGGTGGAAGGAAATTTGTGGCTCCTCTCAGATTCCCGAACTTTCTGCCACTGAAATGTGAGGAACATGTGTTTTTTTAGCCAAATTTTGAGGTTTGCAAAGGATTCTGGGTAACAGAACCTGGTCCAAGCCCCGCAAGTCACCCCTCCTTGGATTCCCCTAGCTCTCTAGTTTTCAGAAATGCACAGGTTTGGTAAGTTTCCCTAGGTGCCGGCTGAGCTGGAGGCCAAAATCTACAGGTAGGCACTTCACAAAAAACACCTCTGTTTTCTTCCAAAAATTTGGATGTGTCCACGTTGCGCTTTGGGGCGGTTCCTGTCGCGGGCGCTAGGCCTACCCCCACAAGTGAGGTATAATTTTTATCGGGAGACTTGGGGGAACGCTGGGTAGAAGGAAATTTGTGGCTCCTCTCAGATTCCAGAACTTTCTGCCACAGAAATGTGAGGAACATGTGTTTTTTTAGCCAAATTTTGAGGTTTGCAAAGGATTCTGGGTAACAGAACCTGGTCCGAGCCCTGCAAGTCACCCCTCCTTGGATTCCCCTAGCTCTCTAGTTTTCAGAAATGCACAAGTTTGGTAGGTTTCCCTAGGTGCCGGCTGAGCTAGAGGCCAAAATCTACAGGTAGGTACTTCGCAAAAAACACCTGTTTTCTTCCAAAAATTTGGATGTGTCCACGTTGCGCTTTGGGGCGTTTCCTGTCGCGGGCGCTAGGCCTACCCACACAAGTGAGGTATCATTTTTATCGGGAGACTTGGGGGAACGCTGGGTGGAAGGAAATTTGTGGCTCCTCTCAGATTCCCGAACTTTCTGCCACAGAAATGTGAGGAACATGTGTTTTTTTAGCCAAATTTTGAGGTTTGCAAAGGATTCTAGGTAACAGAACCTTGTCCGAGCCCCGCAAGTCACCCCTCCTTGGATTCCCCTAGGTCTCTAGTTTTCAGAAATGCACAGGTTTGGTAGGTTTCCCTAGTTGCCGGCTGAGCTAGAGGCCAAAATCTACAGGTAGGTACTTCGCAAAAAACACCTCTGTTTTCTTCCAAAAATTTGGATGCGTCCACGTTG
This sequence comes from Pleurodeles waltl, assembly GCF_031143425.1. Taxonomy (NCBI): domain Eukaryota; kingdom Metazoa; phylum Chordata; class Amphibia; order Caudata; family Salamandridae; genus Pleurodeles; species Pleurodeles waltl. The sequence continues at coordinate 1,372,828,268 of NC_090447.1, read as the reverse complement.
CGCTTTGGGGCGTTTCCTGTCGCGGGCTCTAGGCCTACCCACACAAGTGAGGTATCATTTTTATCGGGAGACTTGGGGGAACGCTGGGTGGAAGGAAATTTGTGGCTCCTCTCAGATTCCCGAACTTTCTGCCACTGAAATGTGAGGAACATGTGTTTTTTTAGCCAAATTTTGAGGTTTGCAAAGGATTTTGGGTAACAGAACCTGGTCCGAGCCCCGCAAGTCACCCCTCCTTGGATTCCCCTAGGTCTCTAGTTTTCAGAAATGCACAGGTTTGGTAGGTTTCCCTAGGTGCCGGCTGAGCTAGAGGCCAAAATCTACAGTTAGTCACTTCGCAAAAAACACCTCTGTTTTCTTCCAAAAATTTGGATGTGTCCACGTTGCGCTTTGGGGCGTTTCCTGTCGCGGGAGCTAGGCCTACCCACACAAGTGAGGTATAATTTTTATCGGGAGACTTGGGGGAACGCTGGGTGGAAGGAAATTTGTGGCTCCTCTCAGATTCCCGAACTTTCTGCCACAGAAATGTGAGGAACATGTGTTTTTTTAGCCAAATTTTGAGGTTTGCAAAGGATTCTGGGTAACAGAACCTGGTCCGAGCCCCGCAAGTCACCCCTCCTTGGATTCCCCTAGGTCTCTAGTTTTCAGAAATGCACAGGTTTGGTAGGTTTCCCTAGGTGCCGGCTGAGCTAGAGGCCAAAATTGTAGATTTTACCCAGGTAGGCACTTCGCAAATAACACCTCTGTTTTCTTCCAAAAATTTGGATGTGTCCACGTTGCGCTTTGGGGCGTTTCCTGTCGCGGGCGCTAGGCCTACCCACACAAGTGAGGTATCATTTTTATCGGGAGACTTGGGGGAACGCTGGCTGGATCAAATTTGTGGCTCCTCTCAGATTCCAGAACTTTCTGCCACTGAAATGTGAGGAACATGTGTTTTTTTAGCCAAATTTTGAGGTTTGCAAAAGATTCTGGGTAACAGAACCTGGTCCGAGCCCCACAAGTCACCCCATTTTGGATTCCCCTAGGTCTCTAGTTTTCAGAAATGCACAGGTTTGGTAGGTTTCCCTAGGTGCCGGCTGAGCTACAGGCCAAAATCCACAGGTAGGCACTGTTTTCTTTCAAAAATTTGGATGTGTCCACGTTGCGCTTTGGGGCGTTTCCTGTCGCGGGCTCTAGGCCTACCCACACAAGTGAGGTATCATTTTTATCGGGAGACTTGGGGGAACGCTGGGTGGAAGGAAATTTGTGGCTCCTCTCAGATTCCCGAACTTTCTGCCACTGAAATGTGAGGAACATGTGTTTTTTTAGCCAAATTTTGAGGTTTGCAAAGGATTCTGGGTAACAGAACCTGGTCCAAGCCCCGCAAGTCACCCCTCCTTGGATTCCCCTAGCTCTCTAGTTTTCAGAAATGCACAGGTTTGGTAGGTTTCCCTAGGTGCCGGCTGAACTGGAGGCCAAAATCTACAGGTAGGCACTTCACAAAAAACACCTCTGTTTTCTTCCAAAAATTTGGATGTGTCCACGTTGCGCTTTGGGGCGTTTCCTGTCGCGGGCGCTAGGCCTACCCCCACAAGTGAGGTATAATTTTTATCGGGAGACTTGGGGGAACGCTGGGTAGAAGGAAATTTGTGGCTCCTCTCAGATTCCAGAACTTTCTGCCACAGAAATGTGAGGAACATGTGTTTTTTAAGCCAAATTTTGAGGTTTGCAAAGGATTCTGGGTAACAGAACCTGGTCCGAGCCCCTCAAGTCACCCCTCCTTGGATTCCCCTAGCTCTCTAGTTTTCAGAAATGCACAGGTTTGGTAGGTTTCCCTAGGTGCCGGCTGAGCTAGAGGCCAAAATCTACAGGTAGGTACTTCGCAAAAAACACCTGTTTTCTTCCAAAAATTTGGATGTGTCCACTTTGCGCTTTGGGGCGTTTCCAGTCGCGGGCGCTAGGCCTACCCACACAAGTGAGGTATCATTTTTATCGGGAGACTTGGGGGAACGCTGGGTGGAAGGAAATTTGTGGCTCCTCTCAGATTCCCGAACTTTCTGCCACAGAAATGTGAGGAACATGTGTTTTTTTAGCCAAATGTTGAGGTTTGCAAAGGATTCTGGGTAACAGAACCTGGTTCGAGCCCCGCAAGTCACCCCTCCTTGGATTCCCCTAGGTCTCTAGTTTTCAGAAATGGACAGGTTTGGTAGGTTTCCCTAGTTGCCGGCTGAGCTAGAGGCCAAAATCTACAGGTAGGTACTTCGCAAAAAACACCTCTGTTTTCTTCCAAAAATTTGGATGCGTCCACGTTGCGCTTTGGGGCGTTTCCTGTCGCGGGCTCTAGGCCTACCCACACAAGTGAGGTATCATTTTTATCGGGAGACTTGGGGGAACGCTGGGTGGAAGGAAATTTGTGGCTCCTCTCAGATTCCCGAACTTTCTGCCACTGAAATGTGAGGAACATGTGTTTTTTTAGCCAAATTTTGAGGTTTGCAAAGGATTCTGGGTAACAGAACCTGGTCCGAGCCCCGCAAGTCACCCCTCCTTGGATTCCCCTAGGTCTCTAGTTTTCAGAAATGCACAGGTTTGGTAGGTTTCCCTAGGTGCCGGCTGAGCTAGAGGCCAAAATCTACAGTTAGTCACTTCGCAAAAAACACCTCTGTTTTCTTCCAAAAATTTGGATGTGTCCACGTTGCGCTTTGGGGCGTTTCCTGTCGCGGGAGCTAGGCCTACCCACACAAGTGAGGTATCATTTTTATCGGGAGACTTGGGGGAACGCTGGGTGGAAGGAAATTTGTGGCTCCTCTCAGATTCCCGAACTTTCTGCCACTGAAATGTGAGGAACATGTGTTTTTTTAGCCAAATTTTGAGGTTTGCAAAGGATTCTGGGTAACAGAACCTGGTCCGAGCCCCGCAAGTCACCCCTCCTTGGATTCCCCTAGGTCTCTAGTTTTCAGAAATGCACAGGTTTGGTAGGTTTCCCTAGGTGCCGGCTGAGCTAGAGGCCAAAATCTACAGTTAGTCACTTCACAAAAAACACCTCTGTTTTCTTCCAAAAATTTGGATGTGTCCACATTGCGCTTTGGGGCGTTTCCTGTCGCGGGCGCTAGGCCTACCCCCACAAGTGAGGTATAATTTTTATCGGGAGACTTGGGGGAACGCTGGGTAGAAGGAAATTTGTGGCTCCTCTCAGATTCCAGAACTTTCTGCCACAGAAATGTGAGGAACATGTGTTTTTTTAGCCAAATTTTGAGGTTTGCAAAGGATTCTGGGTAACAGAACCTGGTCCGAGCCCCGCAAGTCACCCCTCCTTGGATTCCCCTAGCTCTCTAGTTTTCAGAAATGCACAGGTTTGGTAGGTTTCCCTAGGTGCCGGCTGAGCTAGAGGCCAAAATCTACAGGTAGGTACTACGCAAAAAACACCTGTTTTCTTCCAAAAATTTGGATGTGTCCACGTTGCGCTTTGGGGCGTTTCCTGTCGCGGGCGCTAGGCCTACCCACACAAGTGAGGTATCATTTTTATCGGGAGACTTGGGGGAACGCTGGGTGGAAGGAAATTTGTGGCTCCTCTCAGATTACCGAACTTTCTGCCACAGAAATGTGAGGAACATGTGTTTTTTTAGCCAAATTTTGAGGTTTGCAAAGGATTCTGGGTAACAGAACCTGGTTCGAGCCCCGCAAGTCACCCCTCCTTGGATTCCCCTAGGTCTCTAGTTTTCAGAAATGCACAGGTTTGGTAGGTTTCCCTAGTTGCCGGCTGAGCTAGAGGCCAAAATCTACAGGTAGGTACTTCGCAAAAAACACCTCTGTTTTCTTCCAAAAATTTGGATGTGTCCACGTTGCGCTTTGGGGCGTTTCCTGTCGCGGGCGCTAGGCCTACCCACACAAGTGAGGTATCATTTTTATCGGGAGACGTGGGGGAACGCTGGATGGAAGGACATTTGTGGCTCCTCTCAGATTCCTGAACTTTCTGCCACAGAAATGTGAGGAACATGTGTTTTTTTAGCCAAATTTTGAGGTTTGCAAAGGATTCTGGGTAACAGAACCTGGTCCGAGCCCCGCAAGTCACCCCTCCTTGGATTCCCCTAGGTCTCTAGTTTTCAGAAATGCACAGGTTTGGTAGGTTTCCCTAGGTGCCGGCTGAGCTAGAGGCCAAAATCTACAGTTAGTCACTTCGCAAAAAACACCTCTGTTTTCTTCCAAAAATTTGGATGTGTCCACGTTGCGCTTTGGGGCGTTTCCTGTCGCGGGAGCTAGGCCTACCCACACAAGTGAGGTATCATTTTTATCGGGAGACTTGGGGGAACGCTGGGTGGAAGGAAATTTGTGGCTCCTCTCAGATTCCCGAACTTTCTGCCACAGAAATGTGAGGAACATGTGTTTTTTTAGCCAAATTTTGAGGTTTGCAAAGGATTCTGGGTAACAGAACCTGGTCCGAGCCCCGCAAGTCACCCCTCCTTGGATTCCCCTAGGTCTCTAGTTTTCAGAAATGCACAGGTTTGGTAGGTTTCCCTAGGTGCCGGCTGAGCTAGAGGCCAAAATCTACAGTTAGTCACTTCACAAAAAACACCTCTGTTTTCTTCCAAAAATTTGGATGTGTCCACGTTGCGCTTTGGGGCGTTTCCTGTCGCGGGCGCTAGGCCTACCCCCACAAGTGAGGTATAATTTTTATCGGGAGACTTGGGGGAACGCTGGGTAGAAGGAAATTTGTGGCTCCTCTCAGATTCCAGAACTTTCTGCCACAGAAACGTGAGGAACATGTGTTTTTTTAGCCAAATTTTGAGGTTTGCAAAGGATTCTGGGTAACAGAACCTGGTCCGAGCCCCGCAAGTCCCCCCTCCTTGGATTCCCCTAGCTCTCTAGTTTTCAGAAATGCACAGGTTTGGTAGGTTTCCCTAGGTGCCGGCTGAGCTAGAGGCCAAAATCTACAGGTAGGTACTTCGCAAAAAACACCTGTTTTCTTCCAAAAATGTGGATGTGTCAACGTTGCGCTTTGGGGCGTTTCCTGTCGCGGGCGCTAGGCCTACCCACACAAGTGAGGTATCATTTTTATCGGGAGACTTGGGGGAACGCTGGGTGGAAGGAAATTTGTGGCTCCTCTCAGATTACCGAACTTTCTGCCACAGAAATGTGAGGAACATGTGTTTTTTTAGCCAAATTTTGAGGTTTGCAAAGGATTCTGGGTAACAGAACCTGGTTCGAGCCCCGCAAGTCACCCCTCCTTGGATTCCCCTAGGTCTCTAGTTTTCAGAAATGCACAGGTTTGGTAGGTTTCCCTAGTTGCCGGCTGAGCTAGAGGCCAAAATCTACAGGTAGGCACTTCGCAAAAAACACCTCTGATTTCTTCCAAAAATGTGGATGTGTCCACGTTGCGGTTTGGGGCGTTTCCTGTCGCGGGCGCTAGGCCTACCCACACAAGTGAGGTATCATTTTTATCGGGAGACTTGGGGGAACGCTGGCTGGATCAAATTTGTGGCTCCTCTCAGATTCCAGAACTTTCTGCCACTAAAAAGTGAGGAACATGTGTTTTTTTAGCCAAATTTTGAGGTTTGCAAAAGATTCTGGGTAACAGAACCTGGTCCGAGCCCCACAAGTCACCCCATCTTGGAATCCCCTAGGTCTCTAGTTTTCAGAAATGCACAGGTTTGGTAGGTTTCCCTAGGTGCCGGCTGAGCTACAGGCCAAAATCCACAGGTAGGCACTGTTTTCTTAAAAAAATTTGGATGTGTCCACGTTGCGCTTTGGGGCGTTTCCTGTCGCGGGCTCTAGGCCTACCCACACAAGTGAGGTATCATTTTTATCGGGAGACTTGGGGGAACGCTGGGTGGAAGGAAATTTGTGGCTCCTCTCAGATTCCCGAACTTTCTGCCACTGAAATGTGAGGAACATGTGTTTTTTTAGCCAAATTTTGAGGTTTGCAAAGGATTCTGGGTAACAGAACCTGGTCCAAGCCCCGCAAGTCACCCCTCCTTGGATTCCCCTAGCTCTCTAGTTTTCAGAAATGCACAGGTTTGGTAGGTTTCCCTAGGTGCCGGCTGAGCTGGAGGCCAAAATCTACAGGTAGGCACTTCACAAAAAACACCTCTGTTTTCTTCCAAAAATTTGGATGTGTCCACGTTGCGCTTTGGGGCGTTTCCTGTCGCGGGCGCTAGGCCTACCCCCACAAGTGAGGTATAATTTTTATCGGGAGACTTGGGGGAACGCTGGGTAGAAGGAAATTTGTGGCTCCTCTCAGATTCCAGAACTTTCTGCCACAGAAATGTGAGGAACATGTGTTTTTTTAGCCAAATTTTGAGGTTTGCAAAGGATTCTGGGTAACAGAACCTGGTTCGAGCCCCGCAAGTCACCCCTCCTTGGATTCCCCTAGGTCTCTAGTTTTCAGAAATGCACAGGTTTGGTAGGTTTCCCTAGTTGCCGGCTGAGCTAGAGGCCAAAATCTACAGGTAGGTACTTCGCAAAAAACACCTCTGTTTTCTTCCAAAACTTTGGATGCGTCCACGTTGCGCTTTGGGGCGTTTCCTGTCGCGGGCTCTAGGCCTACCCACACAAGTGAGGTATCATTTTTATCGGGAGACTTGGGGGAACGCTGGGTGGAAGGAAATTTGTGGCTCCTCTCAGATTCCCGAACTTTCTGCCACTGAAATGTGAGGAACATGTGTTTTTTTAGCCAAATTTTGAGGTTTGCAAAGGATTCTGGGTAACAGAACCTGGTCCGAGCCCCGCAAGTCACCCCTCCTTGGATTCCCCTAGGTCTCTAGTTTTCAGAAATGCACAGGTTTGGTAGGTTTCCCTAGGTGCCGGCTGAGCTAGAGGCCAAAATCTACAGTTAGTCACTTCGCAAAAAACACCTCTGTTTTCTTCCAAAAATTTGGATGTGTCCACGTTGCGCTTTGGGGCGTTTCCTGTCGCGGGAGCTAGGCCTACCCACACAAGTGAGGTATAATTTTTATCGGGAGACTTGGGGGAACGCTGGGTGGAAGGAAATTTGTGGCTCCTCTCAGATTCCCGAACTTTCTGCCACAGAAATGTGAGGAACATGTGTTTTTTTAGCCAAATTTTGAGGTTTGCAAAGGATTCTGGGTAACAGAACCTGGTCCGAGCCCCGCAAGTCACCCCTCCTTGGATTCCCCTAGGTCTCTAGTTTTCAGAAATGCACAGGTTTGGTAGGTTTCCCTAGGTGCCGGCTGAGCTAGAGGCCAAAATCTACAGGTAGGCACTTCGCAAATAACACCTCTGTTTTCTTCCAAAAATTTGGATGTGTCCACGTTGCGGTTTGGGGCGTTTCCTGTCGCGGGCGCTAGGCCTACCCACACAAGTGAGGTATCATTTTTATCGGGAGACTTGGGGGAACGCTGGCTGGATCAAATTTGTGGCTCCTCTCAGATTCCAGAACTTTCTGCCATTGAAATGTGAGGAACATGTGTTTTTTTAGCCAAATTTTGAGGTTTGCAAAAGATTCTGGGTAACAGAACCTGGTCCGAGCCCCACAAGTCACCCCATCTTGTATTCCCCTAGGTCTCTAGTTTTCAGAAATGCACAGGTTTGGTAGGTTTCCCTAGGTGCCGGCTGAGCTGGAGGCCAAAATCTACAGGTAGGCACTTCACAAAAAACACCTCTGTTTTCTTCCAAAAATTTGGATGTGTCCACGTTGCGCTTTGGGGCGTTTCCTGTCGCGGGCGCTAGGCCTACCCCCACAAGTGAGGTATAATTTTTATCGGGAGACTTGGGGGAACGCTGGGTAGAAGGAAATTTGTGGCTCCTCTCAGATTCCAGAACTTTCTGCCACAGAAATGTGAGGAACATGTGTTTTTTAAGCCAAATTTTGAGGTTTGCAAAGGATTCTGGGTAACAGAACCTGGTCCGAGCCCCGCAAGTCACCCCTCCTTGGATTCCCCTAGCTCTCTAGTTTTCAGAAATGCACAGGTTTGGTAGGTTTCCCTAGGTGCCGGCTGAGCTAGAGGCCAAAATCTACAGGTAGGTACTTCGCAAAAAACACCTGTTTTCTTCCAAAAATTTGGATGTGTCCACGTTGCACTTTGGGGCGTTTCCTGTCGCGGGCGCTAGGCCTACCCACACAAGTGAGGTATCATTTTTATCGGGAGACTTGGGGGAACGCTGGGTGGAAGGAAATTTGTGGCTCCTCTCAGATTACCGAACTTTCTGCCACAGAAATGTGAGGAACATGTGTTTTTTTAGCCAAATTTTGAGGTTTGCAAAGGATTCTGGGTAACAGAACCTGGTTCGAGCCCCGCAAGTCACCCCTCCTTGGATTCCCCTAGGTCTCTAGTTTTCAGAAATGCACAGGTTTGGTAGGTTTCCCTAGTTGCCGGCTGAGCTAGAGGCCAAAATCTACAGGTAGGTACTTCGCAAAAAACACCTCTGTTTTCTTCCAAAAATTTGGATGCGTCCACGTTGCGCTTTGGGGCGTTTCCTGTCGCGGGCTCTAGGCCTACCCACACAAGTGAGGTATCATTTTTATCGGGAGACTTGGGGGAACGCTGGGTGGAAGGAAATTTGTGGCTCCTCTCAGATTCCCGAACTTTCTGCCACTGAAATGTGAGGAACATGTGTTTTTTTAGCCAAATTTTGAGGTTTGCAAAGGATTCTGGGTAACAGAACCTGGTCCGAGCCCCGCAAGTCACCCCTCCTTGGATTCCCCTAGGTCTCTAGTTTTCAGAAATGCACAGGTTTGGTAGGTTTCCCTAGGTGCCGGCTGAGCTAGAGGCCAAAATCTACAGTTAGTCACTTCGCAAAAAACACCTCTGTTTTCTTCCAAAAATTTGGATGTGTCCACGTTGCGCTTTGGGGCGTTTCCTGTCGCGGGAGCTAGGCCTACCCACACAAGTGAGGTATAATTTTTATCGGGAGACTTGGGGGAACGCTGGGTGGAAGGAAATTTGTGGCTCCTCTCAGATTCCCGAACTTTCTGCCACAGAAATGTGAGGAACATGTGTTTTTTTAGCCAAATTTTGAGGTTTGCAAAGGATTCTGGGTAACAGAACCTGGTCCGAGCCCCGCAAGTCACCCCTCCTTGGATTCCCCTAGGTCTCTAGTTTTCAGAAATGCACAGGTTTGGTAGGTTTCCCTAGGTGCCGGCTGAGCTAGAGGCCAAAATCTACAGGTAGGCACTTCGCAAATAACACCTCTGTTTTCTTCCAAAAATTTGGATGTGTCCACGTTGCGCTTTGGGGCGTTTCCTGTCGCGGGCGCTAGGCCTACCCACACAAGTGAGGTATCATTTTTATCGGGAGACTTGGGGGAACGCTGGCTGGATCAAATTTGTGGCTCCTCTCAGATTCCAGAACTTTCTGCCATTGAAATGTGAGGAACATGTGTTTTTTTAGCCAAATTTTGAGGTTTGCAAAAGATTATGGGTAACAGAACCTGGTCCGAGCCCCACAAGTCACCCCATCTTGGATTCCCCTAGGTCTCTAGTTTTCAGAAATGCACAGGTTTGGTAGGTTTCCCTAGGTGCCGGCTGAGCTACAGGCCAAAATCCACAGGTAGGCACTGTTTTCTTTCAAAAATTTGGATGTGTCCACGTTGCGCTTTGGGGCGTTTCCTGTCGCGGGCTCTAGGCCTACCCACACAAGTGAGGTATCATTTTTATCGGGAGACTTGGGGGAACGCTGGGTGGAAGGAAATTTGTGGCTCCTCTCAGATTCCCGAACTTTCTGCCACTGAAATGTGAGGAACATGTGTTTTTTTAGCCAAATTTTGAGGTTTGCAAAGGATTCTGGGTAACAGAACCTGGTCCGAGCCCCGCAAGTCACCCCTCCTTGGATTCCCCTAGGTCTCTAGTTTTCAGAAATGCACAGGTTTGGTAGGTTTCCCTAGGTGCCGGCTGAGCTAGAGGCCAAAATCTACAGGTAGGCACTTCGCAAATAACACCTCTGTTTTCTTCCAAAAATTTGGATGTGTCCACGTTGCGCTTTGGGGCGTTTCCTGTCGCGGGCGCTAGGCCTACCCACACAAGTGAGGTATCATTTTTATCGGGAGACTTGGGGGAACGCTGGCTGGATCAAATTTGTGGCTCCTCTCAGATTCCAGAACTTTCTGCCATTGAAATGTGAGGAACATGTGTTTTTTTAGCCAAATTTTGAGGTTTGCAAAAGATTATGGGTAACAGAACCTGGTCCGAGCCCCACAAGTCACCCCATCTTGGATTCCCCTAGGTCTCTAGTTTTCAGAAATGCACAGGTTTGGTAGGTTTCCCTAGGTGCCGGCTGAGCTACAGGCCAAAATCCACAGGTAGGCACTGTTTTCTTTCAAAAATTTGGATGTGTCCACGTTGCGCTTTGGGGCGTTTCCTGTCGCGGGCTCTAGGCCTACCCACACAAGTGAGGTATCATTTTTATCGGGAGACTTGGGGGAACGCTGGGTGGAAGGAAATTTGTGGCTCCTCTCAGATTCCCGAACTTTCTGCCACTGAAATGTGAGGAACATGTGTTTTTTTAGCCAAATTTTGAGGTTTGCAAAGGATTCTGGGTAACAGAACCTGGTCCAAGCCCCGCAAGTCACCCCTCCTTGGATTCCCCTAGCTCTCTAGTTTTCAGAAATGCACAGGTTTGGTAGGTTTCCCTAGGTGCCGGCTGAGCTGGAGGCCAAAATCTACAGGTAGGCACTTCACAAAAAACACCTCTGTTTTCTTCCAAAAATTTGGATGTGTCCACGTTGCGCTTTGGGGCGTTTCCTGTCGCGGGCGCTAGGCCTACCCCCACAAGTGAGGTATAATTTTTATCGGGAGACTTGGGGGAACGCTGGGTAGAAGGAAATTTGTGGCTCCTCTCAGATTCCAGAACTTTCTGCCACAGAAATGTGAGGAACATGTGTTTTTTAAGCCAAATTTTGAGGTTTGCAAAGGATTCTGGGTAACAGAACCTGGTCCGAGCCCCGCAAGTCACCCCTCCTTGGATTCCCCTAGCTCTCTAGTTTTCAGAAATGCACAGGTTTGGTAGGTTTCCCTAGGTGCCGGCTGAGCTAGAGGCCAAAATCTACAGGTAGGTACTTCGCAAAAAACACCTGTTTTCTTCCAAAAATTTGGATGTGTCCACGTTGCGCTTTGGGGCGTTTCCTGTCGCGGGCGCTAGGCCTACCCACACAAGTGAGGTATCATTTTTATCGGGAGACTTGGGGGAACGCTGGGTGGAAGGAAATTTGTGGCTCCTCTCAGATTACCGAACTTTCTGCCACAGAAATGTGAGGAACATGTGTTTTTTTAGCCAAATTTTGAGGTTTGCAAAGGATTCTGGGTAACAGAACCTGGTTCGAGCCCCGCAAGTCACCCCTCCTTGGATTCCCCTAGGTCTCTAGTTTTCAGAAATGCACAGGTTTGGTAGGTTTCCCTAGTTGCCGGCTGAGCTAGAGGCCAAAATCTACAGGTAGGTACTTCGCAAAAAACACCTCTGTTTTCTTCCAAAAATTTGGATGCGTCCACGTTGCGCTTTGGGGCGTTTCCTGTCGCGGGCTCTAGGCCTACCCACACAAGTGAGGTATCATTTTTATCGGGAGACTTGGGGGAACGCTGGGTGGAAGGAAATTTGTGGCTCCTCTCAGATTCCCGAACTTTCTGCCACTGAAATGTGAGGAACATGTGTTTTTTTAGCCAAATTTTGAGGTTTGCAAAGGATTCTGGGTAACAGAACCTGGTCCGAGCCCCGCAAGTCACCCCTCCTTGGATTCCCCTAGGTCTCTAGTTTTCAGAAATGCACAGGTTTGGTAGGTTTCCCTAGGTGCCGGCTGAGCTAGAGGCCAAAATCTACAGTTAGTCACTTCGCAAAAAACACCTCTGTTTTCTTCCCAAAATTTGGATGTGTCCACGTTGCGCTTTGGGGCGTTTCCTGTCGCGGGAGCTAGGCCTACCCACACAAGTGAGGTATCATTTTTATCGGGAGACTTGGGGGAACGCTGGGTGGAAGGAAATTTGTGGCTCCTCTCAGATTCCCGAACTTTCTGCCACAGAAATGTGAGGAACATGTGTTTTTTTAGCCAAATTTTGAGGTTTGCAAAGGATTCTGGGTAACAGAACCTGGTCCGAGCCCCGCAAGTCACCCCTCCTTGGATTCCCCTAGGTCTCTAGTTTTCAGAAATGCACAGGTTTGGTAGGTTTCCCTAGGTGCCGGCTGATCTAGAGGCCAAAATCTACAGTTAGTCACTTCACAAAAAACACCTCTGTTTTCTTCCAAAAATTTGGATGTGTCCACGTTGCGCTTTGGGGCGTTTCCTGTCGCGGGCGCTAGGCCTACCCCCACAAGTGAGGTATAATTTTTATCGGGAGACTTGGGGGAACGCTGGGTAGAAGGAAATTTGTGGCTCCTCTCAGATTCCAGAACTTTCTGCCACAGAAATGTGAGGAACATGTGTTTTTTTAGCCAAATTTTGAGGTTTGCAAAGGATTCTGGGTAACAGAACCTGGTCCGAGCCCCGCAAGTCACCCCTCCTTGGATTCCCCTAGCTCTCTAGTTTTCAGAAATGCACAGGTTTGGTAGGTTTCCCTAGGTGCCGGCTGAGCTAGAGGCCAAAATCTACAGGTAGGTACTTCGCAAAAAACACCTGTTTTCTTCCAAAAATTTGGATGTGTCCACGTTGCGCTTTGGGGCGTTTCCTGTCGCGGGCGCTAGGCCTACCCACACAAGTGAGGTATCATTTTTATCGGGAGACTTGGGGGAACGCTGGGTGGAAGGAAATTTGTGGCTCCTCTCAGATTCCCGAACTTTCTGCCACAGAAATGTGAGGAACATGTGTTTTTTTAGCCAAATTTTGAGGTTTGCAAAGGATTCTGGGTAACAGAACCTGGTCCGAGCCCCGCAAGTCACCCCTCCTTGGATTCCCCTAGCTCTCTAGTTTTCAGAAATGCACAGGTTTGGTAGGTTTCCCTAGGTGCCGGCTGAGCTAGAGGCCAAAATCTACAGGTAGGTACTTCGCAAAAAACACCTGTTTTCTTCCAAAAATTTGGATGTGTCCACGTTGCGCTTTGGGGCGTTTCCTGTCGCGGGCGCTAGGCCTACCCACACAAGTGAGGTATCATTTTTATCGGGAGACTTGGGGGAACGCTGGGTGGAAGGAAATTTGTGGCTCCTCTCAGATTCCCGAACTTTCTGCCACAGAAATGTGAGGAACATGTGTTTTTTTAGCCAAATTTTGAGGTTTGCAAAGGATTCTGGGTAACAGAACCTGGTTCGAGCCCCGCAAGTCACCCCTCCTTGGATTCCCCTAGGTCTCTAGTTTTCAGAAATGCACAGGTTTGGTAGGTTTCCCTAGTTGCCGGCTGAGCTAGAGGCCAAAATCTACAGGTAGGTACTTCGCAAAAAACAGCTCTGTTTTCTTCCAAAAATTTGGATTTGTCCACGTTGCGCTTTGGGGCGTTTCCTGTCGCGGGCGCTAGGCCTACCCACACAAGTGATGTATCATTTTTATCGGGAGACGTGGGGGAACGCTGGATGGAAGGACATTTGTGGCTCCTCTCAGATTCCTGAACTTTCTGCCACAGAAATGTGAGGAACATGTGTTTTTTTAGCCAAATTTTGAGGTTTGCAAAGGATTCTGGGTAACAGAACCTGGTCCGAGCCCCGCAAGTCACCCATTCTTGGATTCCCCTAGGTCTCTAGTTTTCAGAAATGCACAGGTTTGGTAGGTTTCCCTAGGTGCCGGCTGAGCTAGAGGCCAAAATCTACAGGTAGGCACTTCGCAAAAAACACCTCTGATTTCTTCCAAAAATGTGGATGTGTCCACGTTGCGGTTTGGGGCGTTTCCTGTCGCGGGCGCTAGGCCTACCCACACAAGTGAGGTATCATTTTTATCGGGAGACTTGGGGGAACGCTGGCTGGATCAAATTTGTGGCTCCTCTCAGATTCCAGAACTTTCTGCCACTAAAAAGTGAGGAACATGTGTTTTTTTTTGCCAAATTTTGAGGTTTGCAAAAGATTCTGGGTAACAGAACCTGGTCCGAGCCCCACAAGTCACCCCATCTTGGAATCCCCTAGGTCTCTAGTTTTCAGAAATGCACAGGTTTGGTAGGTTTCCCTAGGTGCCGGCTGAGCTACAGGCCAAAATCCACAGGTAGGCACTGTTTTCTTTCAAAAATTTGGATGTGTCCACGTTGCGCTTTGGGGCGTTTCCTGTCGCGGGCTCTAGGCCTACCCACACAAGTGAGGTATCATTTTTATCGGGAGACTTGGGGGAACGCTGGGTGGAAGGAAATTTGTGGCTCCTCTCAGATTCCAGAACTTTCTGCCACAGAAATGTGAGGAACATGTGTTTTTTTAGCCAATTTTGAGGTTTGCAAAGGATTCTGGGTAACAGAACCTGGTCCAAGCCCCGCAAGTCACCCCTCCTTGGATTCCCCTAGCTCTCTAGTTTTCAGAAATGCACAGGTTTGGTAGGTTTCCCTAGGTGCCGGCTGAGCTGGAGGCCAAAATCTACAGGTAGGCACTTCACAAAAAACACCTCTGTTTTCTTCCAAAAATTTGGATGTGTCCACGTTGCGCTTTGGGGCGTTTCCTGTCGCGGGCGCTAGGCCTACCCCCACAAGTGAGGTATAATTTTTATCGGGAGACTTGGGGGAACGCTGGGTAGAAGGAAATTTGTGGCTCCTCTCAGATTCCAGAACTTTCTGCCACAGAAATGTGAGGAACATGTGTTTTTTTAGCCAAATTTTGAGGTTTGCAAAGGATTCTGGGTAACAGAACCTGGTCCGAGCCCCGCAAGTCACCCCTCCTTGGATTCCCCTAGCTCTCTAGTTTTCAGAAATGCACAGGTTTGGTAGGTTTCCCTAGGTGCCGGCTGAGCTAGAGGCCAAAATCTACAGGTAGGTACTTCGCAAAAAACACCTGTTTTCTTCCAAAAATTTGGATGTGTCCACGTTGCGCTTTGGGGCGTTTCCTGTCGCGGGCGCTAGGCCTACCCACACAAGTGAGGTATCATTTTTATCGGGAGACTTGGGGGAACGCTGGGTGGAAGGAAATTTGTGGCTCCTCTCAGATTACCGAACTTTCTGCCACAGAAATGTGAGGAACATGTGTTTTTTTAGACAAATTTTGAGGTTTACAAAGGATTCTGGGTAACAGAACCTGGTTCGAGCCCCGCAAGTCACCCCTCCTTGGATTCCCCTAGGTCTCTAGTTTTCAGAAATGCACAGGTTTGGTAGGTTTCCCTAGTTGCCGGCTGAGCTAGAGGCCAAAATCTACAGGTAGGTACTTCGCAAAAAACACCTCTGTTTTCTTCCAAAAATTTGGATGCGTCCACGTTGCGCTTTGGGGCGTTTCCTGTCGCGGGCTCTAGGCCTACCCACACAAGTGAGGTATCATTTTTATCGGGAGACTTGGGGGAACGCTGGGTGGAAGGAAATTTGTGGCTCCTCTCAGATTCCCGAACTTTCTGCCACTGAAATGTGAGGAACATGTGTTTTTGTAGCCAAATTTTGAGGTTTGCAAAGGATTCTGGGTAACAGAACCTGGTCCGAGCCCCGCAAGTCACCCCTCCTTGGATTCCCCTAGGTCTCTAGTTTTCAGAAATGCACAGGTTTGGTAGGTTTCCCTAGGTGCCGGCTGAGCTAGAGGCCAAAATCTACAGTTAGTCACTTCGCAAAAAACACCTCTGTTTTCTTCCAAAAATTTGGATGTGTCCACGTTGCGCTTTGGGGCGTTTCCTGTCGCGGGAGCTAGGCCTACCCACACAAGTGAGGTATAATTTTTATCGGGAGACTTGGGGGAACGCTGGGTGGAAGGAAATTTGTGGCTCCTCTCAGATTCCCGAACTTTCTGCCACAGAAATGTGAGGAACATGTGTTTTTTTAGCCAAATTTTGAGGTTTGCAAAGGATTCTGGGTAACAGAACCTGGTCCGAGCCCCGCAAGTCACCCCTCCTTGGATTCCCCTAGGTCTCTAGTTTTCAGAAATGCACAGGTTTGGTAGGTTTCCCTAGGTGCCGGCTGAGCTAGAGGCCAAAATCTACAGGTAGGCACTTCGCAAATAACACCTCTGTTTTCTTCCAAAAATTTGGATGTGTCCACGTTGCGCTTTGGGGCGTTTCCTGTCGCGGGCGCTAGGCCTACCCACACAAGTGAGGTATCATTTTTATCGGGAGACTTGGGGGAACGCTGGCTGGATCAAATTTGTGGCTCCTCTCAGATTCCAGAACTTTCTGCCATTGAAATGTGAGGAACATGTGTTTTTTTAGCCAAATTTTGAGGTTTGCAAAAGATTCTGGGTAACAGAACCTGGTCCGAGCCCCACAAGTCACCCCATCTTGGATTCCCCTAGGTCTCTAGTTTTCAGAAATGCACAGGTTTGGTAGGTTTCCCTAGGTGCCGGCTGAGCTACAGGCCAAAATCCACAGGTAGGCACTGTTTTCTTTCAAAAATTTGGATGTGTCCACGTTGCGCTTTGGGGCGTTTCCTGTCGCGGGCTCTAGGCCTACCCACACAAGTGAGGTATCATTTTTATCGGGAGACTTGGGGGAACGCTGGGTGGAAGGAAATTTGTGGCTCCTCTCAGATTCCCGAACTTTCTGCCACTGAAATGTGAGGAACATGTGTTTTTTTAGCCAAATTTTGAGGTTTGCAAAGGATTCTGGGTAACAGAACCTGGTCCAAGCCCCGCAAGTCACCCCTCCTTGGATTCCCCTAGCTCTCTAGTTTTCAGAAATGCACAGGTTTGGTAGGTTTCCCTAGGTGCCGGCTGAGCTGGAGGCCAAAATCTACAGGTAGGCACTTCACAAAAAACACCTCTGTTTTCTTCCAAAAATTTGGATGTGTCCACGTTGCGCTTTGGGGCGTTTCCTGTCGCGGGCGCTAGGCCTACCCCCACAAGTGAGGTATAATTTTTATCGGGAGACTTGGGGGAACGCTGGGTAGAAGGAAATTTGTGGCTCCTCTCAGATTCCAGAACTTTCTGCCACAGAAATGTGAGGAACATGTGTTTTTTAAGCCAAATTTTGAGGTTTGCAAAGGATTCTGGGTAACAGAACCTGGTCCGAGCCCCGCAAGTCACCCCTCCTTGGATTCCCCTAGCTCTCTAGTTTTCAGAAATGCACAGGTTTGGTAGGTTTCCCTAGGTGCCGGCTGAGCTGGAGGCCAAAATCTACAGGTAGGCACTTCACAAAAAACACCTCTGTTTTCTTCCAAAAATTTGGATGTGTCCACGTTGCGCTTTGGGGCGTTTCCTGTCGCGGGCGCTAGGCCTACCCCCACAAGTGAGGTATAATTTTTATCGGGAGACTTGGGGGAACGCTGGGTAGAAGGAAATTTGTGGCTCCTCTCAGATTCCAGAACTTTCTGCCACAGAAATGTGAGGAACATGTGTTTTTTAAGCCAAATTTTGAGGTTTGCAAAGGATTCTGGGTAACAGAACCTGGTCCGAGCCCCGCAAGTCACCCCTCCTTGGATTCCCCTAGCTCTCTAGTTTTCAGAAATGCACAGGTTTGGTAGGTTTCCCTAGGTGCCGGCTGAGATAGAGGCCAAAATCTACAGGTAGGTACTTCGCAAAAAACACCTGTTTTCTTCCAAAAATTTGGATGTGTCCACGTTGCGCTTTGGGGCGTTTCCTGTCGCGGGCGCTAGGCCTACCCACACAAGTGAGGTATCATTTTTATCGGGAGACTTGGGGGAACGCTGGGTGGAAGGAAATTTGTGGCTCCTCTCAGATTACCGAACTTTCTGCCACAGAAATGTGAGGAACATGTGTTTTTTTAGCCAAATTTTGAGGTTTGCAAAGGATTCTGGGTAACAGAACCTGGTTCGAGCCCCGCAAGTCACCCCTCCTTGGATTCCCCTAGGTCTCTAGTTTTCAGAAATGCACAGGTTTGGTAGGTTTCCCTAGTTGCCGGCTGAGCTAGAGGCCAAAATCTACAGGTAGGTACTTCGCAAAAAACACCTCTGTTTTCTTCCAAAAATTTGGATGCGTCCACGTTGCGCTTTGGGGCGTTTCCTGTCGCGGGCTCTAGGCCTACCCACACAAGTGAGGTATCATTTTTATCGGGAGACTTGGGGGAACGCTGGGTGGAAGGAAATTTGTGGCTCCTCTCAGATTCCCGAACTTTCTGCCACTGAAATGTGAGGAACATGTGTTTTTTTAGCCAAATTTTGAGGTTTGCAAAGGATTCTGGGTAACAGAACCTGGTCCGAGCCCCGCAAGTCACCCCTCCTTGGATTCCCCTAGGTCTCTAGTTTTCAGAAATGCACAGGTTTGGTAGGTTTCCCTAGGTGCCGGCTGAGCTAGAGGCCAAAATCTACAGTTAGTCACTTCGCAAAAAACACCTCTGTTTTCTTCCAAAAATTTGGATGTGTCCACGTTGCGCTTTGGGGCGTTTCCTGTCGCGGGAGCTAGGCCTACCCACACAAGTGAGGTATAATTTTTATCGGGAGACTTGGGGGAACGCTGGGTGGAAGGAAATTTGTGGCTCCTCTCAGATTCCCGAACTTTCTGCCACAGAAATGTGAGGAACATGTGTTTTTTTAGCCAAATTTTGAGGTTTGCAAAGGATTCTGGGTAACAGAACCTGGTCCGAGCCCCGCAAGTCACCCCTCCTTGGATTCCCCTAGGTCTCTAGTTTTCAGAAATGCACAGGTTTGGTAGGTTTCCCTAGGTGCCGGCTGAGCTAGAGGCCAAAATCTACAGGTAGGCACTTCGCAAATAACACCTCTGTTTTCTTCCAAAAATTTGGATGTGTCCACGTTGCGCTTTGGGGCGTTTCCTGTCGCGGGCGCTAGGCCTACCCCCACAAGTGAGGTATAATTTTTATCGGGAGACTTGGGGGAACGCTGGGTAGAAGGAAATTTGTGGCTCCTCTCAGATTCCAGAACTTTCTGCCACAGAAATGTGAGGAACATGTGTTTTTTAAGCCAAATTTTGAGGTTTGCAAAGGATTCTGGGTAACAGAACCTGGTCCGAGCCCCGCAAGTCACCCCTCCTTGGATTCCCCTAGCTCTCTAGTTTTCAGAAATGCACAGGTTTGGTAGGTTTCCCTAGGTGCCGGCTGAGCTAGAGGCCAAAATCTACAGGTAGGTACTTCGCAAAAAACACCTGTTTTCTTCCAAAAATTTGGATGTGTCCACGTTGCGCTTTGGGGCGTTTCCTGTCGCGGGCGCTAGGCCTACCCACACAAGTGAGGTATCATTTTTATCGGGAGACTTGGGGGAACGCTGGGTGGAAGGAAATTTGTGGCTCCTCTCAGATTACCGAACTTTCTGCCACAGAAATGTGAGGAACATGTGTTTTTTTAGCCAAATTTTGAGGTTTGCAAAGGATTCTGGGTAACAGAACCTGGTTCGAGCCCCGCAAGTCACCCCTCCTTGGATTCCCCTAGGTCTCTAGTTTTCAGAAATGCACAGGTTTGGTAGGTTTCCCTAGTTGCCGGCTGAGCTAGAGGCCAAAATCTACAGGTAGGTACTTCGCAAAAAACACCTCTGTTTTCTTCCAAAAATTTGGATGCGTCCACGTTGCGCTTTGGGGCGTTTCCTGTTGCGGGCTCTAGGCCTACCCACACAAGTGAGGTATCATTTTTATCGGGAGACTTGGGGGAACGCTGGGTGGAAGGAAATTTGTGGCTCCTCTCAGATTCCCGAACTTTCTGCCACTGAAATGTGAGGAACATGTGTTTTTTTAGCCAAATTTTGAGGTTTGCAAAGGATTCTGGGTAACAGAACCTGGTCCGAGCCCCGCAAGTCACCCCTCCTTGGATTCCCCTAGGTCTCTAGTTTTCAGAAATGCACAGGTTTGGTAGGTTTCCCTAGGTGCCGGCTGAGCTAGAGGCCAAAATCTACAGTTAGTCACTTCGCAAAAAACACCTCTGTTTTCTTCCCAAAATTTGGATGTGTCCACGTTGCGCTTTGGGGCGTTTCCTGTCGCGGGAGCTAGGCCTACCCACACAAGTGAGGTATCATTTTTATCGGGAGACTTGGGGGAACGCTGGGTGGAAGGAAATTTGTGGCTCCTCTCAGATTCCCGAACTTTCTGCCACAGAAATGTGAGGAACATGTGTTTTTTTAGCCAAATTTTGAGGTTTGCAAAGGATTCTGGGTAACAGAACCTGGTCCGAGCCCCGCAAGTCACCCCTCCTTGGATTCCCCTAGGTCTCTAGTTTTCAGAAATGCACAGGTTTGGTAGGTTTCCCTAGGTGCCGGCTGAGCTAGAGGCCAAAATCTACAGTTAGTCACTTCACAAAAAACACCTCTGTTTTCTTCCAAAAATTTGGATGTGTCCACGTTGCGCTTTGGGGCGTTTCCTGTCGCGGGCGCTAGGCCTACCCCCACAAGTGAGGTATAATTTTTATCGGGAGACTTGGGGGAACGCTGGGTAGAAGGAAATTTGTGGCTCCTCTCAGATTCCAGAACTTTCTGCCACAGAAATGTGAGGAACATGTGTTTTTTTAGCCAAATTTTGAGGTTTGCAAAGGATTCTGGGTAACAGAACCTGGTCCGAGCCCCGCAAGTCACCCCTCCTTGGATTCCCCTAGCTCTCTAGTTTTCAGAAATGCACAGGTTTGGTAGGTTTCCCTAGGTGCCGGCTGAGCTAGAGGCCAAAATCTACAGGTAGGTACTTCGCAAAAAACACCTGTTTTCTTCCAAAAATTTGGATGTGTCCACGTTGCGCTTTGGGGCGTTTCCTGTCGCGGGCGCTAGGCCTACCCACACAAGTGAGGTATCATTTTTATCGGGAGACTTGGGGGAACGCTGGGTGGAAGGAAATTTGTGGCTCCTCTCAGATTCCCGAACTTTCTGCCACAGAAATGTGAGGAACATGTGTTTTTTTAGCCAAATTTTGAGGTTTGCAAAGGATTCTGGGTAACAGAACCTGGTTCGAGCCCCGCAAGTCACCCCTCCTTGGATTCCCCTAGGTCTCTAGTTTTCAGAAATGCACAGGTTTGGTAGGTTTCCCTAGTTGCCGGCTGAGCTAGAGGCCAAAATCTACAGGTAGGTACTTCGCAAAAAACAGCTCTGTTTTCTTCCAAAAATTTGGATTTGTCCACGTTGCGCTTTGGGGCGTTTCCTGTCGCGGGCGCTAGGCCTACCCACACAAGTGATGTATCATTTTTATCGGGAGACGTGGGGGAACGCTGGATGGAAGGACATTTGTGGCTCCTCTCAGATTCCTGAACTTTCTGCCACAGAAATGTGAGGAACATGTGTTTTTTTAGCCAAATTTTGAGGTTTGCAAAGGATTCTGGGTAACAGAACCTGGTCCGAGCCCCGCAAGTCACCCATTCTTGGATTCCCCTAGGTCTCTAGTTTTCAGAAATGCACAGGTTTGGTAGGTTTCCCTAGGTGCCGGCTGAGCTAGAGGCCAAAATCTACAGGTAGGCACTTCGCAAAAAACACCTCTGATTTCTTCCAAAAATGTGGATGTGTCCACGTTGCGGTTTGGGGCGTTTCCTGTCGCGGGCGCTAGGCCTACCCACACAAGTGAGGTATCATTTTTATCGGGAGACTTGGGGGAACGCTGGCTGGATCAAATTTGTGGCTCCTCTCAGATTCCAGAACTTTCTGCCACTAAAAAGTGAGGAACATGTGTTTTTTTTGCCAAATTTTGAGGTTTGCAAAAGATTCTGGGTAACAGAACCTGGTCCGAGCCCCACAAGTCACCCCATCTTGGAATCCCCTAGGTCTCTAGTTTTCAGAAATGCACAGGTTTGGTAGGTTTCCCTAGGTGCCGGCTGAGCTACAGGCCAAAATCCACAGGTAGGCACTGTTTTCTTTCAAAAATTTGGATGTGTCCACGTTGCGCTTTGGGGCGTTTCCTGTCGCGGGCTCTAGGCCTACCCACACAAGTGAGGTATCATTTTTATCGGGAGACTTGGGGGAACGCTGGGTGGAAGGAAATTTGTGGCTCCTCTCAGATTCCAGAACTTTCTGCCACAGAAATGTGAGGAACATGTGTTTTTTTAGCCAATTTTGAGGTTTGCAAAGGATTCTGGGTAACAGAACCTGGTCCAAGCCCCGCAAGTCACCCCTCCTTGGATTCCCCTAGCTCTCTAGTTTTCAGAAATGCACAGGTTTGGTAGGTTTCCCTAGGTGCCGGCTGAGCTGGAGGCCAAAATCTACAGGTAGGCACTTCACAAAAAACACCTCTGTTTTCTTCCAAAAATTTGGATGTGTCCACGTTGCGCTTTGGGGCGTTTCCTGTCGCGGGCGCTAGGCCTACCCCCACAAGTGAGGTATAATTTTTATCGGGAGACTTGGGGGAACGCTGGGTAGAAGGAAATTTGTGGCTCCTCTCAGATTCCAGAACTTTCTGCCACAGAAATGTGAGGAACATGTGTTTTTTAAGCCAAATTTTGAGGTTTGCAAAGGATTCTGGGTAACAGAACCTGGTCCGAGCCCCGCAAGTCACCCCTCCTTGGATTCCCCTAGCTCTCTAGTTTTCAGAAATGCACAGGTTTGGTAGGTTTCCCTAGGTGCCGGCTGAGCTAGAGGCCAAAATCTACAGGTAGGTACTTCGCAAAAAACACCTGTTTTCTTCCAAAAATTTGGATGTGTCCACGTTGCGCTTTGGGGCGTTTCCTGTCGCGGGCGCTAGGCCTACCCACACAAGTGAGGTATCATTTTTATCGGGAGACTTGGGGGAACGCTGGGTGGAAGGAAATTTGTGGCTCCTCTCAGATTACCGAACTTTCTGCCACAGAAATGTGAGGAACATGTGTTTTTTTAGCCAAATTTTGAGGTTTGCAAAGGATTCTGGGTAACAGAACCTGGTTCGAGCCCCGCAAGTCACCCCTCCTTGGATTCCCCTAGGTCTCTAGTTTTCAGAAATGCACAGGTTTGGTAGGTTTCCCTAGTTGCCGGCTGAGCTAGAGGCCAAAATCTACAGGTAGGTACTTCGCAAAAAACACCTCTGTTTTCTTCCAAAAATTTGGATGCGTCCACGTTGCGCTTTGGGGCGTTTCCTGTCGCGGGCTCTAGGCCTACCCACACAAGTGAGGTATCATTTTTATCGGGAGACTTGGGGGAACGCTGGGTGGAAGGAAATTTGTGGCTCCTCTCAGATTCCCGAACTTTCTGCCACTGAAATGTGAGGAACATGTGTTTTTGTAGCCAAATTTTGAGGTTTGCAAAGGATTCTGGGTAACAGAACCTGGTCCGAGCCCCGCAAGTCACCCCTCCTTGGATTCCCCTAGGTCTCTAGTTTTCAGAAATGCACAGGTTTGGTAGGTTTCCCTAGGTGCCGGCTGAGCTAGAGGCCAAAATCTACAGTTAGTCACTTCGCAAAAAACACCTCTGTTTTCTTCCAAAAATTTGGATGTGTCCACGTTGCGCTTTGGGGCGTTTCCTGTCGCGGGAGCTAGGCCTACCCACACAAGTGAGGTATAATTTTTATCGGGAGACTTGGGGGAACGCTGGGTGGAAGGAAATTTGTGGCTCCTCTCAGATTCCCGAACTTTCTGCCACAGAAATGTGAGGAACATGTGTTTTTTTAGCCAAATTTTGAGGTTTGCAAAGGATTCTGGGTAACAGAACCTGGTCCGAGCCCCGCAAGTCACCCCTCCTTGGATTCCCCTAGCTCTCTAGTTTTCAGAAATGCACAGGTTTGGTAGGTTTCCCTAGGTGCCGGCTGAGCTAGAGGCCAAAATCTACAGGTAGGTACTTCGCAAAAAACACCTGTTTTCTTCCAAAAATTTGGATGTGTCCACGTTGCGCTTTGGGGCGTTTCCTGTCGCGGGCGCTAGGCCTACCCACACAAGTGAGGTATCATTTTTATCGGGAGACTTGGGGGAACGCTGGGTGGAAGGAAATTTGTGGCTCCTCTCAGATTCCCGAACTTTCTGCCACAGAAATGTGAGGAACATGTGTTTTTTTAGCCAAATTTTGAGGTTTGCAAAGGATTCTGGGTAACAGAACCTGGTCCGAGCCCCGCAAGTCACCCCTCCTTGGATTCCCCTAGCTCTCTAGTTTTCAGAAATGCACAGGTTTGGTAGGTTTCCCTAGGTGCCGGCTGAGCTAGAGGCCAAAATCTACAGGTAGGTACTTCGCAAAAAACACCTGTTTTCTTCCAAAAATTTGGATGTGTCCACGTTGCGCTTTGGGGCGTTTCCTGTCGCGGGCGCTAGGCCTACCCACACAAGTGAGGTATCATTTTTATCGGGAGACTTGGGGGAACGCTGGGTGGAAGGAAATTTGTGGCTCCTCTCAGATTCCCGAACTTTCTGCCACAGAAATGTGAGGAACATGTGTTTTTTTAGCCAAATTTTGAGGTTTGCAAAGGATTCTGGGTAACAGAACCTGGTTCGAGCCCCGCAAGTCACCCCTCCTTGGATTCCCCTAGGTCTCTAGTTTTCAGAAATGCACAGGTTTGGTAGGTTTCCCTAGTTGCCGGCTGAGCTAGAGGCCAAAATCTACAGGTAGGTACTTCGCAAAAAACAGCTCTGTTTTCTTCCAAAAATTTGGATTTGTCCACGTTGCGCTTTGGGGCGTTTCCTGTCGCGGGCGCTAGGCCTACCCACACAAGTGATGTATCATTTTTATCGGGAGACGTGGGGGAACGCTGGATGGAAGGACATTTGTGGCTCCTCTCAGATTCCTGAACTTTCTGCCACAGAAATGTGAGGAACATGTGTTTTTTTAGCCAAATTTTGAGGTTTGCAAAGGATTCTGGGTAACAGAACCTGGTCCGAGCCCCGCAAGTCACCCATTCTTGGATTCCCCTAGGTCTCTAGTTTTCAGAAATGCACAGGTTTGGTAGGTTTCCCTAGGTGCCGGCTGAGCTAGAGGCCAAAATCTACAGGTAGGCACTTCGCAAAAAACACCTCTGATTTCTTCCAAAAATGTGGATGTGTCCACGTTGCGGTTTGGGGCGTTTCCTGTCGCGGGCGCTAGGCCTACCCACACAAGTGAGGTATCATTTTTATCGGGAGACTTGGGGGAACGCTGGCTGGATCAAATTTGTGGCTCCTCTCAGATTCCAGAACTTTCTGCCACTAAAAAGTGAGGAACATGTGTTTTTTTTGCCAAATTTTGAGGTTTGCAAAAGATTCTGGGTAACAGAACCTGGTCCGAGCCCCACAAGTCACCCCATCTTGGAATCCCCTAGGTCTCTAGTTTTCAGAAATGCACAGGTTTGGTAGGTTTCCCTAGGTGCCGGCTGAGCTACAGGCCAAAATCCACAGGTAGGCACTGTTTTCTTTCAAAAATTTGGATGTGTCCACGTTGCGCTTTGGGGCGTTTCCTGTCGCGGGCTCTAGGCCTACCCACACAAGTGAGGTATCATTTTTATCGGGAGACTTGGGGGAACGCTGGGTGGAAGGAAATTTGTGGCTCCTCTCAGATTCCAGAACTTTCTGCCACAGAAATGTGAGGAACATGTGTTTTTTTAGCCAATTTTGAGGTTTGCAAAGGATTCTGGGTAACAGAACCTGGTCCAAGCCCCGCAAGTCACCCCTCCTTGGATTCCCCTAGCTCTCTAGTTTTCAGAAATGCACAGGTTTGGTAGGTTTCCCTAGGTGCCGGCTGAGCTGGAGGCCAAAATCTACAGGTAGGCACTTCACAAAAAACACCTCTGTTTTCTTCCAAAAATTTGGATGTGTCCACGTTGCGCTTTGGGGCGTTTCCTGTCGCGGGCGCTAGGCCTACCCCCACAAGTGAGGTATAATTTTTATCGGGAGACTTGGGGGAACGCTGGGTAGAAGGAAATTTGTGGCTCCTCTCAGATTCCAGAACTTTCTGCCACAGAAATGTGAGGAACATGTGTTTTTTTAGCCAAATTTTGAGGTTTGCAAAGGATTCTGGGTAACAGAACCTGGTCCGAGCCCCGCAAGTCACCCCTCCTTGGATTCCCCTAGCTCTCTAGTTTTCAGAAATGCACAGGTTTGGTAGGTTTCCCTAGGTGCCGGCTGAGCTAGAGGCCAAAATCTACAGGTAGGTACTTCGCAAAAAACACCTGTTTTCTTCCAAAAATTTGGATGTGTCCACGTTGCGCTTTGGGGCGTTTCCTGTCGCGGGCGCTAGGCCTACCCACACAAGTGAGGTATCATTTTTATCGGGAGACTTGGGGGAACGCTGGGTGGAAGGAAATTTGTGGCTCCTCTCAGATTACCGAACTTTCTGCCACAGAAATGTGAGGAACATGTGTTTTTTTAGACAAATTTTGAGGTTTACAAAGGATTCTGGGTAACAGAACCTGGTTCGAGCCCCGCAAGTCACCCCTCCTTGGATTCCCCTAGGTCTCTAGTTTTCAGAAATGCACAGGTTTGGTAGGTTTCCCTAGTTGCCGGCTGAGCTAGAGGCCAAAATCTACAGGTAGGTACTTCGCAAAAAACACCTCTGTTTTCTTCCAAAAATTTGGATGCGTCCACGTTGCGCTTTGGGGCGTTTCCTGTCGCGGGCTCTAGGCCTACCCACACAAGTGAGGTATCATTTTTATCGGGAGACTTGGGGGAACGCTGGGTGGAAGGAAATTTGTGGCTCCTCTCAGATTCCCGAACTTTCTGCCACTGAAATGTGAGGAACATGTGTTTTTGTAGCCAAATTTTGAGGTTTGCAAAGGATTCTGGGTAACAGAACCTGGTCCGAGCCCCGCAAGTCACCCCTCCTTGGATTCCCCTAGGTCTCTAGTTTTCAGAAATGCACAGGTTTGGTAGGTTTCCCTAGGTGCCGGCTGAGCTAGAGGCCAAAATCTACAGTTAGTCACTTCGCAAAAAACACCTCTGTTTTCTTCCAAAAATTTGGATGTGTCCACGTTGCGCTTTGGGGCGTTTCCTGTCGCGGGAGCTAGGCCTACCCACACAAGTGAGGTATAATTTTTATCGGGAGACTTGGGGGAACGCTGGGTGGAAGGAAATTTGTGGCTCCTCTCAGATTCCCGAACTTTCTGCCACAGAAATGTGAGGAACATGTGTTTTTTTAGCCAAATTTTGAGGTTTGCAAAGGATTCTGGGTAACAGAACCTGGTCCGAGCCCCGCAAGTCACCCCTCCTTGGATTCCCCTAGGTCTCTAGTTTTCAGAAATGCACAGGTTTGGTAGGTTTCCCTAGGTGCCGGCTGAGCTAGAGGCCAAAATCTACAGGTAGGCACTTCGCAAATAACACCTCTGTTTTCTTCCAAAAATTTGGATGTGTCCACGTTGCGCTTTGGGGCGTTTCCTGTCGCGGGCGCTAGGCCTACCCACACAAGTGAGGTATCATTTTTATCGGGAGACTTGGGGGAACGCTGGCTGGATCAAATTTGTGGCTCCTCTCAGATTCCAGAACTTTCTGCCATTGAAATGTGAGGAACATGTGTTTTTTTAGCCAAATTTTGAGGTTTGCAAAAGATTCTGGGTAACAGAACCTGGTCCGAGCCCCACAAGTCACCCCATCTTGGATTCCCCTAGGTCTCTAGTTTTCAGAAATGCACAGGTTTGGTAGGTTTCCCTAGGTGCCGGCTGAGCTACAGGCCAAAATCCACAGGTAGGCACTGTTTTCTTTCAAAAATTTGGATGTGTCCACGTTGCGCTTTGGGGCGTTTCCTGTCGCGGGCTCTAGGCCTACCCACACAAGTGAGGTATCATTTTTATCGGGAGACTTGGGGGAACGCTGGGTGGAAGGAAATTTGTGGCTCCTCTCAGATTCCCGAACTTTCTGCCACTGAAATGTGAGGAACATGTGTTTTTTTAGCCAAATTTTGAGGTTTGCAAAGGATTCTGGGTAACAGAACCTGGTCCAAGCCCCGCAAGTCACCCCTCCTTGGATTCCCCTAGCTCTCTAGTTTTCAGAAATGCACAGGTTTGGTAGGTTTCCCTAGGTGCCGGCTGAGCTGGAGGCCAAAATCTACAGGTAGGCACTTCACAAAAAACACCTCTGTTTTCTTCCAAAAATTTGGATGTGTCCACGTTGCGCTTTGGGGCGTTTCCTGTCGCGGGCGCTAGGCCTACCCCCACAAGTGAGGTATAATTTTTATCGGGAGACTTGGGGGAACGCTGGGTAGAAGGAAATTTGTGGCTCCTCTCAGATTCCAGAACTTTCTGCCACAGAAATGTGAGGAACATGTGTTTTTTAAGCCAAATTTTGAGGTTTGCAAAGGATTCTGGGTAACAGAACCTGGTCCGAGCCCCGCAAGTCACCCCTCCTTGGATTCCCCTAGCTCTCTAGTTTTCAGAAATGCACAGGTTTGGTAGGTTTCCCTAGGTGCCGGCTGAGCTGGAGGCCAAAATCTACAGGTAGGCACTTCACAAAAAACACCTCTGTTTTCTTCCAAAAATTTGGATGTGTCCACGTTGCGCTTTGGGGCGTTTCCTGTCGCGGGCGCTAGGCCTACCCCCACAAGTGAGGTATAATTTTTATCGGGAGACTTGGGGGAACGCTGGGTAGAAGGAAATTTGTGGCTCCTCTCAGATTCCAGAACTTTCTGCCACAGAAATGTGAGGAACATGTGTTTTTTAAGCCAAATTTTGAGGTTTGCAAAGGATTCTGGGTAACAGAACCTGGTCCGAGCCCCGCAAGTCACCCCTCCTTGGATTCCCCTAGCTCTCTAGTTTTCAGAAATGCACAGGTTTGGTAGGTTTCCCTAGGTGCCGGCTGAGATAGAGGCCAAAATCTACAGGTAGGTACTTCGCAAAAAACACCTGTTTTCTTCCAAAAATTTGGATGTGTCCACGTTGCGCTTTGGGGCGTTTCCTGTCGCGGGCGCTAGGCCTACCCACACAAGTGAGGTATCATTTTTATCGGGAGACTTGGGGGAACGCTGGGTGGAAGGAAATTTGTGGCTCCTCTCAGATTACCGAACTTTCTGCCACAGAAATGTGAGGAACATGTGTTTTTTTAGCCAAATTTTGAGGTTTGCAAAGGATTCTGGGTAACAGAACCTGGTTCGAGCCCCGCAAGTCACCCCTCCTTGGATTCCCCTAGGTCTCTAGTTTTCAGAAATGCACAGGTTTGGTAGGTTTCCCTAGTTGCCGGCTGAGCTAGAGGCCAAAATCTACAGGTAGGTACTTCGCAAAAAACACCTCTGTTTTCTTCCAAAAATTTGGATGCGTCCACGTTGCGCTTTGGGGCGTTTCCTGTCGCGGGCTCTAGGCCTACCCACACAAGTGAGGTATCATTTTTATCGGGAGACTTGGGGGAACGCTGGGTGGAAGGAAATTTGTGGCTCCTCTCAGATT
The DNA here is from genome assembly GCF_031143425.1 of Pleurodeles waltl. Lineage (NCBI taxonomy): Eukaryota > Metazoa > Chordata > Amphibia > Caudata > Salamandridae > Pleurodeles > Pleurodeles waltl. The sequence goes on along the minus strand of NC_090447.1, from coordinate 1,372,799,229 downwards.
CCCGAACTTTCTGCCACTGAAATGTGAGGAACATGTGTTTTTTTAGCCAAATTTTGAGGTTTGCAAAGGATTCTGGGTAACAGAACCTGGTCCGAGCCCCGCAAGTCACCCCTCCTTGGATTCCCCTAGGTCTCTAGTTTTCAGAAATGCACAGGTTTGGTAGGTTTCCCTAGGTGCCGGCTGAGCTAGAGGCCAAAATCTACAGTTAGTCACTTCGCAAAAAACACCTCTGTTTTCTTCCAAAAATTTGGATGTGTCCACGTTGCGCTTTGGGGCGTTTCCTGTCGCGGGAGCTAGGCCTACCCACACAAGTGAGGTATAATTTTTATCGGGAGACTTGGGGGAACGCTGGGTGGAAGGAAATTTGTGGCTCCTCTCAGATTCCCGAACTTTCTGCCACAGAAATGTGAGGAACATGTGTTTTTTTAGCCAAATTTTGAGGTTTGCAAAGGATTCTGGGTAACAGAACCTGGTCCGAGCCCCGCAAGTCACCCCTCCTTGGATTCCCCTAGGTCTCTAGTTTTCAGAAATGCACAGGTTTGGTAGGTTTCCCTAGGTGCCGGCTGAGCTAGAGGCCAAAATCTACAGGTAGGCACTTCGCAAATAACACCTCTGTTTTCTTCCAAAAATTTGGATGTGTCCACGTTGCGCTTTGGGGCGTTTCCTGTCGCGGGCGCTAGGCCTACCCCCACAAGTGAGGTATAATTTTTATCGGGAGACTTGGGGGAACGCTGGGTAGAAGGAAATTTGTGGCTCCTCTCAGATTCCAGAACTTTCTGCCACAGAAATGTGAGGAACATGTGTTTTTTAAGCCAAATTTTGAGGTTTGCAAAGGATTCTGGGTAACAGAACCTGGTCCGAGCCCCGCAAGTCACCCCTCCTTGGATTCCCCTAGCTCTCTAGTTTTCAGAAATGCACAGGTTTGGTAGGTTTCCCTAGGTGCCGGCTGAGCTAGAGGCCAAAATCTACAGGTAGGTACTTCGCAAAAAACACCTGTTTTCTTCCAAAAATTTGGATGTGTCCACGTTGCGCTTTGGGGCGTTTCCTGTCGCGGGCGCTAGGCCTACCCACACAAGTGAGGTATCATTTTTATCGGGAGACTTGGGGGAACGCTGGGTGGAAGGAAATTTGTGGCTCCTCTCAGATTACCGAACTTTCTGCCACAGAAATGTGAGGAACATGTGTTTTTTTAGCCAAATTTTGAGGTTTGCAAAGGATTCTGGGTAACAGAACCTGGTTCGAGCCCCGCAAGTCACCCCTCCTTGGATTCCCCTAGGTCTCTAGTTTTCAGAAATGCACAGGTTTGGTAGGTTTCCCTAGTTGCCGGCTGAGCTAGAGGCCAAAATCTACAGGTAGGTACTTCGCAAAAAACACCTCTGTTTTCTTCCAAAAATTTGGATGCGTCCACGTTGCGCTTTGGGGCGTTTCCTGTTGCGGGCTCTAGGCCTACCCACACAAGTGAGGTATCATTTTTATCGGGAGACTTGGGGGAACGCTGGGTGGAAGGAAATTTGTGGCTCCTCTCAGATTCCCGAACTTTCTGCCACTGAAATGTGAGGAACATGTGTTTTTTTAGCCAAATTTTGAGGTTTGCAAAGGATTCTGGGTAACAGAACCTGGTCCGAGCCCCGCAAGTCACCCCTCCTTGGATTCCCCTAGGTCTCTAGTTTTCAGAAATGCACAGGTTTGGTAGGTTTCCCTAGGTGCCGGCTGAGCTAGAGGCCAAAATCTACAGTTAGTCACTTCGCAAAAAACACCTCTGTTTTCTTCCCAAAATTTGGATGTGTCCACGTTGCGCTTTGGGGCGTTTCCTGTCGCGGGAGCTAGGCCTACCCACACAAGTGAGGTATCATTTTTATCGGGAGACTTGGGGGAACGCTGGGTGGAAGGAAATTTGTGGCTCCTCTCAGATTCCCGAACTTTCTGCCACAGAAATGTGAGGAACATGTGTTTTTTTAGCCAAATTTTGAGGTTTGCAAAGGATTCTGGGTAACAGAACCTGGTCCGAGCCCCGCAAGTCACCCCTCCTTGGATTCCCCTAGGTCTCTAGTTTTCAGAAATGCACAGGTTTGGTAGGTTTCCCTAGGTGCCGGCTGAGCTAGAGGCCAAAATCTACAGTTAGTCACTTCACAAAAAACACCTCTGTTTTCTTCCAAAAATTTGGATGTGTCCACGTTGCGCTTTGGGGCGTTTCCTGTCGCGGGCGCTAGGCCTACCCCCACAAGTGAGGTATAATTTTTATCGGGAGACTTGGGGGAACGCTGGGTAGAAGGAAATTTGTGGCTCCTCTCAGATTCCAGAACTTTCTGCCACAGAAATGTGAGGAACATGTGTTTTTTTAGCCAAATTTTGAGGTTTGCAAAGGATTCTGGGTAACAGAACCTGGTCCGAGCCCCGCAAGTCACCCCTCCTTGGATTCCCCTAGCTCTCTAGTTTTCAGAAATGCACAGGTTTGGTAGGTTTCCCTAGGTGCCGGCTGAGCTAGAGGCCAAAATCTACAGGTAGGTACTTCGCAAAAAACACCTGTTTTCTTCCAAAAATTTGGATGTGTCCACGTTGCGCTTTGGGGCGTTTCCTGTCGCGGGCGCTAGGCCTACCCACACAAGTGAGGTATCATTTTTATCGGGAGACTTGGGGGAACGCTGGGTGGAAGGAAATTTGTGGCTCCTCTCAGATTCCCGAACTTTCTGCCACAGAAATGTGAGGAACATGTGTTTTTTTAGCCAAATTTTGAGGTTTGCAAAGGATTCTGGGTAACAGAACCTGGTTCGAGCCCCGCAAGTCACCCCTCCTTGGATTCCCCTAGGTCTCTAGTTTTCAGAAATGCACAGGTTTGGTAGGTTTCCCTAGTTGCCGGCTGAGCTAGAGGCCAAAATCTACAGGTAGGTACTTCGCAAAAAACAGCTCTGTTTTCTTCCAAAAATTTGGATTTGTCCACGTTGCGCTTTGGGGCGTTTCCTGTCGCGGGCGCTAGGCCTACCCACACAAGTGATGTATCATTTTTATCGGGAGACGTGGGGGAACGCTGGATGGAAGGACATTTGTGGCTCCTCTCAGATTCCTGAACTTTCTGCCACAGAAATGTGAGGAACATGTGTTTTTTTAGCCAAATTTTGAGGTTTGCAAAGGATTCTGGGTAACAGAACCTGGTCCGAGCCCCGCAAGTCACCCATTCTTGGATTCCCCTAGGTCTCTAGTTTTCAGAAATGCACAGGTTTGGTAGGTTTCCCTAGGTGCCGGCTGAGCTAGAGGCCAAAATCTACAGGTAGGCACTTCGCAAAAAACACCTCTGATTTCTTCCAAAAATGTGGATGTGTCCACGTTGCGGTTTGGGGCGTTTCCTGTCGCGGGCGCTAGGCCTACCCACACAAGTGAGGTATCATTTTTATCGGGAGACTTGGGGGAACGCTGGCTGGATCAAATTTGTGGCTCCTCTCAGATTCCAGAACTTTCTGCCACTAAAAAGTGAGGAACATGTGTTTTTTTTGCCAAATTTTGAGGTTTGCAAAAGATTCTGGGTAACAGAACCTGGTCCGAGCCCCACAAGTCACCCCATCTTGGAATCCCCTAGGTCTCTAGTTTTCAGAAATGCACAGGTTTGGTAGGTTTCCCTAGGTGCCGGCTGAGCTACAGGCCAAAATCCACAGGTAGGCACTGTTTTCTTTCAAAAATTTGGATGTGTCCACGTTGCGCTTTGGGGCGTTTCCTGTCGCGGGCTCTAGGCCTACCCACACAAGTGAGGTATCATTTTTATCGGGAGACTTGGGGGAACGCTGGGTGGAAGGAAATTTGTGGCTCCTCTCAGATTCCAGAACTTTCTGCCACAGAAATGTGAGGAACATGTGTTTTTTTAGCCAATTTTGAGGTTTGCAAAGGATTCTGGGTAACAGAACCTGGTCCAAGCCCCGCAAGTCACCCCTCCTTGGATTCCCCTAGCTCTCTAGTTTTCAGAAATGCACAGGTTTGGTAGGTTTCCCTAGGTGCCGGCTGAGCTGGAGGCCAAAATCTACAGGTAGGCACTTCACAAAAAACACCTCTGTTTTCTTCCAAAAATTTGGATGTGTCCACGTTGCGCTTTGGGGCGTTTCCTGTCGCGGGCGCTAGGCCTACCCCCACAAGTGAGGTATAATTTTTATCGGGAGACTTGGGGGAACGCTGGGTAGAAGGAAATTTGTGGCTCCTCTCAGATTCCAGAACTTTCTGCCACAGAAATGTGAGGAACATGTGTTTTTTAAGCCAAATTTTGAGGTTTGCAAAGGATTCTGGGTAACAGAACCTGGTCCGAGCCCCGCAAGTCACCCCTCCTTGGATTCCCCTAGCTCTCTAGTTTTCAGAAATGCACAGGTTTGGTAGGTTTCCCTAGGTGCCGGCTGAGCTAGAGGCCAAAATCTACAGGTAGGTACTTCGCAAAAAACACCTGTTTTCTTCCAAAAATTTGGATGTGTCCACGTTGCGCTTTGGGGCGTTTCCTGTCGCGGGCGCTAGGCCTACCCACACAAGTGAGGTATCATTTTTATCGGGAGACTTGGGGGAACGCTGGGTGGAAGGAAATTTGTGGCTCCTCTCAGATTACCGAACTTTCTGCCACAGAAATGTGAGGAACATGTGTTTTTTTAGCCAAATTTTGAGGTTTGCAAAGGATTCTGGGTAACAGAACCTGGTTCGAGCCCCGCAAGTCACCCCTCCTTGGATTCCCCTAGGTCTCTAGTTTTCAGAAATGCACAGGTTTGGTAGGTTTCCCTAGTTGCCGGCTGAGCTAGAGGCCAAAATCTACAGGTAGGTACTTCGCAAAAAACACCTCTGTTTTCTTCCAAAAATTTGGATGCGTCCACGTTGCGCTTTGGGGCGTTTCCTGTCGCGGGCTCTAGGCCTACCCACACAAGTGAGGTATCATTTTTATCGGGAGACTTGGGGGAACGCTGGGTGGAAGGAAATTTGTGGCTCCTCTCAGATTCCCGAACTTTCTGCCACTGAAATGTGAGGAACATGTGTTTTTGTAGCCAAATTTTGAGGTTTGCAAAGGATTCTGGGTAACAGAACCTGGTCCGAGCCCCGCAAGTCACCCCTCCTTGGATTCCCCTAGGTCTCTAGTTTTCAGAAATGCACAGGTTTGGTAGGTTTCCCTAGGTGCCGGCTGAGCTAGAGGCCAAAATCTACAGTTAGTCACTTCGCAAAAAACACCTCTGTTTTCTTCCAAAAATTTGGATGTGTCCACGTTGCGCTTTGGGGCGTTTCCTGTCGCGGGAGCTAGGCCTACCCACACAAGTGAGGTATAATTTTTATCGGGAGACTTGGGGGAACGCTGGGTGGAAGGAAATTTGTGGCTCCTCTCAGATTCCCGAACTTTCTGCCACAGAAATGTGAGGAACATGTGTTTTTTTAGCCAAATTTTGAGGTTTGCAAAGGATTCTGGGTAACAGAACCTGGTCCGAGCCCCGCAAGTCACCCCTCCTTGGATTCCCCTAGGTCTCTAGTTTTCAGAAATGCACAGGTTTGGTAGGTTTCCCTAGGTGCCGGCTGAGCTAGAGGCCAAAATCTACAGGTAGGCACTTCGCAAATAACACCTCTGTTTTCTTCCAAAAATTTGGATGTGTCCACGTTGCGCTTTGGGGCGTTTCCTGTCGCGGGCGCTAGGCCTACCCACACAAGTGAGGTATCATTTTTATCGGGAGACTTGGGGGAACGCTGGCTGGATCAAATTTGTGGCTCCTCTCAGATTCCAGAACTTTCTGCCATTGAAATGTGAGGAACATGTGTTTTTTTAGCCAAATTTTGAGGTTTGCAAAAGATTCTGGGTAACAGAACCTGGTCCGAGCCCCACAAGTCACCCCATCTTGGATTCCCCTAGGTCTCTAGTTTTCAGAAATGCACAGGTTTGGTAGGTTTCCCTAGGTGCCGGCTGAGCTACAGGCCAAAATCCACAGGTAGGCACTGTTTTCTTTCAAAAATTTGGATGTGTCCACGTTGCGCTTTGGGGCGTTTCCTGTCGCGGGCTCTAGGCCTACCCACACAAGTGAGGTATCATTTTTATCGGGAGACTTGGGGGAACGCTGGGTGGAAGGAAATTTGTGGCTCCTCTCAGATTCCCGAACTTTCTGCCACTGAAATGTGAGGAACATGTGTTTTTTTAGCCAAATTTTGAGGTTTGCAAAGGATTCTGGGTAACAGAACCTGGTCCAAGCCCCGCAAGTCACCCCTCCTTGGATTCCCCTAGCTCTCTAGTTTTCAGAAATGCACAGGTTTGGTAGGTTTCCCTAGGTGCCGGCTGAGCTGGAGGCCAAAATCTACAGGTAGGCACTTCACAAAAAACACCTCTGTTTTCTTCCAAAAATTTGGATGTGTCCACGTTGCGCTTTGGGGCGTTTCCTGTCGCGGGCGCTAGGCCTACCCCCACAAGTGAGGTATAATTTTTATCGGGAGACTTGGGGGAACGCTGGGTAGAAGGAAATTTGTGGCTCCTCTCAGATTCCAGAACTTTCTGCCACAGAAATGTGAGGAACATGTGTTTTTTAAGCCAAATTTTGAGGTTTGCAAAGGATTCTGGGTAACAGAACCTGGTCCGAGCCCCGCAAGTCACCCCTCCTTGGATTCCCCTAGCTCTCTAGTTTTCAGAAATGCACAGGTTTGGTAGGTTTCCCTAGGTGCCGGCTGAGCTGGAGGCCAAAATCTACAGGTAGGCACTTCACAAAAAACACCTCTGTTTTCTTCCAAAAATGTGGATGTGTCCACGTTGCGCTTTGGGGCGTTTCCTGTCGCGGGCGCTAGGCCTACCCCCACAAGTGAGGTATAATTTTTATCGGGAGACTTGGGGGAACGCTGGGTAGAAGGAAATTTGTGGCTCCTCTCAGATTCCAGAACTTTCTGCCACAGAAATGTGAGGAACATGTGTTTTTTAAGCCAAATTTTGAGGTTTGCAAAGGATTCTGGGTAACAGAACCTGGTCCGAGCCCCGCAAGTCACCCCTCCTTGGATTCCCCTAGCTCTCTAGTTTTCAGAAATGCACAGGTTTGGTAGGTTTCCCTAGGTGCCGGCTGAGCTAGAGGCCAAAATCTACAGGTAGGTACTTCGCAAAAAACACCTGTTTTCTTCCAAAAATTTGGATGTGTCCACGTTGCGCTTTGGGACGTTTCCTGTCGCGGGCACTAGGCCTACCCACACAAGTGAGGTATCATTTTTATCGGGAGACTTGGGGGAACGCTGGGTGGAAGGAAATTTGTGGCTCCTCTCAGATTACCGAACTTTCTGCCACAGAAATGTGAGGAACATGTGTTTTTTTAGCCAAATTTTGAGGTTTGCAAAGGATTCTGGGTAACAGAACCTGGTTCGAGCCCCGCAAGTCACCCCTCCTTGGATTCCCCTAGGTCTCTAGTTTTCAGAAATGCACAGGTTTGGTAGGTTTCCCTAGTTGCCGGCTGAGCTAGAGGCCAAAATCTACAGGTAGGTACTTCGCAAAAAACACCTCTGTTTTCTTCCAAAAATTTGGATGCGTCCACGTTGCGCTTTGGGGCGTTTCCTGTCGCGGGCTCTAGGCCTACCCACACAAGTGAGGTATCATTTTTATCGGGAGACTTGGGGGAACGCTGGGTGGAAGGAAATTTGTGGCTCCTCTCAGATTCCCGAACTTTCTGCCACTGAAATGTGAGGAACATGTGTTTTTTTAGCCAAATTTTGAGGTTTGCAAAGGATTCTGGGTAACAGAACCTGGTCCGAGCCCCGCAAGTCACCCCTCCTTGGATTCCCCTAGGTCTCTAGTTTTCAGAAATGCACAGGTTTGGTAGGTTTCCCTAGGTGCCGGCTGAGCTAGAGGCCAAAATCTACAGTTAGTCACTTCGCAAAAAACACCTCTGTTTTCTTCCAAAAATTTGGATGTGTCCACGTTGCGCTTTGGGGCGTTTCCTGTCGCGGGAGCTAGGCCTACCCACACAAGTGAGGTATAATTTTTATCGGGAGACTTGGGGGAACGCTGGGTGGAAGGAAATTTGTGGCTCCTCTCAGATTCCCGAACTTTCTGCCACAGAAATGTGAGGAACATGTGTTTTTTTAGCCAAATTTTGAGGTTTGCAAAGGATTCTGGGTAACAGAACCTGGTCCGAGCCCCGCAAGTCACCCCTCCTTGGATTCCCCTAGGTCTCTAGTTTTCAGAAATGCACAGGTTTGGTAGGTTTCCCTAGGTGCCGGCTGAGCTAGAGGCCAAAATCTACAGGTAGGCACTTCGCAAATAACACCTCTGTTTTCTTCCAAAAATTTGGATGTGTCCACGTTGCGCTTTGGGGCGTTTCCTGTCGCGGGCGCTAGGCCTACCCACACAAGTGAGGTATCATTTTTATCGGGAGACTTGGGGGAACGCTGGCTGGATCAAATTTGTGGCTCCTCTCAGATTCCAGAACTTTCTGCCATTGAAATGTGAGGAACATGTGTTTTTTTAGCCAAATTTTGAGGTTTGCAAAAGATTCTGGGTAACAGAACCTGGTCCGAGCCCCACAAGTCACCCCATCTTGGAATCCCCTAGGTCTCTAGTTTTCAGAAATGCACAGGTTTGGTAGGTTTCCCTAGGTGCCGGCTGAGCTACAGGCCAAAATCCACAGGTAGGCACTGTTTTCTTTAAAAAATTTGGATGTGTCCACGTTGCGCTTTGGGGCGTTTCCTGTCGCGGGCTCTAGGCCTACCCACACAAGTGAGGTATCATTTTTATCGGGAGACTTGGGGGAACGCTGGGTGGAAGGAAATTTGTGGCTCCTCTCAGATTCCCGAACTTTCTGCCACTGAAATGTGAGGAACATGTGTTTTTTTAGCCAAATTTTGAGGTTTGCAAAGGATTCTGGGTAACAGAACCTGGTCCAAGCCCCGCAAGTCACCCCTCCTTGGATTCCCCTAGCTCTCTAGTTTTCAGAAATGCACAGGTTTGGTAGGTTTCCCTAGGTGCCGGCTGAGCTGGAGGCCAAAATCTACAGGTAGGCACTTCACAAAAAACACCTCTGTTTTCTTCCAAAAATTTGGATGTGTCCACGTTGCGCTTTGGGGCGTTTCCTGTCGCGGGCGCTAGGCCTACCCCCACAAGTGAGGTATAATTTTTATCGGGAGACTTGGGGGAACGCTGGGTAGAAGGAAATTTGTGGCTCCTCTCAGATTCCAGAACTTTCTGCCACAGAAATGTGAGGAACATGTGTTTTTTAAGCCAAATTTTGAGGTTTGCAAAGGATTCTGGGTAACAGAACCTGGTCCGAGCCCCGCAAGTCACCCCTCCTTGGATTCCCCTAGCTCTCTAGTTTTCAGAAATGCACAGGTTTGGTAGGTTTCCCTAGGTGCCGGCTGAGCTAGAGGCCAAAATCTACAGGTAGGTACTTCGCAAAAAACACCTGTTTTCTTCCAAAAATTTGGATGTGTCCACGTTGCGCTTTGGGGCGTTTCCTGTCGCGGGCGCTAGGCCTACCCACACAAGTGAGGTATCATTTTTATCGGGAGACTTGGGGGAACGCTGGGTGGAAGGAAATTTGTGGCTCCTCTCAGATTACCGAACTTTCTGCCACAGAAATGTGAGGAACATGTGTTTTTTTTGCCAAATTTTGAGGTTTGCAAAGGATTCTGGGTAACAGAACCTGGTTCGAGCCCCGCAAGTCACCCCTCCTTGGATTCCCCTAGGTCTCTAGTTTTCAGAAATGCACAGGTTTGGTAGGTTTCCCTAGTTGCCGGCTGAGCTAGAGGCCAAAATCTACAGGTAGGTACTTCGCAAAAAACACCTCTGTTTTCTTCCAAAAATTTGGATGCGTCCACGTTGCGCTTTGGGGCGTTTCCTGTCGCGGGCTCTAGGCCTACCCACACAAGTGAGGTATCATTTTTATCGGGAGACTTGGGGGAACGCTGGGTGGAAGGAAATTTGTGGCTCCTCTCAGATTCCCGAACTTTCTGCCACTGAAATGTGAGGAACATGTGTTTTTTTAGCCAAATTTTGAGGTTTGCAAAGGATTCTGGGTAACAGAACCTGGTCCGAGCCCCGCAAGTCACCCCTCCTTGGATTCCCCTAGGTCTCTAGTTTTCAGAAATGCACAGGTTTGGTAGGTTTCCCTAGGTGCCGGCTGAGCTAGAGGCCAAAATCTACAGTTAGTCACTTCGCAAAAAACACCTCTGTTTTCTTCCCAAAATTTGGATGTGTCCACGTTGCGCTTTGGGGCGTTTCCTGTCGCGGGCGCTAGGCCTACCCCCACAAGTGAGGTATAATTTTTATCGGGAGACTTGGGGGAACGCTGGGTAGAAGGAAATTTGTGGCTCCTCTCAGATTCCAGAACTTTCTGCCACAGAAATGTGAGGAACATGTGTTTTTTTAGCCAAATTTTGAGGTTTGCAAAGGATTCTGGGTAACAGAACCTGGTCCGAGCCCCGCAAGTCACCCCTCCTTGGATTCCCCTAGCTCTCTAGTTTTCAGAAATGCACAGGTTTGGTAGGTTTCCCTAGGTGCCGGCTGAGCTAGAGGCCAAAATCTACAGGTAGGTACTTCGCAAAAAACACCTGTTTTCTTCCAAAAATTTGGATGTGTCCACGTTGCGCTTTGGGGCGTTTCCTGTCGCGGGCGCTAGGCCTACCCACACAAGTGAGGTATCATTTTTATCGGGAGACTTGGGGGAACGCTGGGTGGAAGGAAATTTGTGGCTCCTCTCAGATTCCCGAACTTTCTGCCACAGAAATGTGAGGAACATGTGTTTTTTTAGCCAAATTTTGAGGTTTGCAAAGGATTCTGGGTAACAGAACCTGGTTCGAGCCCCGCAAGTCACCCCTCCTTGGATTCCCCTAGGTCTCTAGTTTTCAGAAATGCACAGGTTTGGTAGGTTTCCCTAGTTGCCGGCTGAGCTAGAGGCCAAAATCTACAGGTAGGTACTTCGCAAAAAACAGCTCTGTTTTCTTCCAAAAATTTGGATTTGTCCACGTTGCGCTTTGGGGCGTTTCCTGTCGCGGGCGCTAGGCCTACCCACACAAGTGAGGTATCATTTTTATCGGGAGACGTGGGGGAACGCTGGATGGAAGGACATTTGTGGCTCCTCTCAGATTCCTGAACTTTCTGCCACAGAAATGTGAGGAACATGTGTTTTTTTAGCCAAATTTTGAGGTTTGCAAAGGATTCTGGGTAACAGAACCTGGTCCGAGCCCCGCAAGTCACCCATTCTTGGATTCCCCTAGGTCTCTAGTTTTCAGAAATGCACAGGTTTGGTAGGTTTCCCTAGGTGCCGGCTGAGCTAGAGGCCAAAATCTACAGGTAGGCACTTCGCAAAAAACACCTCTGATTTCTTCCAAAAATGTGGATGTGTCCACGTTGCGGTTTGGGGCGTTTCCTGTCGCGGGCGCTAGGCCTACCCACACAAGTGAGGTATCATTTTTATCGGGAGACTTGGGGGAACGCTGGCTGGATCAAATTTGTGGCTCCTCTCAGATTCCAGAACTTTCTGCCACTAAAAAGTGAGGAACATGTGTTTTTTTTGCCAAATTTTGAGGTTTGCAAAAGATTCTGGGTAACAGAACCTGGTCCGAGCCCCACAAGTCACCCCATCTTGGAATCCCCTAGGTCTCTAGTTTTCAGAAATGCACAGGTTTGGTAGGTTTCCCTAGGTGCCGGCTGAGCTACAGGCCAAAATCCACAGGTAGGCACTGTTTTCTTTCAAAAATTTGGATGTGTCCACGTTGCGCTTTGGGGCGTTTCCTGTCGCGGGCTCTAGGCCTACCCACACAAGTGAGGTATCATTTTTATCGGGAGACTTGGGGGAACGCTGGGTGGAAGGAAATTTGTGGCTCCTCTCAGATTCCAGAACTTTCTGCCACAGAAATGTGAGGAACATGTGTTTTTTTAGCCAATTTTGAGGTTTGCAAAGGATTCTGGGTAACAGAACCTGGTCCAAGCCCCGCAAGTCACCCCTCCTTGGATTCCCCTAGCTCTCTAGTTTTCAGAAATGCACAGGTTTGGTAGGTTTCCCTAGGTGCCGGCTGAGCTGGAGGCCAAAATCTACAGGTAGGCACTTCACAAAAAACACCTCTGTTTTCTTCCAAAAATTTGGATGTGTCCACGTTGCGCTTTGGGGCGTTTCCTGTCGCGGGCGCTAGGCCTACCCCCACAAGTGAGGTATAATTTTTATCGGGAGACTTGGGGGAACGCTGGGTAGAAGGAAATTTGTGGCTTCTCTCAGATTCCAGAACTTTCTGCCACAGAAATGTGAGGAACATATGTTTTTTTAGCCAAATTTTGAGGTTTGCAAAGGATTCTGGGTAACAGAACCTGGTCCGAGCCCCGCAAGTCACCCCTCCTTGGATTCCCCTAGCTCTCTAGTTTTCAGAAATGCACAGGTTTGGTAGGTTTCCCTAGGTGCCGGCTGAGCTAGAGGCCAAAATCTACAGGTAGGTACTTCGCAAAAAACACCTGTTTTCTTCCAAAAATTTGGATGTGTCCACGTTGCGCTTTGGGGCGTTTCCTGTCGCGGGCGCTAGGCCTACCCACACAAGTGAGGTATCATTTTTATCGGGAGACTTGGGGGAACGCTGGGTGGAAGGAAATTTGTGGCTCCTCTCAGATTACCGAACTTTCTGCCACAGAAATGTGAGGAACATGTGTTTTTTTAGCCAAATTTTGAGGTTTGCAAAGGATTCTGGGTAACAGAACCTGGTTCGAGCCCCGCAAGTCACCCCTCCTTGGATTCCCCTAGGTCTCTAGTTTTCAGAAATGCACAGGTTTGGTAGGTTTCCCTAGTTGCCGGCTGAGCTAGAGGCCAAAATCTACAGGTAGGTACTTCGCAAAAAACACCTCTGTTTTCTTCCAAAAATGTGGATGTGTCCACGTTGCGCTTTGGGGCGTTTCCTGTCGCGGGCGCTAGGCCTACCCACACAAGTGAGGTATCATTTTTATCGGGAGACGTGGGGGAACGCTGGATGGAAGGACATTTGTGGCTCCTCTCAGATTCCTGAACTTTCTGCCACAGAAATGTGAGGAACATGTGTTTTTTTAGCCAAATTTTGAGGTTTGCAAAGGAATCTGGGTAACAGAACCTGGTCCGAGCCCCGCAAGTCACCCATTCTTGGATTCCCCTAGGTCTCTAGTTTTCAGAAATGCACAGGTTTGGTAGGTTTCCCTAGGTGCCGGCTGAGCTAGAGGCCAAAATCTACAGGTAGGCACTTCGCAAAAAACACCTCTGATTTCTTCCAAAAATGTGGATGTGTCCACGTTGCGGTTTGGGGCGTTTCCTGTCGCGGGCGCTAGGCCTACCCACACAAGTGAGGTATCATTTTTATCGGGAGACTTGGGGGAACGCTGGCTGGATCAAATTTGTGGCTCCTCTCAGATTCCAGAACTTTCTGCCACTAAAAAGTGAGGAACATGTGTTTTTTTAGCCAAATTTTGAGGTTTGCAAAAGATTCTGGGTAACAGAACCTGGTCCGAGCCCCACAAGTCACCCCATCTTGGAATCCCCTAGGTCTCTAGTTTTCAGAAATGCACAGGTTTGGTAGGTTTCCCTAGGTGCCGGCTGAGCTACAGGCCAAAATCCACAGGTAGGCACTGTTTTCTTTCAAAAATTTGGATGTGTCCACGTTGCGCTTTGGGGCGTTTCCTGTCGCGGGCTCTAGGCCTACCCACACAAGTGAGGTATCATTTTTATCGGGAGACTTGGGGGAACGCTGGGTGGAAGGAAATTTGTGGCTCCTCTCAGATTCCCGAACTTTCTGCCACTGAAATGTGAGGAACATGTGTTTTTTTAGCCAAATTTTGAGGTTTGCAAAGGATTCTGGGTAACAGAACCTGGTCCAAGCCCCGCAAGTCACCCCTCCTTGGATTCCCCTAGCTCTCTAGTTTTCAGAAATGCACAGGTTTGGTAGGTTTCCCTAGGTGCCGGCTGAGCTGGAGGCCAAAATCTACAGGTAGGCACTTCACAAAAAACACCTCTGTTTTCTTCCAAAAATTTGGATGTGTCCACGTTGCGCTTTGGGGCGTTTCCTGTCGCGGGCGCTAGGCCTACCCCCACAAGTGAGGTATAATTTTTATCGGGAGACTTGGGGGAACGCTGGGTAGAAGGAAATTTGTGGCTCCTCTCAGATTCCAGAACTTTCTGCCACAGAAATGTGAGGAAGATGTGTTTTTTTAGCCAAATTTTGAGGTTTGCAAAGGATTCTGGGTAACAGAACCTGGTCCGAGCCCCGCAAGTCACCCCTCCTTGGATTCCCCTAGCTCTCTAGTTTTCAGAAATGCACAAGTTTGGTAGGTTTCCCTAGGTGCCGGTTGAGCTAGAGGCCAAAATCTACAGGTAGGTACTTCGCAAAAAACATCTGTTTTCTTCCAAAAATTTGGATGTGTCCACGTTGCGCTTTGGGGCGTTTCCTGTCGCGGGCGCTAGGCCTACCCACACAAGTGAGGTATCATTTTTATCGGGAGACTTGGGGGAACGCTGGGTGGAAGGAAATTTGTGGCTCCTCTCAGATTCCCGAACTTTCTGCCACAGAAATGTGAGGAACATGTGTTTTTTTAGCCAAATTTTGAGGTTTGCAAAGGATTCTGGGTAACAGAACCTGGTTCGAGCCCCGCAAGTCACCCCTCCTTGGATTCCCCTAGGTCTCTAGTTTTCAGAAATGCACAGGTTTGGTAGGTTTCCCTAGTTGCCGGCTGAGCTAGAGGCCAAAATCTACAGGTAGGTACTTCGCAAAAAACAGCTCTGTTTTCTTCCAAAAATTTGGATTTGTCCACGTTGCGCTTTGGGGCGTTTCCTGTCGCGGGCGCTAGGCCTACCCACACAAGTGAGGTATCATTTTTATCGGGAGACGTGGGGGAACGCTGGATGGAAGGACATTTGTGGCTCCTCTCAGATTCCTGAACTTTCTGCCACAGAAATGTGAGGAACATGTGTTTTTTTAGCCAAATTTTGAGGTTTGCAAAGGATTCTGGGTAACAGAACCTGGTCCGAGCCCCGCAAGTCACCCATTCTTGGATTCCCCTAGGTCTCTAGTTTTCAGAAATGCACAGGTTTGGTAGGTTTCCCTAGGTGCCGGCTGAGCTAGAGGCCAAAATCTACAGGTAGGCACTTCGCAAAAAACACCTCTGATTTCTTCCAAAAATGTGGATGTGTCCACGTTGCGGTTTGGGGCGTTTCCTGTCGCGGGCGCTAGGCCTACCCACACAAGTGAGGTATCATTTTTATCGGGAGACTTGGGGGAACGCTGGCTGGATCAAATTTGTGGCTCCTCTCAGATTCCAGAACTTTCTGCCACTAAAAAGTGAGGAACATGTGTTTTTTTTGCCAAATTTTGAGGTTTGCAAAAGATTCTGGGTAACAGAACCTGGTCCGAGCCCCACAAGTCACCCCATCTTTGAATCCCCTAGGTCTCTAGTTTTCAGAAATGCACAGGTTTGGTAGGTTTCCCTAGGTGCCGGCTGAGCTACAGGCCAAAATCCACAGGTAGGCACTGTTTTCTTTCAAAAATTTGGATGTGTCCACGTTGCGCTTTGGGGCGTTTCCTGTCGCGGGGTCTAGGCCTACCCACACAAGTGAGGTATCATTTTTATCGGGAGACTTGGGGGAACGCTGGGTGGAAGGAAATTTGTGGCTCCTCTCAGATTCCAGAACTTTCTGCCACAGAAATGTGAGGAACATGTGTTTTTTTAGCCAATTTTGAGGTTTGCAAAGGATTCTGGGTAACAGAACCTGGTCCAAGCCCCGCAAGTCACCCCTCCTTGGATTCCCCTAGCTCTCTAGTTTTCAGAAATGCACAGGTTTGGTAGGTTTCCCTAGGTGCCGGCTGAGCTGGAGGCCAAAATCTACAGGTAGGCACTTCACAAAAAACACCTCTGTTTTCTTCCAAAAATTTGGATGTGTCCACGTTGCGCTTTGGGGCGTTTCCTGTCGCGGGCGCTAGGCCTACCCCCACAAGTGAGGTATAATTTTTATCGGGAGACTTGGGGGAACGCTGGGTAGAAGGAAATTTGTGGCTCCTCTCAGATTCCAGAACTTTCTGCCACAGAAATGTGAGGAACATATGTTTTTTTAGCCAAATTTTGAGGTTTGCAAAGGATTCTGGGTAACAGAACCTGGTCCGAGCCCCGCAAGTCACCCCTCCTTGGATTCCCCTAGCTCTCTAGTTTTCAGAAATGCACAGGTTTGGTAGGTTTCCCTAGGTGCCGGCTGAGCTAGAGGCCAAAATCTACAGGTAGGTACTTCGCAAAAAACACCTGTTTTCTTCCAAAAATTTGGATGTGTCCACGTTGCGCTTTGGGGCGTTTCCTGTCGCGGGCGCTAGGCCTACCCACACAAGTGAGGTATCATTTTTATCGGGAGACTTGGGGGAACGCTGGGTGGAAGGAAATTTGTGGCTCCTCTCAGATTACCGAACTTTATGCCACAGAAATGTGAGGAACATGTGTTTTTTTATCCAAATTTTGAGGTTTGCAAAGGATTCTGGGTAACAGAACCTGGTTCGAGCCCCGCAAGTCACCCCTCCTTGGATTCCCCTAGGTCTCTAGTTTTCAGAAATGCACAGGTTTGGTAGGTTTCCCTAGTTGCCGGCTGAGCTAGAGGCCAAAATCTACAGGTAGGTACTTCGCAAAAAACACCTCTGTTTTCTTCCAAAAATTTGGATGTGTCCACGTTGCGCTTTGGGGCGTTTCCTGTCGCGGGCGCTAGGCCTACCCACACAAGTGAGGTATCATTTTTATCGGGAGACGTGGGGGAACGCTGGATGGAAGGACATTTGTGGCTCCTCTCAGATTCCTGAACTTTCTGCCACAGAAATGTGAGGAACATGTGTTTTTTTAGCCAAATTTTGAGGTTTGCAAAGGAATCTGGGTAACAGAACCTGGTCCGAGCCCCGCAAGTCACCCATTCTTGGATTCCCCTAGGTCTCTAGTTTTCAGAAATGCACAGGTTTGGTAGGTTTCCCTAGGTGCCGGCTGAGCTAGAGGCCAAAATCTACAGGTAGGCACTTCGCAAAAAACACCTCTGATTTCTTCCAAAAATGTGGATGTGTCCACGTTGCGGTTTGGGGCGTTTCCTGTCGCGGGCGCTAGGCCTACCCACACAAGTGAGGTATCATTTTTATCGGGAGACTTGGGGGAACGCTGGCTGGATCAAATTTGTGGCTCCTCTCAGATTCCAGAACTTTCTGCCACTAAAAAGTGAGGAACATGTGTTTTTTTAGCCAAATTTTGAGGTTTGCAAAAGATTCTGGGTAACAGAACCTGGTCCGAGCCCCACAAGTCACCCCATCTTGGAATCCCCTAGGTCTCTAGTTTTCAGAAATGCACAGGTTTGGTAGGTTTCCCTAGGTGCCGGCTGAGCTACAGGCCAAAATCCACAGGTAGGCACTGTTTTCTTTCAAAAATTTGGATGTGTCCACGTTGCGCTTTGGGGCGTTTCCTGTCGCGGGCTCTAGGCCTACCCACACAAGTGAGGTATCATTTTTATCGGGAGACTTGGGGGAACGCTGGGTGGAAGGAAATTTGTGGCTCCTCTCAGATTCCCGAACTTTCTGCCACTGAAATGTGAGGAACATGTGTTTTTTTAGCCAAATTTTGAGGTTTGCAAAGGATTCTGGGTAACAGAACCTGGTCCAAGCCCCGCAAGTCACCCCTCCTTGGATTCCCCTAGCTCTCTAGTTTTCAGAAATGCACAGGTTTGGTAGGTTTCCCTAGGTGCCGGCTGAGCTGGAGGCCAAAATCTACAGGTAGGCACTTCACAAAAAACACCTCTGTTTTCTTCCAAAAATTTGGATGTGTCCACGTTGCGCTTTGGGGCGTTTCCTGTCGCGGGCGCTAGGCCTACCCCCACAAGTGAGGTATAATTTTTATCGGGAGACTTGGGGGAACGCTGGGTAGAAGGAAATTTGTGGCTCCTCTCAGATTCCAGAACTTTCTGCCACAGAAATGTGAGGAAGATGTGTTTTTTTAGCCAAATTTTGAGGTTTGCAAAGGATTCTGGGTAACAGAACCTGGTCCGAGCCCCGCAAGTCACCCCTCCTTGGATTCCCCTAGCTCTCTAGTTTTCAGAAATGCACAAGTTTGGTAGGTTTCCCTAGGTGCCGGCTGAGCTAGAGGCCAAAATCTACAGGTAGGTACTTCGCAAAAAACATCTGTTTTCTTCCAAAAATTTGGATGTGTCCACGTTGCGCTTTGGGGCGTTTCCTGTCGCGGGCGCTAGGCCTACCCACACAAGTGAGGTATCATTTTTATCGGGAGACTTGGGGGAACGCTGGGTGGAAGGAAATTTGTGGCTCCTCTCAGATTCCCGAACTTTCTGCCACAGAAATGTGAGGAACATGTGTTTTTTTAGCCAAATTTTGAGGTTTGCAAAGGATTCTGGGTAACAGAACCTGGTTCGAGCCCCGCAAGTCACCCCTCCTTGGATTCCCCTAGGTCTCTAGTTTTCAGAAATGCACAGGTTTGGTAGGTTTCCCTAGTTGCCGGCTGAGCTAGAGGCCAAAATCTACAGGTAGGTACTTCGCAAAAAACACCTCTGTTTTCTTCCAAAAATTTGGATGCGTCCACGTTGCGCTTTGGGGCGTTTCCTGTCGCGGGCTCTAGGCCTACCCACACAAGTGAGGTATCATTTTTATCGGGAGACTTGGGGGAACGCTGGGTGGAAGGAAATTTGTGGCTCCTCTCAGATTCCCGAACTTTCTGCCACTGAAATGTGAGGAACATGTGTTTTTTTAGCCAAATTTTGAGGTTTGCAAAGGATTCTGGGTAACAGAACCTGGTCCGAGCCCCGCAAGTCACCCCTCCTTGGATTCCCCTAGGTCTCTAGTTTTCAGAAATGCACAGGTTTGGTAGGTTTCCCTAGGTGCCGGCTGAGCTAGAGGCCAAAATCTACAGTTAGTCACTTCGCAAAAAACACCTCTGTTTTCTTCCAAAAATTTGGATGTGTCCACGTTGCGCTTTGGGGCGTTTCCTGTCGCGGGAGCTAGGCCTACCCACACAAGTGAGGTATAATTTTTATCGGGAGACTTGGGGGAACGCTGGGTGGAAGGAAATTTGTGGCTCCTCTCAGATTCCCGAACTTTCTGCCACAGAAATGTGAGGAACATGTGTTTTTTTAGCCAAATTTTGAGGTTTGCAAAGGATTCTGGGTAACAGAACCTGGTCCGAGCCCCGCAAGTCACCCCTCCTTGGATTCCCCTAGGTCTCTAGTTTTCAGAAATGCACAGGTTTGGTAGGTTTCCCTAGTTGCCGGCTGAGCTAGAGGCCAAAATCTACAGGTAGGTACTTCGCAAAAAACACCTCTGTTTTCTTCCAAAAATGTGGATGTGTCCACGTTGCGCTTTGGGGCGTTTCCTGTCGCGGGCGCTAGGCCTACCCACACAAGTGAGGTATCATTTTTATCGGGAGACGTGGGGGAACGCTGGATGGAAGGACATTTGTGGCTCCTCTCAGATTCCTGAACTTTCTGCCACAGAAATGTGAGGAACATGTGTTTTTTTAGCCAAATTTTGAGGTTTGCAAAGGAATCTGGGTAACAGAACCTGGTCCGAGCCCCGCAAGTCACCCATTCTTGGATTCCCCTAGGTCTCTAGTTTTCAGAAATGCACAGGTTTGGTAGGTTTCCCTAGGTGCCGGCTGAGCTAGAGGCCAAAATCTACAGGTAGGCACTTCGCAAAAAACACCTCTGATTTCTTCCAAAAATGTGGATGTGTCCACGTTGCGGTTTGGGGTGTTTCCTGTCGCGGGCGCTAGGCCTACCCACACAAGTGAGGTATCATTTTTATCGGGAGACTTGGGGGAACGCTGGCTGGATCAAATTTGTGGCTCCTCTCAGATTCCAGAACTTTCTGCCACTAAAAAGTGAGGAACATGTGTTTTTTTAGCCAAATTTTGAGGTTTGCAAAAGATTCTGGGTAACAGAACCTGGTCCGAGCCCCACAAGTCACCCCATCTTGGAATCCCCTAGGTCTCTAGTTTTCAGAAATGCACAGGTTTGGTAGGTTTCCCTAGGTGCCGGCTGAGCTACAGGCCAAAATCCACAGGTAGGCACTGTTTTCTTTCAAAAATTTGGATGTGTCCACGTTGCGCTTTGGGGCGTTTCCTGTCGCGGGCTCTAGGCCTACCCACACAAGTGAGGTATCATTTTTATCGGGAGACTTGGGGGAACGCTGGGTGGAAGGAAATTTGTGGCTCCTCTCAGATTCCCGAACTTTCTGCCACTGAAATGTGAGGAACATGTGTTTTTTTAGCCAAATTTTGAGGTTTGCAAAGGATTCTGGGTAACAGAACCTGGTCCAAGCCCCGCAAGTCACCCCTCCTTGGATTCCCCTAGCTCTCTAGTTTTCAGAAATGCACAGGTTTGGTAGGTTTCCCTAGGTGCCGGCTGAGCTGGAGGCCAAAATCTACAGGTAGGCACTTCACAAAAAACACCTCTGTTTTCTTCCAAAAATTTGGATGTGTCCACGTTGCGCTTTGGGGCGTTTCCTGTCGCGGGCGCTAGGCCTACCCCCACAAGTGAGGTATAATTTTTATCGGGAGACTTGGGGGAACGCTGGGTAGAAGGAAATTTGTGGCTCCTCTCAGATTCCAGAACTTTCTGCCACAGAAATGTGAGGAAGATGTGTTTTTTTAGCCAAATTTTGAGGTTTGCAAAGGATTCTGGGTAACAGAACCTGGTCCGAGCCCCGCAAGTCACCCCTCCTTGGATTCCCCTAGCTCTCTAGTTTTCAGAAATGCACAAGTTTGGTAGGTTTCCCTAGGTGCCGGCTGAGCTAGAGGCCAAAATCTACAGGTAGGTACTTCGCAAAAAACATCTGTTTTCTTCCAAAAATTTGGATGTGTCCACGTTGCGCTTTGGGGCGTTTCCTGTCGCGGGCGCTAGGCCTACCCACACAAGTGAGGTATCATTTTTATCGGGAGACTTGGGGGAACGCTGGGTGGAAGGAAATTTGAGGCTCCTCTCAGATTCCCGAACTTTCTGCCACAGAAATGTGAGGAACTTGTGTTTTTTTAGCCAAATTTTGAGGTTTGCAAAGGATTCTGGGTAACAGAACCTGGTTCGAGCCCCGCAAGTCACCCCTCCTTGGATTCCCCTAGGTCTCTAGTTTTCAGAAATGCACAGGTTTGGTAGGTTTCCCTAGTTGCCGGCTGAGCTAGAGGCCAAAATCTACAGGTAGGTACTTCGCAAAAAACACCTCTGTTTTCTTCCAAAAATTTGGATGCGTCCACGTTGCGCTTTGGGGCGTTTCCTGTCGCGGGCTCTAGGCCTACCCACACAAGTGAGGTATCATTTTTATCGGGAGACTTGGGGGAACGCTGGGTGGAAGGAAATTTGTGGCTCCTCTCAGATTCCCGAACTTTCTGCCACTGAAATGTGAGGAACATGTGTTTTTTTAGCCAAATTTTGAGGTTTGCAAAGGATTCTGGGTAACAGAACCTGGTCCGAGCCCCGCAAGTCACCCCTCCTTGGATTCCCCTAGGTCTCTAGTTTTCAGAAATGCACAGGTTTGGTAGGTTTCCCTAGGTGCCGGCTGAGCTAGAGGCCAAAATCTACAGTTAGTCACTTCGCAAAAAACACCTCTGTTTTCTTCCAAAAATTTGGATGTGTCCACGTTGCGCTTTGGGGCGTTTCCTGTCGCGGGAGCTAGGCCTACCCACACAAGTGAGGTATAATTTTTATCGGGAGACTTGGGGGAACGCTGGGTGGAAGGAAATTTGTGGCTCCTCTCAGATTCCCGAACTTTCTGCCACAGAAATGTGAGGAACATGTGTTTTTTTAGCCAAATTTTGAGGTTTGCAAAGGATTCTGGGTAACAGAACCTGGTCCGAGCCCCGCAAGTCACCCCTCCTTGGATTCCCCTAGGTCTCTAGTTTTCAGAAATGCACAGGTTTGGTAGGTTTCCCTAGGTGCCGGCTGAGCTAGAGGCCAAAATCTACAGGTAGGCACTTCGCAAATAACACCTCTGTTTTCTTCCAAAAATTTGGATGTGTCCACGTTGCGCTTTGGGGCGTTTCCTGTCGCGGGCGCTAGGCCTACCCACACAAGTGAGGTATCATTTTTATCGGGAGACTTGGGGGAACGCTGGCTGGATCAAATTTGTGGCTCCTCTCAGATTCCAGAACTTTCTGCCACTGAAATGTGAGGAACATGTGTTTTTTTAGCCAAATTTTGAGGTTTGCAAAAGATTCTGGGTAACAGAACCTGGTCCGAGCCCCACAAGTCACCCCATCTTGGATTACCCTAGGTCTCTAGTTTTCAGAAATGCACAGGTTTGGTAGGTTTCCCTAGGTGCCGGCTGAGCTACAGGCCAAAATCCACAGGTAGGCACTGTTTTCTTTCAAAAATTTGGATGTGTCCACGTTGCGCTTTGGGGCGTTTCCTGTCGCGGGCTCTAGGCCTACCCACACAAGTGAGGTATCATTTTTATCGGGAGACTTGGGGGAACGCTGGGTGGAAGGAAATTTGTGGCTCCTCTCAGATTCCCGAACTTTCTGCCACTGAAATGTGAGGAACATGTGTTTTTTTAGCCAAATTTTGAGGTTTGCAAAGGATTCTGGGTAACAGAACCTGGTCCAAGCCCCGCAAGTCACCCCTCCTTGGATTCCCCTAGCTCTCTAGTTTTCAGAAATGCACAGGTTTGGTAGGTTTCCCTAGGTGCCGGCTGAGCTGGAGGCCAAAATCTACAGGTAGGCACTTCACAAAAAACACCTCTGTTTTCTTCCAAAAATTTGGATGTGTCCACGTTGCGCTTTGGGGCGTTTCCTGTCGCGGGCGCTAGGCCTACCCCCACAAGTGAGGTATAATTTTTATCGGGAGACTTGGGGGAACGCTGGGTAGAAGGAAATTTGTGGCTCCTCTCAGATTCCAGAACTTTCTGCCACAGAAATGTGAGGAACATGTGTTTTTTAAGCCAAATTTTGAGGTTTGCAAAGGATTCTGGGTAACAGAACCTGGTCCGAGCCCCGCAAGTCACCCCTCCTTGGATTCCCCTAGCTCTCTAGTTTTCAGAAATGCACAGGTTTGGTAGGTTTCCCTAGGTGCCGGCTGAGCTAGAGGCCAAAATCTACAGGTAGGTACTTCGCAAAAAACACCTGTTTTCTTCCAAAAATTTGGATGTGTCCACGTTGCGCTTTGGGGCGTTTCCTGTCGCGGGCGCTAGGCCTACCCACACAAGTGAGGTATCATTTTTATCGGGAGACTTGGGGGAACGCTGGGTGGAAGGAAATTTGTGGCTCCTCTCAGATTACCGAACTTTCTGCCACAGAAATGTGAGGAACATGTGTTTTTTTAGCCAAATTTTGAGGTTTGCAAAGGATTCTGGGTAACAGAACCTGGTTCGAGCCCCGCAAGTCACCCCTCCTTGGATTCCCCTAGGTCTCTAGTTTTCAGAAATGCACAGGTTTGGTAGGTTTCCCTAGTTGCCGGCTGAGCTAGAGGCCAAAATCTACAGGTAGGTACTTCACAAAAAACAGCTCTGTTTTCTTCCAAAAATTTGGATGTGTCCACGTTGCGCTTTGGGGCGTTTCGTGTCGCGGGCGCTAGGCCTACCCACACAAGTGAGGTATCATTTTTATCGGGAGACGTGGGGGAACGCTGGATGGAAGGACATTTGTGGCTCCTCTCAGATTCCTGAACTTTCTGCCACAGAAATGTGAGGAACATGTGTTTTTTTAGCCAAATTTTGAGGTTTGCAAAGGATTCTGGGTAACAGAACCTGGTCCGAGCCCCGCAAGTCACCCATTCTTGGATTCCCCTAGGTCTCTAGTTTTCAGAAATGCACAGGTTTGGTAGGTTTCCCTAGGTGCCGGCTGAGCTAGAGGCCAAAATCTACAGGTAGGCACTTCGCAAAAAACACCTCTGATTTCTTCCAAAAATGTGGATGTGTCCACGTTGCGGTTTGGGGCGTTTCCTGTCGCGGGCGCTAGGCCTACCCACACAAGTGAGGTATCATTTTTATCGGGAGACTTGGGGGAACGCTGGCTGGATCAAATTTGTGGCTCCTCTCAGATTCCAGAACTTTCTGCCACTAAAAAGTGAGGAACATGTGTTTTTTTTGCCAAATTTTGAGGTTTGCAAAAGATTCTGGGTAACAGAACCTGGTCCGAGCCCCACAAGTCACCCCATCTTGGAATCCCCTAGGTCTCTAGTTTTCAGAAATGCACAGGTTTGGTAGGTTTCCCTAGGTGCCGGCTGAGCTACAGGCCAAAATCCACAGGTAGGCACTGTTTTCTTTCAAAAATTTGGATGTGTCCACGTTGCGCTTTGGGGCGTTTCCTGTCGCGGGCTCTAGGCCTACCCACACAAGTGAGGTATCATTTTTATCGGGAGACTTGGGGGAACGCTGGGTGGAAGGAAATTTGTGGCTCCTCTCAGATTCCAGAACTTTCTGCCACAGAAATGTGAGGAACATGTGTTTTTTTAGCCAATTTTGAGGTTTGCAAAGGATTCTGGGTAACAGAACCTGGTCCAAGCCCCGCAAGTCACCCCTCCTTGGATTCCCCTAGCTCTCTAGTTTTCAGAAATGCACAGGTTTGGTAGGTTTCCCTAGGTGCCGGCAGAGCTGGAGGCCAAAATCTACAGGTAGGCACTTCACAAAAAACACCTCTGTTTTCTTCCAAAAATTTGGATGTGTCCACGTTGCGCTTTGGGGCGTTTCCTGTCGCGGGCGCTAGGCCTACCCCCACAAGTGAGGTATAATTTTTATCGGGAGACTTGGGGGAACGCTGGGTAGAAGGAAATTTGTGGCTCCTCTCAGATTCCAGAACTTTCTGCCACAGAAATGTGAGGAACATGTGTTTTTTTAGCCAAATTTTGAGGTTTGCAAAGGATTCTGGGTAACAGAACCTGGTCCGAGCCCCGCAAGTCACCCCTCCTTGGATTCCCCTAGCTCTCTAGTTTTCAGAAATGCACAGGTTTGGTAGGTTTCCCTAGGTGCCGGCTGAGCTAGAGGCCAAAATCTACAGGTAGGTACTTCGCAAAAAACACCTGTTTTCTTCCAAAAATTTGGATGTGTCCACGTTGCGCTTTGGGGCGTTTCCTGTCGCGGGCGCTAGGCCTACCCACACAAGTGAGGTATCATTTTTATCGGGAGACTTGGGGGAACGCTGGGTGGAAGGAAATTTGTGGCTCCTCTCAGATTACCGAACTTTCTGCCACAGAAATGTGAGGAACATGTGTTTTTTTAGCCAAATTTTGAGGTTTGCAAAGGATTCTGGGTAACAGAACCTGGTTCGAGCCCCGCAAGTCACCCCTCCTTGGATTCCCCTAGGTCTCTAGTTTTCAGAAATGCACAGGTTTGGTAGGTTTCCCTAGTTGCCGGCTGAGCTAGAGGCCAAAATCTACAGGTAGGTACTTCGCAAAAAACACCTCTGTTTTCTTCCAAAAATGTGGATGTGTCCACGTTGCGCTTTGGGGCGTTTCCTGTCGCGGGCGCTAGGCCTACCCACACAAGTGAGGTATCATTTTTATCGGGAGACGTGGGGGAACGCTGGATGGAAGGACATTTGTGGCTCCTCTCAGATTCCTGAACTTTCTGCCACAGAAATGTGAGGAACATGTGTTTTTTTAGCCAAATTTTGAGGTTTGCAAAGGAATCTGGGTAACAGAACCTGGTCCGAGCCCCGCAAGTCACCCATTCTTGGATTCCCCTAGGTCTCTAGTTTTCAGAAATGCACAGGTTTGGTAGGTTTCCCTAGGTGCCGGCTGAGCTAGAGGCCAAAATCTACAGGTAGGCACTTCGCAAAAAACACCTCTGATTTCTTCCAAAAATGTGGATGTGTCCACGTTGCGGTTTGGGGCGTTTCCTGTCGCGGGCGCTAGGCCTACCCACACAAGTGAGGTATCATTTTTATCGGGAGACTTGGGGGAACGCTGGCTGGATCAAATTTGTGGCTCCTCTCAGATTCCAGAACTTTCTGCCACTAAAAAGTGAGGAACATGTGTTTTTTTAGCCAAATTTTGAGGTTTGCAAAAGATTCTGGGTAACAGAACCTGGTCCGAGCCCCACAAGTCACCCCATCTTGGAATCCCCTAGGTCTCTAGTTTTCAGAAATGCACAGGTTTGGTAGGTTTCCCTAGGTGCCGGCTGAGCTACAGGCCAAAATCCACAGGTAGGCACTGTTTTCTTTCAAAAATTTGGATGTGTCCACGTTGCGCTTTGGGGCGTTTCCTGTCGCGGGCTCTAGGCCTACCCACACAAGTGAGGTATCATTTTTATCAGGAGACTTGGGGGAACGCTGGGTGGAAGGAAATTTGTGGCTCCTCTCAGATTCCCGAACTTTCTGCCACTGAAATGTGAGGAACATGTGTTTTTTTAGCCAAATTTTGAGGTTTGCAAAGGATTCTGGGTAACAGAACCTGGTCCAAGCCCCGCAAGTCACCCCTCCTTGGATTCCCCTAGCTCTCTAGTTTTCAGAAATGCACAGGTTTGGTAGGTTTCCCTAGGTGCCGGCTGAGCTGGAGGCCAAAATCTACAGGTAGGCACTTCACAAAAAACACCTCTGTTTTCTTCCAAAAATTTGGATGTGTCCACGTTGCGCTTTGGGGCGTTTCCTGTCGCGGGCGCTAGGCCTACCCCCACAAGTGAGGTATAATTTTTATCGGGAGACTTGGGGGAACGCTGGGTAGAAGGAAATTTGTGGCTCCTCTCAGATTCCAGAACTTTCTGCCACAGAAATGTGAGGAAGATGTGTTTTTTTAGCCAAATTTTGAGGTTTGCAAAGGATTCTGGGTAACAGAACCTGGTCCGAGCCCCGCAAGTCACCCCTCCTTGGATTCCCCTAGCTCTCTAGTTTTCAGAAATGCACAAGTTTGGTAGGTTTCCCTAGGTGCCGGCTGAGCTAGAGGCCAAAATCTACAGGTAGGTACTTCGCAAAAAACACCTGTTTTCTTCCAAAAATTTGGATGTGTCCACGTTGCGCTTTGGGGCGTTTCCTGTCGCGGGCGCTAGGCCTACCCACACAAGTGAGGTATCATTTTTATCGGGAGACTTGGGGGAACGCTGGGTGGAAGGAAATTTGTGGCTCCTCTCAGATTCCCGAACTTTCTGCCACAGAAATGTGAGGAACATGTGTTTTTTTAGCCAAATTTTGAGGTTTGCAAAGGATTCTGGGTAACAGAACCTGGTTCGAGCCCCGCAAGTCACCCCTCCTTGGATTCCCCTAGGTCTCTAGTTTTCAGAAATGCACAGGTTTGGTAGGTTTCCCTAGTTGCCGGCTGAGCTAGAGGCCAAAATCTACAGGTAGGTACTTCGCAAAAAACACCTCTGTTTTCTTCCAAAAATTTGGATGCGTCCACGTTGCGCTTTGGGGCGTTTCCTGTCGCGGGCTCTAGGCCTACCCACACAAGTGAGGTATCATTTTTATCGGGAGACTTGGGGGAACGCTGGGTGGAAGGAAATTTGTGGCTCCTCTCAGATTCCCGAACTATCTGCCACTGAAATGTGAGGAACATGTGTTTTTTTAGCCAAATTTTGAGGTTTGCAAAGGATTCTGGGTAACAGAACCTGGTCCGAGCCCCGCAAGTCACCCCTCCTTGGATTCCCCTAGGTCTCTAGTTTTCAGAAATGCACAGGTTTGGTAGGTTTCCCTAGGTGCCGGCTGAGCTAGAGGCCAAAATCTACAGTTAGTCACTTCGCAAAAAACACCTCTGTTTTCTTCCAAAAATTTGGATGTGTCCACGTTGCGCTTTGGGGCGTTTCCTGTCGCGGGAGCTAGGCCTACCCACACAAGTGAGGTATCATTTTTATCGGGAGACTTGGGGGAACGCTGGGTGGAAGGAAATTTGTGGCTCCTCTCAGATTCCCGAACTTTCTGCCCCAGAAATGTGAGGAACATGTGTTTTTTTAGCCAAATTTTGAGGTTTGCAAAGGATTCTGGGTAACAGAACCTGGTCCGAGCCACGCAAGTCACCCCTCCTTGGATTCCCCTAGGTCTCTAGTTTTCAGAAATGCACAGGTTTGGTAGGTTTCCCTAGGTGCCGGCTGAGCTAGAGGCCAAAATCTACAGGTAGGCACTTCGCAAATAACACCTCTGTTTTCTTCCAAAAATTTGGATGTGTCCACGTTGCGCTTTGGGGCGTTTCCTGTCGCGGGCGCTAGGCCTACCCACACAAGTGAGGTATCATTTTTATCGGGAGACTTGGGGGAACGCTGGCTGGATCAAATTTGTGGCTCCTCTCAGATTCCAGAACTTTCTGCCACTGAAATGTGAGGAACATGTGTTTTTTTAGCCAAATTTTGAGGTTTGCAAAAGATTCTGGGTAACAGAACCTGGTCCGAGCCCCACAAGTCACCCCATCTTGGATTCCCCTAGGTCTCTAGTTTTCAGAAATGCACAGGTTTGATAGGTTTCCCTAGGTGCCGGCTGAGCTACAGGCCAAAATCCACAGGTAGGCACTGTTTTCTTTCAAAAATTTGGATGTGTCCACGTTGCGCTTTGGGGCGTTTCCTGTCGCGGGCTCTAGGCCTACCCACACAAGTGAGGTATCATTTTTATCGGGAGACTTGGGGGAACGCTGGGTGGAAGGAAATTTGTGGCTCCTCTCAGATTCCCGAACTTTCTGCCACTGAAATGTGAGGAACATGTGTTTTTTTAGCCAAATTTTGAGGTTTGCAAAGGATTCTGGGTAACAGAACCTGGTCCAAGCCCCGCAAGTCACCCCTCCTTGGATTCCCCTAGCTCTCTAGTTTTCAGAAATGCACAGGTTTGGTAGGTTTCCCTAGGTGCCGGCTGAGCTGGAGGCCAAAATCTACAGGTAGGCACTTCACAAAAAACACCTCTGTTTTCTTCCAAAAATTTGGATGTGTCCACGTTGCGCTTTGGGGCGTTTCCTGTCGCGGGCGCTAGGCCTACCCCCACAAGTGAGGTATAATTTTTATCGGGAGACTTGGGGGAACGCTGGGTAGAAGGAAATTTGTGGCTCCTCTCAGATTCCAGAACTTTCTGCCACAGAAATGTGAGGAACATGTGTTTTTTAAGCCAAATTTTGAGGTTTGCAAAGGATTCTGGGTAACAGAACCTGGTCCGAGCCCCGCAAGTCACCCCTCCTTGGATTCCCCTAGCTCTCTAGTTTTCAGAAATGCACAGGTTTGGTAGGTTTCCCTAGGTGCCGGCTGAGCTAGAGGCCAAAATCTACAGGTAGGTACTTCGCAAAAAACACCTGTTTTCTTCCAAAAATTTGGATGTGTCCACGTTGCGCTTTGGGGCGTTTCCTGTCGCGGGCGCTAGGCCTACCCACACAAGTGAGGTATCATTTTTATCGGGAGACTTGGGGGAACGCTGGGTGGAAGGAAATTTGTGGCTCCTCTCAGATTACCGAACTTTCTGCCACAGAAATGTGAGGAACATGTGTTTTTTTAGCCAAATTTTGAGGTTTGCAAAGGATTCTGGGTAACAGAACCTGGTTCGAGCCCCGCAAGTCACCCCTCCTTGGATTCCCCTAGGTCTCTAGTTTTCAGAAATGCACAGGTTTGGTAGGTTTCCCTAGTTGCCGGCTGAGCTAGAGGCCAAAATCTACAGGTAGGTACTTCGCAAAAAACAGCTCTGTTTTCTTCCAAAAATTTGGATGTGTCCACGTTGTGCTTTGGGGCGTTTCCTGTCGCGGGCGCTAGTCCTACCCACACAAGTGAGGTATCATTTTTATCGGGAGACGTGGGGGAACGCTGGATGGAAGGACATTTGTGGCTCCTCTCAGATTCCTGAACTTTCTGCCACAGAAATGTGAGGAACATGTGTTTTTTTAGCCAAATTTTGAGGTTTGCAAAGGATTCTGGGTAACAGAACCTGGTCCGAGCCCCGCAAGTCACCCATTCTTGGATTCCCCTAGGTCTCTAGTTTTCAGAAATGCACAGGTTTGGTAGGTTTCCCTAGGTGCCGGCTGAGCTAGAGGCCAAAATCTACAGGTAGGCACTTCGCAAAAAACACCTCTGATTTCTTCCAAAAATGTGGATGTGTCCACGTTGCGGTTTGGGGCGTTTCCTGTCGCGGGCGCTAGGCCTACCCACACAAGTGAGGTATCATTTTTATCGGGAGACTTGGGGGAATGCTGGCTGGATCAAATTTGTGGCTCCTCTCAGATTCCAGAACTTTCTGCCACTAAAAAGTGAGGAACATGTGTTTTTTTTGCCAAATTTTGAGGTTTGCAAAAGATTCTGGGTAACAGAACCTGGTCCGAGCCCCACAAGTCACCCCATCTTGGAATCCCCTAGGTCTCTAGTTTTCAGAAATGCACAGGTTTGGTAGGTTTCCCTAGGTGCCGGCTGAGCTACAGGCCAAAATCCACAGGTAGGCACTGTTTTCTTTCAAAAATTTGGATGTGTCCACGTTGCGCTTTGGGGCGTTTCCTGTCGCGGGCTCTAGGCCTACCCACACAAGTGAGGTATCATTTTTATCGGGAGACTTGGGGGAACGCTGGGTGGAAGGAAATTTGTGGCTCCTCTCAGATTCCAGAACTTTCTGCCACAGAAATGTGAGGAACATGTGTTTTTTTAGCCAAATTTTGAGGTTTGCAAAGGATTCTGGGTAACAGAACCTGGTCCGAGTCCCGCAAGTCACCCATTCTTGGATTCCCCTAGGTCTCTAGTTTTCAGAAATGCACAGGTTTGGTAGGTTTCCCTAGGTGCCGGCTGAGCTAGAGGCCAAAATCTACAGGTAGGCACTTCGCAAAAAACACCTCTGATTTCTTCCAAAAATGTGGATGTGTCCACGTTGCGGTTTGGGGCGTTTCCTGTCGCGGGCGCTAGGCCTACCCACACAAGTGAGGTATCATTTTTATCGGGAGACTTGGGGGAACGCTGGCTGGATCAAATTTGTGGCTCCTCTCAGATTCCAGAACTTTCTGCCACTAAAAAGTGAGGAACATGTGTTTTTTTTGCCAAATTTTGAGGTTTGCAAAAGATTCTGGGTAACAGAACCTGGTCCGAGCCCCACAAGTCACCCCATCTTGGAATCCCCTAGGTCTCTAGTTTTCAGAAATGCACAGGTTTGGTAGGTTTCCCTAGGTGCCGGCTGAGCTACAGGCCAAAATCCACAGGTAGGCACTGTTTTCTTTCAAAAATTTGGATGTGTCCACGTTGCGCTTTGGGGCGTTTCCTGTCGCGGGCTCTAGGCCTACCCACACAAGTGAGGTATCATTTTTATCGGGAGACTTGGGGGAACGCTGGGTGGAAGGAAATTTGTGGCTCCTCTCAGATTCCAGAACTTTCTGCCACAGAAATGTGAGGAACATGTGTTTTTTTTGCCAATTTTGAGGTTTGCAAAGGATTCTGGGTAACAGAACCTGGTCCAAGCCCCGCAAGTCACCCCTCCTTGGATTCCCCTAGCTCTCTAGTTTTCAGAAATGCACAGGTTTGGTAGGTTTCCCTAGGTGCCGGCTGAGCTGGAGGCCAAAATCTACAGGTAGGCACTTCACAAAAAACACCTCTGTTTTCTTCCAAAAATTTGGATGTGTCCACGTTGCGCTTTGGGGCGTTTCCTGTCGCGGGCGCTAGGCCTACCCCCACAAGTGAGGTATAATTTTTATCGGGAGACTTGGGGGAACGCTGGGTAGAAGGAAATTTGTGGCTCCTCTCAGATTCCAGAACTTTCTGCCACAGAAATGTGAGGAACATGTGTTTTTTTAGCCAAATTTTGAGGTTTGCAAAGGATTCTGGGTAACAGAACCTGGTCCGAGCCCCGCAAGTCACCCCTCCTTGGATTCCCCTAGCTCTCTAGTTTTCAGAAATGCACAGGTTTGGTAGGTTTCCCTAGGTGCCGGCTGAGCTAGAGGCCAAAATCTACAGGTAGGTACTTCGCAAAAAACACCTGTTTTCTTCCAAAAATTTGGATGTGTCCACGTTGCGCTTTGGGGCGTTTCCTGTCGCGGGCGCTAGGCCTACCCACACAAGTGAGGTATCATTTTTATCGGGGGACTTGGGGGAACGCTGGGTGGAAGGAAATTTGTGGCTCCTCTCAGATTACCGAACTTTCTGCCACTAAAAAGTGAGGAACATGTGTTTTTTTTGCCAAATTTTGAGGTTTGCAAAAGATTCTGGGTAACAGAACCTGGTCCGAGCCCCACAAGTCACCCCATCTTGGAATCCCCTAGGTCTCTAGTTTTCAGAAATGCACAGGTTTGGTAGGTTTCCCTAGGTGCCGGCTGAGCTACAGGCCAAAATCCACAGGTAGGCACTGTTTTCTTTCAAAAATTTGGATGTGTCCACGTTGCGCTTTGGGGCGTTTCCTGTCGCGGGCTCTAGGCCTACCCACACAAGTGAGGTATCATTTTTATCGGGAGACTTGGGGGAACGCTGGGTGGAAGGAAATTTGTGGCTCCTCTCAGATTCCAGAACTTTCTGCCACAGAAATGTGAGGAACATGTGTTTTTTTAGCCAATTTTGAGGTTTGCAAAGGATTCTGGGTAACAGAACCTGGTCCAAGCCCCGCAAGTCACCCCTCCTTGGATTCCCCTAGCTCTCTAGTTTTCAGAAATGCACAGGTTTGGTAGGTTTCCCTAGGTGCCGGCTGAGCTGGAGGCCAAAATCTACAGGTAGGCACTTCACAAAAAACACCTCTGTTTTCTTCCAAAAATTTGGATGTGTCCACGTTGCGCTTTGGGGCGTTTCCTGTCGCGGGCGCTAGGCCTACCCCCACAAGTGAGGTATAATTTTTATCGGGAGACTTGGGGGAACGCTGGGTAGAAGGAAATTTGTGGCTCCTCTCAGATTCCAGAACTTTCTGCCACAGAAATGTGAGGAACATGTGTTTTTTTAGCCAAATTTTGAGGTTTGCAAAGGATTCTGGGTAACAGAACCTGGTCCGAGCCCCGCAAGTCACCCCTCCTTGGATTCCCCTAGCTCTCTAGTTTTCAGAAATGCACAGGTTTGGTAGGTTTCCCTAGGTGCCGGCTGAGCTAGAGGCCAAAATCTACAGGTAGGTACTTCGCAAAAAACACCTGTTTTCTTCCAAAAATTTGGATGTGTCCACGTTGCGCTTTGGGGCGTTTCCTGTCGCGGGCGCTAGGCCTACCCACACAAGTGAGGTATCATTTTTATCGGGAGACTTGGGGGAACGCTGGGTGGAAGGAAATTTGTGCCTCCTCTCAGATTACCGAATTTTCTGCCACAGAAATGTGAGGAACATGTGTTTTTTTAGCCAAATTTTGAGGTTTGCAAAGGATTCTGGGTAACAGAACCTGGTTCGAGCCCCGCAAGTCACCCCTCCTTGGATTCCCCTAGGTCTCTAGTTTTCAGAAATGCACAGGTTTGGTAGGTTTCCCTAGTTGCCGGCTGAGCTAGAGGCCAAAATCTACAGGTAGGTACTTCGCAAAAAACACCTCTGTTTTCTTCCAAAAATGTGGATGTGTCCACGTTGCGCTTTGGGGCGTTTCCTGTCGCGGGCGCTAGGCCTACCCACACAAGTGAGGTATCATTTTTATCGGGAGACGTGGGGGAACGCTGGATGGAAGGACATTTGTGGCTCCTCTCAGATTCCTGAACTTTCTGCCACAGAAATGTGAGGAACATGTGTTTTTTTAGCCAAATTTTGAGGTTTGCAAAGGAATCTGGGTAACAGAACCTGGTCCGTGCCCCGCAAGTCACCCATTCTTGGATTCCCCTAGGTCTCTAGTTTTCAGAAATGCACAGGTTTGGTAGGTTTCCCTAGGTGCCGGCTGAGCTAGAGGCCAAAATCTACAGGTAGGCACTTCGCAAAAAACACCTCTGATTTCTTCCAAAAATGTGGATGTGTCCACGTTGCGGTTTGGGGCGTTTCCTGTCGCGGGCGCTAGGCCTACCCACACAAGTGAGGTATCATTTTTATCGGGAGACTTGGGGGAACGCTGGGTGGAAGGAAATTTGTGGCTCCTCTCAGATTCCCGAACTTTCTGCCACTGAAATGTGAGGAACATGTGTTTTTTTAGCCAAATTTTGAGGTTTGCAAAGGATTCTGGGTAACAGAACCTGGTCCGAGCCCCGCAAGTCACCCCTCCTTGGATTCCCCTAGGTCTCTAGTTTTCAGAAATGCACAGGTTTGGTAGGTTTCCCTAGGTGCCGGCTGAGCTAGAGGCCAAAATCTACAGTTAGTCACTTCGCAAAAAACACCTCTGTTTTCTTCCAAAAATTTGGATGTGTCCACGTTGCGCTTTGGGGCGTTTCCTGTCGCGGGAGCTAGGCCTACCCACACAAGTGAGGTATCATTTTTATCGGGAGACTTGGGGGAACGCTGGGTGGAAGGAAATTTGTGGCTCCTCTCAGATTCCCGAACTTTCTGCCCCAGAAATGTGAGGAACATGTGTTTTTTTAGCCAAATTTTGAGGTTTGCAAAGGATTCTGGGTAACAGAACCTGGTCCGAGCCACGCAAGTCACCCCTCCTTGGATTCCCCTAGGTCTCTAGTTTTCAGAAATGCACAGGTTTGGTAGGTTTCCCTAGGTGCCGGCTGAGCTAGAGGCCAAAATCTACAGGTAGGCACTTCGCAAATAACACCTCTGTTTTCTTCCAAAAATTTGGATGTGTCCACGTTGCGCTTTGGGGCGTTTCCTGTCGCGGGCGCTAGGCCTACCCACACAAGTGAGGTATCATTTTTATCGGGAGACTTGGGGGAACGCTGGCTGGATCAAATTTGTGGCTCCTCTCAGATTCCAGAACTTTCTGCCACTGAAATGTGAGGAACATGTGTTTTTTTAGCCAAATTTTGAGGTTTGCAAAAGATTCTGGGTAACAGAACCTGGTCCGAGCCCCACAAGTCACCCCATCTTGGATTCCCCTAGGTCTCTAGTTTTCAGAAATGCACAGGTTTGATAGGTTTCCCTAGGTGCCGGCTGAGCTACAGGCCAAAATCCACAGGTAGGCACTGTTTTCTTTCAAAAATTTGGATGTGTCCACGTTGCGCTTTGGGGCGTTTCCTGTCGCGGGCTCTAGGCCTACCCACACAAGTGAGGTATCATTTTTATCGGGAGACTTGGGGGAACGCTGGGTGGAAGGAAATTTGTGGCTCCTCTCAGATTCCCGAACTTTCTGCCACTGAAATGTGAGGAACATGTGTTTTTTTAGCCAAATTTTGAGGTTTGCAAAGGATTCTGGGTAACAGAACCTGGTCCAAGCCCCGCAAGTCACCCCTCCTTGGATTCCCCTAGCTCTCTAGTTTTCAGAAATGCACAGGTTTGGTAGGTTTCCCTAGGTGCCGGCTGAGCTGGAGGCCAAAATCTACAGGTAGGCACTTCACAAAAAACACCTCTGTTTTCTTCCAAAAATTTGGATGTGTCCACGTTGCGCTTTGGGGCGTTTCCTGTCGCGGGCGCTAGGCCTACCCCCACAAGTGAGGTATAATTTTTATCGGGAGACTTGGGGGAACGCTGGGTAGAAGGAAATTTGTGGCTCCTCTCAGATTCCAGAACTTTCTGCCACAGAAATGTGAGGAACATGTGTTTTTTAAGCCAAATTTTGAGGTTTGCAAAGGATTCTGGGTAACAGAACCTGGTCCGAGCCCCGCAAGTCACCCCTCCTTGGATTCCCCTAGCTCTCTAGTTTTCAGAAATGCACAGGTTTGGTAGGTTTCCCTAGGTGCCGGCTGAGCTAGAGGCCAAAATCTACAGGTAGGTACTTCGCAAAAAACACCTGTTTTCTTCCAAAAATTTGGATGTGTCCACGTTGCGCTTTGGGGCGTTTCCTGTCGCGGGCGCTAGGCCTACCCACACAAGTGAGGTATCATTTTTATCGGGAGACTTGGGGGAACGCTGGGTGGAAGGAAATTTGTGGCTCCTCTCAGATTACCGAACTTTCTGCCACAGAAATGTGAGGAACATGTGTTTTTTTAGCCAAATTTTGAGGTTTGCAAAGGATTCTGGGTAACAGAACCTGGTTCGAGCCCCGCAAGTCACCCCTCCTTGGATTCCCCTAGGTCTCTAGTTTTCAGAAATGCACAGGTTTGGTAGGTTTCCCTAGTTGCCGGCTGAGCTAGAGGCCAAAATCTACAGGTAGGTACTTCGCAAAAAACAGCTCTGTTTTCTTCCAAAAATTTGGATGTGTCCACGTTGTGCTTTGGGGCGTTTCCTGTCGCGGGCGCTAGTCCTACCCACACAAGTGAGGTATCATTTTTATCGGGAGACGTGGGGGAACGCTGGATGGAAGGACATTTGTGGCTCCTCTCAGATTCCTGAACTTTCTGCCACAGAAATGTGAGGAACATGTGTTTTTTTAGCCAAATTTTGAGGTTTGCAAAGGATTCTGGGTAACAGAACCTGGTCCGAGCCCCGCAAGTCACCCATTCTTGGATTCCCCTAGGTCTCTAGTTTTCAGAAATGCACAGGTTTGGTAGGTTTCCCTAGGTGCCGGCTGAGCTAGAGGCCAAAATCTACAGGTAGGCACTTCGCAAAAAACACCTCTGATTTCTTCCAAAAATGTGGATGTGTCCACGTTGCGGTTTGGGGCGTTTCCTGTCGCGGGCGCTAGGCCTACCCACACAAGTGAGGTATCATTTTTATCGGGAGACTTGGGGGAATGCTGGCTGGATCAAATTTGTGGCTCCTCTCAGATTCCAGAACTTTCTGCCACTAAAAAGTGAGGAACATGTGTTTTTTTTGCCAAATTTTGAGGTTTGCAAAAGATTCTGGGTAACAGAACCTGGTCCGAGCCCCACAAGTCACCCCATCTTGGAATCCCCTAGGTCTCTAGTTTTCAGAAATGCACAGGTTTGGTAGGTTTCCCTAGGTGCCGGCTGAGCTACAGGCCAAAATCCACAGGTAGGCACTGTTTTCTTTCAAAAATTTGGATGTGTCCACGTTGCGCTTTGGGGCGTTTCCTGTCGCGGGCTCTAGGCCTACCCACACAAGTGAGGTATCATTTTTATCGGGAGACTTGGGGGAACGCTGGGTGGAAGGAAATTTGTGGCTCCTCTCAGATTCCAGAACTTTCTGCCACAGAAATGTGAGGAACATGTGTTTTTTTAGCCAAATTTTGAGGTTTGCAAAGGATTCTGGGTAACAGAACCTGGTCCGAGTCCCGCAAGTCACCCATTCTTGGATTCCCCTAGGTCTCTAGTTTTCAGAAATGCACAGGTTTGGTAGGTTTCCCTAGGTGCCGGCTGAGCTAGAGGCCAAAATCTACAGGTAGGCACTTCGCAAAAAACACCTCTGATTTCTTCCAAAAATGTGGATGTGTCCACGTTGCGGTTTGGGGCGTTTCCTGTCGCGGGCGCTAGGCCTACCCACACAAGTGAGGTATCATTTTTATCGGGAGACTTGGGGGAACGCTGGCTGGATCAAATTTGTGGCTCCTCTCAGATTCCAGAACTTTCTGCCACTAAAAAGTGAGGAACATGTGTTTTTTTTGCCAAATTTTGAGGTTTGCAAAAGATTCTGGGTAACAGAACCTGGTCCGAGCCCCACAAGTCACCCCATCTTGGAATCCCCTAGGTCTCTAGTTTTCAGAAATGCACAGGTTTGGTAGGTTTCCCTAGGTGCCGGCTGAGCTACAGGCCAAAATCCACAGGTAGGCACTGTTTTCTTTCAAAAATTTGGATGTGTCCACGTTGCGCTTTGGGGCGTTTCCTGTCGCGGGCTCTAGGCCTACCCACACAAGTGAGGTATCATTTTTATCGGGAGACTTGGGGGAACGCTGGGTGGAAGGAAATTTGTGGCTCCTCTCAGATTCCAGAACTTTCTGCCACAGAAATGTGAGGAACATGTGTTTTTTTTGCCAATTTTGAGGTTTGCAAAGGATTCTGGGTAACAGAACCTGGTCCAAGCCCCGCAAGTCACCCCTCCTTGGATTCCCCTAGCTCTCTAGTTTTCAGAAATGCACAGGTTTGGTAGGTTTCCCTAGGTGCCGGCTGAGCTGGAGGCCAAAATCTACAGGTAGGCACTTCACAAAAAACACCTCTGTTTTCTTCCAAAAATTTGGATGTGTCCACGTTGCGCTTTGGGGCGTTTCCTGTCGCGGGCGCTAGGCCTACCCCCACAAGTGAGGTATAATTTTTATCGGGAGACTTGGGGGAACGCTGGGTAGAAGGAAATTTGTGGCTCCTCTCAGATTCCAGAACTTTCTGCCACAGAAATGTGAGGAACATGTGTTTTTTTAGCCAAATTTTGAGGTTTGCAAAGGATTCTGGGTAACAGAACCTGGTCCGAGCCCCGCAAGTCACCCCTCCTTGGATTCCCCTAGCTCTCTAGTTTTCAGAAATGCACAGGTTTGGTAGGTTTCCCTAGGTGCCGGCTGAGCTAGAGGCCAAAATCTACAGGTAGGTACTTCGCAAAAAACACCTGTTTTCTTCCAAAAATTTGGATGTGTCCACGTTGCGCTTTGGGGCGTTTCCTGTCGCGGGCGCTAGGCCTACCCACACAAGTGAGGTATCATTTTTATCGGGGGACTTGGGGGAACGCTGGGTGGAAGGAAATTTGTGGCTCCTCTCAGATTACCGAACTTTCTGCCACTAAAAAGTGAGGAACATGTGTTTTTTTTGCCAAATTTTGAGGTTTGCAAAAGATTCTGGGTAACAGAACCTGGTCCGAGCCCCACAAGTCACCCCATCTTGGAATCCCCTAGGTCTCTAGTTTTCAGAAATGCACAGGTTTGGTAGGTTTCCCTAGGTGCCGGCTGAGCTACAGGCCAAAATCCACAGGTAGGCACTGTTTTCTTTCAAAAATTTGGATGTGTCCACGTTGCGCTTTGGGGCGTTTCCTGTCGCGGGCTCTAGGCCTACCCACACAAGTGAGGTATCATTTTTATCGGGAGACTTGGGGGAACGCTGGGTGGAAGGAAATTTGTGGCTCCTCTCAGATTCCAGAACTTTCTGCCACAGAAATGTGAGGAACATGTGTTTTTTTAGCCAATTTTGAGGTTTGCAAAGGATTCTGGGTAACAGAACCTGGTCCAAGCCCCGCAAGTCACCCCTCCTTGGATTCCCCTAGCTCTCTAGTTTTCAGAAATGCACAGGTTTGGTAGGTTTCCCTAGGTGCCGGCTGAGCTGGAGGCCAAAATCTACAGGTAGGCACTTCACAAAAAACACCTCTGTTTTCTTCCAAAAATTTGGATGTGTCCACGTTGCGCTTTGGGGCGTTTCCTGTCGCGGGCGCTAGGCCTACCCCCACAAGTGAGGTATAATTTTTATCGGGAGACTTGGGGGAACGCTGGGTAGAAGGAAATTTGTGGCTCCTCTCAGATTCCAGAACTTTCTGCCACAGAAATGTGAGGAACATGTGTTTTTTTAGCCAAATTTTGAGGTTTGCAAAGGATTCTGGGTAACAGAACCTGGTCCGAGCCCCGCAAGTCACCCCTCCTTGGATTCCCCTAGCTCTCTAGTTTTCAGAAATGCACAGGTTTGGTAGGTTTCCCTAGGTGCCGGCTGAGCTAGAGGCCAAAATCTACAGGTAGGTACTTCGCAAAAAACACCTGTTTTCTTCCAAAAATTTGGATGTGTCCACGTTGCGCTTTGGGGCGTTTCCTGTCGCGGGCGCTAGGCCTACCCACACAAGTGAGGTATCATTTTTATCGGGAGACTTGGGGGAACGCTGGGTGGAAGGAAATTTGTGCCTCCTCTCAGATTACCGAATTTTCTGCCACAGAAATGTGAGGAACATGTGTTTTTTTAGCCAAATTTTGAGGTTTGCAAAGGATTCTGGGTAACAGAACCTGGTTCGAGCCCCGCAAGTCACCCCTCCTTGGATTCCCCTAGGTCTCTAGTTTTCAGAAATGCACAGGTTTGGTAGGTTTCCCTAGTTGCCGGCTGAGCTAGAGGCCAAAATCTACAGGTAGGTACTTCGCAAAAAACACCTCTGTTTTCTTCCAAAAATGTGGATGTGTCCACGTTGCGCTTTGGGGCGTTTCCTGTCGCGGGCGCTAGGCCTACCCACACAAGTGAGGTATCATTTTTATCGGGAGACGTGGGGGAACGCTGGATGGAAGGACATTTGTGGCTCCTCTCAGATTCCTGAACTTTCTGCCACAGAAATGTGAGGAACATGTGTTTTTTTAGCCAAATTTTGAGGTTTGCAAAGGAATCTGGGTAACAGAACCTGGTCCGTGCCCCGCAAGTCACCCATTCTTGGATTCCCCTAGGTCTCTAGTTTTCAGAAATGCACAGGTTTGGTAGGTTTCCCTAGGTGCCGGCTGAGCTAGAGGCCAAAATCTACAGGTAGGCACTTCGCAAAAAACACCTCTGATTTCTTCCAAAAATGTGGATGTGTCCACGTTGCGGTTTGGGGCGTTTCCTGTCGCGGGCGCTAGGCCTACCCACACAAGTGAGGTATCATTTTTATCGGGAGACTTGGGGGAACGCTGGCTGGATCAAATTTGTGGCTCCTCTCAGATTCCAGAACTTTCTGCCACTAAAAAGTGAGGAACATGTGTTTTTTTAGCCAAATTTTGAGGTTTGCAAAAGATTCTGGGTAACAGAACCTGGTCCGAGCCCCACAAGTCACCCCATCTTGGAATCCCCTAGGTCTCTAGTTTTCAGAAATGCACAGGTTTGGTAGGTTTCCCTAGGTGCCGGCTGAGCTACAGGCCAAAATCCACAGGTAGGCACTGTTTTCTTTCAAAAATTTGGATGTGTCCACGTTGCGCTTTGGGGCGTTTCCTGTCGCGGGCTCTAGGCCTACCCACACAAGTGAGGTATCATTTTTATCGGGAGACTTGGGGGAACGCTGGGTGGAAGGAAATTTGTGGCTCCTCTCAGATTCCCGAACTTTCTGCCACTGAAATGTGAGGAACATGTGTTTTTTTAGCCAAATTTTGAGGTTTGCAAAGGATTCTGGGTAACAGAACCTGGTCCAAGCCCCGCAAGTCACCCCTCCTTGGATTCCCCTAGCTCTCTAGTTTTCAGAAATGCACAGGTTTGGTAGGTTTCCCTAGGTGCCGGCTGAGCTGGAGGCCAAAATCTACAGGTAGGCACTTCACAAAAAACACCTCTGTTTTCTTCCAAAAATTTGGATGTGTCCACGTTGCGCTTTGGGGCGTTTCCTGTCGCGGGCGCTAGGCCTACCCCCACAAGTGAGGTATAATTTTTATCGGGAGACTTGGGGGAACGCTGGGTAGAAGGAAATTTGTGGCTCCTCTCAGATTCCAGAACTTTCTGCCACAGAAATGTGAGGAAGATGTGTTTTTTTAGCCAAATTTTGAGGTTTGCAAAGGATTCTGGGTAACAGAACCTGGTCCGAGCCCCGCAAGTCACCCCTCCTTGGATTCCCCTAGCTCTCTAGTTTTCAGAAATGCACAAGTTTGGTAGGTTTCCCTAGGTGCCGGCTGAGCTAGAGGCCAAAATCTACAGGTAGGTACTTCGCAAAAAACACCTGTTTTCTTCCAAAAATTTGGATGTGTCCACGTTGCGCTTTGGGGCGTTTCCTGTCGCGGGCGCTAGGCCTACCCACACAAGTGAGGTATCATTTTTATCGGGAGACTTGGGGGAACGCTGGGTGGAAGGAAATTTGTGGCTCCTCTCAGATTCCCGAACTTTCTGCCACAGAAATGTGAGGAACATGTGTTTTTTTAGCCAAATTTTGAGGTTTGCAAAGGATTCTGGGTAACAGAACCTGGTTCGAGCCCCGCAAGTCACCCCTCCTTGGATTCCCCTAGGTCTCTAGTTTTCAGAAATGCACAGGTTTGGTAGGTTTCCCTAGTTGCCGGCTGAGCTAGAGGCCAAAATCTACAGGTAGGTACTTCGCAAAAAACACCTCTGTTTTCTTCCAAAAATTTGGATGCGTCCACGTTGCGCTTTGGGGCGTTTCCTGTCGCGGGCTCTAGGCCTACCCACACAAGTGAGGTATCATTTTTATCGGGAGACTTGGGGGAACGCTGGGTGGAAGGAAATTTGTGGCTCCTCTCAGATTCCCGAACTTTCTGCCACTGAAATGTGAGGAACATGTGTTTTATTAGCCAAATTTTGAGGTTTGCAAAGGATTCTGGGTAACAGAACCTGGTCCGAGCCCCGCAAGTCACCCCTCCTTGGATTCCCCTAGGTCACTAGTTTTCAGAAATGCACAGGTTTGGTAGGTTTCCCTAGGTGCCGGCTGAGCTAGAGGCCAAAATCTACAGGTAGGCACTTCGCAAAAAACACCTCTGTTTTCTTCCAAAAATGTGGATGTGTCCACGTTGCGGTTTGGGGCGTTTCCTGTCGCGGGCGCTAGGCCTACCCACACAAGTGAGGTATCATTTTTATCGGGAGACTTGGGGGAACGCTGGCTGGATCAAATTTGTGGCTCCTCTCAGATTCCAGAACTTTCTGCCACTAAAAAGTGAGGAACATGTGTTTTTTTTGCCAAATTTTGAGGTTTGCAAAAGATTCTGGGTAACAGAACCTGGTCCGAGCCCCACAAGTCACCCCATCTTGGAATCCCCTAGGTCTCTAGTTTTCAGAAATGCACAGGTTTGGTAGGTTTCCCTAGGTGCCGGCTGAGCTACAGGCCAAAATCCACAGGTAGGCACTGTTTTCTTTCAAAAATTTGGATGTGTCCACGTTGCGCTTTGGGGCGTTTCCTGTCGCGGGCTCTAGGCCTACCCACACAAGTGAGGTATCATTTTTATCGGGAGACTTGGGGGAACGCTGGGTGGAAGGAAATTTGTGGCTCCTCTCAGATTCCAGAACTTTCTGCCACAGAAATGTGAGGAACATGTGTTTTTTTAGCCAATTTTGAGGTTTGCAAAGGATTCTGGGTAACAGAACCTGGTCCAAGCCCCGCAAGTCACCCCTCCTTGGATTCCCCTAGCTCTCTAGTTTTCAGAAATGCACAGGTTTGGTAGGTTTCCCTAGGTGCCGGCTGAGCTGGAGGCCAAAATCTACAGGTAGGCACTTCACAAAAAACACCTCTGTTTTCTTCCAAAAATTTGGATGTGTCCACGTTGCGCTTTGGGGCGTTTCCTGTCGCGGGCGCTAGGCCTACCCCCACAAGTGAGGTATAATTTTTATCGGGAGACTTGGGGGAACGCTGGGTAGAAGGAAATTTGTGGCTCCTCTCAGATTCCAGAACTTTCTGCCACAGAAATGTGAGGAACATGTGTTTTTTTAGCCAAATTTTGAGGTTTGCAAAGGATTCTGGGTAACAGAACCTGGTCCGAGCCCCGCAAGTCACCCCTCCTTGGATTCCCCTAGCTCTCTAGTTTTCAGAAATGCACAGGTTTGGTAGGTTTCCCTAGGTGCCGGCTGAGCTAGAGGCCAAAATCTACAGGTAGGTACTTCGCAAAAAACACCTGTTTTCTTCCAAAAATTTGGATGTGTCCACGTTGCGCTTTGGGGCGTTTCCTGTCGCGGGCGCTAGGCCTACCCACACAAGTGAGGTATCATTTTTATCGGGGGACTTGGGGGAACGCTGGGTGGAAGGAAATTTGTGGCTCCTCTCAGATTACCGAACTTTCTGCCACTAAAAAGTGAGGAACATGTGTTTTTTTTGCCAAATTTTGAGGTTTGCAAAAGATTCTGGGTAACAGAACCTGGTCCGAGCCCCACAAGTCACCCCATCTTGGAATCCCCTAGGTCTCTAGTTTTCAGAAATGCACAGGTTTGGTAGGTTTCCCTAGGTGCCGGCTGAGCTACAGACCAAAATCCACAGGTAGGCACTGTTTTCTTTCAAAAATTTGGATGTGTCCACGTTGCGCTTTGGGGCGTTTCCTGTCGCGGGCTCTAGGCCTACCCACACAAGTGAGGTATCATTTTTATCGGGAGACTTGG
This sequence comes from Pleurodeles waltl, assembly GCF_031143425.1. Lineage (NCBI taxonomy): Eukaryota > Metazoa > Chordata > Amphibia > Caudata > Salamandridae > Pleurodeles > Pleurodeles waltl. The sequence continues at coordinate 1,372,755,672 of NC_090447.1, read as the reverse complement.
GGGAACGCTGGGTGGAAGGAAATTTGTGGCTCCTCTCAGATTCCAGAACTTTCTGCCACAGAAATGTGAGGAACATGTGTTTTTTTAGCCAATTTTGAGGTTTGCAAAGGATTCTGGGTAACAGAACCTGGTCCAAGCCCCGCAAGTCACCCCTCCTTGGATTCCCCTAGCTCTCTAGTTTTCAGAAATGCACAGGTTTGGTAGGTTTCCCTAGGTGCCGGCTGAGCTGGAGGCCAAAATCTACAGGTAGGCACTTCACAAAAAACACCTCTGTTTTCTTCCAAAAATTTGGATGTGTCCACGTTGCGCTTTGGGGCGTTTCCTGTCGCGGGCGCTAGGCCTACCCCCACAAGTGAGGTATAATTTTTATCGGGAGACTTGGGGGAACGCTGGGTAGAAGGAAATTTGTGGCTCCTCTCAGATTCCAGAACTTTCTGCCACAGAAATGTGAGGAACATGTGTTTTTTTAGCCAAATTTTGAGGTTTGCAAAGGATTCTGGGTAACAGAACCTGGTCCGAGCCCCGCAAGTCACCCCTCCTTGGATTCCCCTAGCTCTCTAGTTTTCAGAAATGCACAGGTTTGGTAGGTTTCCCTAGGTGCCGGCTGAGCTAGAGGCCAAAATCTACAGGTAGGTACTTCGCAAAAAACACCTGTTTTCTTCCAAAAATTTGGATGTGTCCACGTTGCGCTTTGGGGCGTTTCCTGTCGCGGGCGCTAGGCCTACCCACACAAGTGAGGTATCATTTTTATCGGGAGACTTGGGGGAACGCTGGGTGGAAGGAAATTTGTGCCTCCTCTCAGATTACCGAACTTTCTGCCACAGAAATGTGAGGAACATGTGTTTTTTTAGCCAAATTTTGAGGTTTGCAAAGGATTCTGGGTAACAGAACCTGGTTCGAGCCCCGCAAGTCACCCCTCCTTGGATTCCCCTAGGTCTCTAGTTTTCAGAAATGCACAGGTTTGGTAGGTTTCCCTAGTTGCCGGCTGAGCTAGAGGCCAAAATCTACAGGTAGGTACTTCGCAAAAAACACCTCTGTTTTCTTCCAAAAATGTGGATGTGTCCACGTTGCGCTTTGGGGCGTTTCCTGTCGCGGGCGCTAGGCCTACCCACACAAGTGAGGTATCATTTTTATCGGGAGACGTGGGGGAACGCTGGATGGAAGGACATTTGTGGCTCCTCTCAGATTCCTGAACTTTCTGCCACAGAAATGTGAGGAACATGTGTTTTTTAGGCCAAATTTTGAGGTTTGCAAAGGAATCTGGGTAACAGAACCTGGTCCGAGCCCCGCAAGTCACCCATTCTTGGATTCCCCTAGGTCTCTAGTTTTCAGAAATGCACAGGTTTGGTAGGTTTCCCTAGGTGCCGGCTGAGCTAGAGGCCAAAATCTACAGGTAGGCACTTCGCAAAAAACACCTCTGATTTCTTCCAAAAATGTGGATGTGTCCACGTTGCGGTTTGGGGCGTTTCCTGTCGCGGGCGCTAGGCCTACCCACACAAGTGAGGTATCATTTTTATCGGGAGACTTGGGGGAACGCTGGCTGGATCAAATTTGTGGCTCCTCTCAGATTCCAGAACTTTCTGCCACTAAAAAGTGAGGAACATGTGTTTTTTTAGCCAAATTTTGAGGTTTGCAAAAGATTCTGGGTAACAGAACCTGGTCCGAGCCCCACAAGTCACCCCATCTTGGAATCCCCTAGGTCTCTAGTTTTCAGAAATGCACAGGTTTGGTAGGTTTCCCTAGGTGCCGGCTGAGCTACAGGCCAAAATCCACAGGTAGGCACTGTTTTCTTTCAAAAATTTGGATGTGTCCACGTTGCGCTTTGGGGCGTTTCCTGTCGCGGGCTCTAGGCCTACCCACACAAGTGAGGTATCATTTTTATCGGGAGACTTGGGGGAACGCTGGGTGGAAGGAAATTTGTGGCTCCTCTCAGATTCCCGAACTTTCTGCCACTGAAATGTGAGGAACATGTGTTTTTTTAGCCAAATTTTGAGGTTTGCAAAGGATTCTGGGTAACAGAACCTGGTCCAAGCCCCGCAAGTCACCCCTCCTTGGATTCCCCTAGCTCTCTAGTTTTCAGAAATGCACAGGTTTGGTAGGTTTCCCTAGGTGCCGGCTGAGCTGGAGGCCAAAATCTACAGGTAGGCACTTCACAAAAAACACCTCTGTTTTCTTCCAAAAATTTGGATGTGTCCACGTTGCGCTTTGGGGCGTTTCCTGTCGCGGGCGCTAGGCCTACCCCCACAAGTGAGGTATAATTTTTATCGGGAGACTTGGGGGAACGCTGGGTAGAAGGAAATTTGTGGCTCCTCTCAGATTCCAGAACTTTCTGCCACAGAAATGTGAGGAAGATGTGTTTTTTTAGCCAAATTTTGAGGTTTGCAAAGGATTCTGGGTAACAGAACCTGGTCCGAGCCCCGCAAGTCACCCCTCCTTGGATTCCCCTAGCTCTCTAGTTTTCAGAAATGCACAAGTTTGGTAGGTTTCCCTAGGTGCCGGCTGAGCTAGAGGCCAAAATCTACAGGTAGGTACTTCGCAAAAAACACCTGTTTTCTTCCAAAAATTTGGATGTGTCCACGTTGCGCTTTGGGGCGTTTCCTGTCGCGGGCGCTAGGCCTACCCACACAAGTGAGGTATCATTTTTATCGGGAGACTTGGGGGAACGCTGGGTGGAAGGAAATTTGTGGCTCCTCTCAGATTCCCGAACTTTCTGCCACAGAAATGTGAGGAACATGTGTTTTTTTAGCCAAATTTTGAGGTTTGCAAAGGATTCTGGGTAACAGAACCTGGTTCGAGCCCCGCAAGTCACCCCTCCTTGGATTCCCCTAGGTCTCTAGTTTTCAGAAATGCACAGGTTTGGTAGGTTTCCCTAGTTGCCGGCTGAGCTAGAGGCCAAAATCTACAGGTAGGTACTTCGCAAAAAACACCTCTGTTTTCTTCCAAAAATTTGGATGCGTCCACGTTGCGCTTTGGGGCGTTTCCTGTCGCGGGCTCTAGGCCTACCCACACAAGTGAGGTATCATTTTTATCGGGAGACTTGGGGGAACGCTGGGTGGAAGGAAATTTGTGGCTCCTCTCAGATTCCCGAACTTTCTGCCACTGAAATGTGAGGAACATGTGTTTTATTAGCCAAATTTTGAGGTTTGCAAAGGATTCTGGGTAACAGAACCTGGTCCGAGCCCCGCAAGTCACCCCTCCTTGGATTCCCCTAGGTCACTAGTTTTCAGAAATGCACAGGTTTGGTAGGTTTCCCTAGGTGCCGGCTGAGCTAGAGGCCAAAATCTACAGTTAGTCACTTCGCAAAAAACACCTCTGTTTTCTTCCAAAAATTTGGATGTGTCCACGTTGCGCTTTGGGGCGTTTCCTGTCGCGGGAGCTAGGCCTACCCACACAAGTGAGGTATAATTTTTATCGGGAGACTTGGGGGAACGCTGGGTGGAAGGAAATTTGTGGCTCCTCTCAGATTCCCGAACTTTCTGCCACAGAAATGTGAGGAACATGTGTTTTTTTAGCCAAATTTTGAGGTTTGCAAAGGATTCTGGGTAACAGAACCTGGTCCGAGCCCCGCAAGTCACCCCTCCTTGGATTCCCCTAGCTCTCTAGTTTTCAGAAATGCACAAGTTTGGTAGGTTTCCCTAGGTGCCGGCTGAGCTAGAGGCCAAAATCTACAGGTAGGTACTTCGCAAAAAACACCTGTTTTCTTCCAAAAATTTGGATGTGTCCACGTTGCGCTTTGGGGCGTTTCCTGTCGCGGGCGCTAGGCCTACCCACACAAGTGAGGTATCATTTTTATCGGGAGACTTGGGGGAACGCTGGGTGGAAGGAAATTTGTGGCTCCTCTCAGATTCCCGAACTTTCTGCCACAGAAATGTGAGGAACATGTGTTTTTTTAGCCAAATTTTGAGGTTTGCAAAGGATTCTGGGTAACAGAACCTGGTTCGAGCCCCGCAAGTCACCCCTCCTTGGATTCCCCTAGGTCTCTAGTTTTCAGAAATGCACAGGTTTGGTAGGTTTCCCTAGTTGCCGGCTGAGCTAGAGGCCAAAATCTACAGGTAGGTACTTCGCAAAAAACACCTCTGTTTTCTTCCAAAAATTTGGATGCGTCCACGTTGCGCTTTGGGGCGTTTCCTGTCGCGGGCTCTAGGCCTACCCACACAAGTGAGGTATCATTTTTATCGGGAGACTTGGGGGAACGCTGGGTGGAAGGAAATTTGTGGCTCCTCTCAGATTCCCGAACTTTCTGCCACTGAAATGTGAGGAACATGTGTTTTATTAGCCAAATTTTGAGGTTTGCAAAGGATTCTGGGTAACAGAACCTGGTCCGAGCCCCGCAAGTCACCCCTCCTTGGATTCCCCTAGGTCACTAGTTTTCAGAAATGCACAGGTTTGGTAGGTTTCCCTAGGTGCCGGCTGAGCTAGAGGCCAAAATCTACAGGTAGGCACTTCGCAAAAAACACCTCTGTTTTCTTCCAAAAATGTGGATGTGTCCACGTTGCGGTTTGGGGCGTTTCCTGTCGCGGGCGCTAGGCCTACCCACACAAGTGAGGTATCATTTTTATCGGGAGACTTGGGGGAACGCTGGCTGGATCAAATTTGTGGCTCCTCTCAGATTCCAGAACTTTCTGCCACTAAAAAGTGAGGAACATGTGTTTTTTTTGCCAAATTTTGAGGTTTGCAAAAGATTCTGGGTAACAGAACCTGGTCCGAGCCCCACAAGTCACCCCATCTTGGAATCCCCTAGGTCTCTAGTTTTCAGAAATGCACAGGTTTGGTAGGTTTCCCTAGGTGCCGGCTGAGCTACAGGCCAAAATCCACAGGTAGGCACTGTTTTCTTTCAAAAATTTGGATGTGTCCACGTTGCGCTTTGGGGCGTTTCCTGTCGCGGGCTCTAGGCCTACCCACACAAGTGAGGTATCATTTTTATCGGGAGACTTGGGGGAACGCTGGGTGGAAGGAAATTTGTGGCTCCTCTCAGATTCCAGAACTTTCTGCCACAGAAATGTGAGGAACATGTGTTTTTTTAGCCAATTTTGAGGTTTGCAAAGGATTCTGGGTAACAGAACCTGGTCCAAGCCCCGCAAGTCACCCCTCCTTGGATTCCCCTAGCTCTCTAGTTTTCAGAAATGCACAGGTTTGGTAGGTTTCCCTAGGTGCCGGCTGAGCTGGAGGCCAAAATCTACAGGTAGGCACTTCACAAAAAACACCTCTGTTTTCTTCCAAAAATTTGGATGTGTCCACGTTGCGCTTTGGGGCGTTTCCTGTCGCGGGCGCTAGGCCTACCCCCACAAGTGAGGTATAATTTTTATCGGGAGACTTGGGGGAACGCTGGGTAGAAGGAAATTTGTGGCTCCTCTCAGATTCCAGAACTTTCTGCCACAGAAATGTGAGGAACATGTGTTTTTTTAGCCAAATTTTGAGGTTTGCAAAGGATTCTGGGTAACAGAACCTGGTCCGAGCCCCGCAAGTCACCCCTCCTTGGATTCCCCTAGCTCTCTAGTTTTCAGAAATGCACAGGTTTGGTAGGTTTCCCTAGGTGCCGGCTGAGCTAGAGGCCAAAATCTACAGGTAGGTACTTCGCAAAAAACACCTGTTTTCTTCCAAAAATTTGGATGTGTCCACGTTGTGCTTTGGGGCGTTTCCTGTCGCGGGCGCTAGGCCTACCCACACAAGTGAGGTATCATTTTTATCGGGGGACTTGGGGGAACGCTGGGTGGAAGGAAATTTGTGGCTCCTCTCAGATTACCGAACTTTCTGCCACTAAAAAGTGAGGAACATGTGTTTTTTTTGCCAAATTTTGAGGTTTGCAAAAGATTCTGGGTAACAGAACCTGGTCCGAGCCCCACAAGTCACCCCATCTTGGAATCCCCTAGGTCTCTAGTTTTCAGAAATGCACAGGTTTGGTAGGTTTCCCTAGGTGCCGGCTGAGCTACAGGCCAAAATCCACAGGTAGGCACTGTTTTCTTTCAAAAATTTGGATGTGTCCACGTTGCGCTTTGGGGCGTTTCCTGTCGCGGGCTCTAGGCCTACCCACACAAGTGAGGTATCATTTTTATCGGGAGACTTGGGGGAACGCTGGGTGGAAGGAAATTTGTGGCTCCTCTCAGATTCCAGAACTTTCTGCCACAGAAATGTGAGGAACATGTGTTTTTTTAGCCAATTTTGAGGTTTGCAAAGGATTCTGGGTAACAGAACCTGGTCCAAGCCCCGCAAGTCACCCCTCCTTGGATTCCCCTAGCTCTCTAGTTTTCAGAAATGCACAGGTTTGGTAGGTTTCCCTAGGTGCCGGCTGAGCTGGAGGCCAAAATCTACAGGTAGGCACTTCACAAAAAACACCTCTGTTTTCTTCCAAAAATTTGGATGTGTCCACGTTGCGCTTTGGGGCGTTTCCTGTCGCGGGCGCTAGGCCTACCCCCACAAGTGAGGTATAATTTTTATCGGGAGACTTGGGGGAACGCTGGGTAGAAGGAAATTTGTGGCTCCTCTCAGATTCCAGAACTTTCTGCCACAGAAATGTGAGGAACATGTGTTTTTTTAGCCAAATTTTGAGGTTTGCAAAGGATTCTGGGTAACAGAACCTGGTCCGAGCCCCGCAAGTCACCCCTCCTTGGATTCCCCTAGCTCTCTAGTTTTCAGAAATGCACAGGTTTGGTAGGTTTCCCTAGGTGCCGGCTGAGCTAGAGGCCAAAATCTACAGGTAGGTACTTCGCAAAAAACACCTGTTTTCTTCCAAAAATTTGGATGTGTCCACGTTGCGCTTTGGGGCGTTTCCTGTCGCGGGCGCTAGGCCTACCCACACAAGTGAGGTATCATTTTTATCGGGAGACTTGGGGGAACGCTGGGTGGAAGGAAATTTGTGCCTCCTCTCAGATTACCGAACTTTCTGCCACAGAAATGTGAGGAACATGTGTTTTTTTAGCCAAATTTTGAGGTTTGCAAAGGATTCTGGGTAACAGAACCTGGTTCGAGCCCCGCAAGTCACCCCTCCTTGGATTCCCCTAGGTCTCTAGTTTTCAGAAATGCACAGGTTTGGTAGGTTTCACTAGTTGCCGGCTGAGCTAGAGGCCAAAATCTACAGGTAGGTACTTCGCAAAAAACACCTCTGTTTTCTTCCAAAAATGTGGATGTGTCCACGTTGCGCTTTGGGGCGTTTCCTGTCGCGGGCGCTAGGCCTACCCACACAAGTGAGGTATCATTTTTATCGGGAGACGTGGGGGAACGCTGGATGGAAGGACATTTGTGGCTCCTCTCAGATTCCTGAACTTTCTGCCACAGAAATGTGAGGAACATGTGTTTTTTAGGCCAAATTTTGAGGTTTGCAAAGGAATCTGGGTAACAGAACCTGGTCCGAGCCCCGCAAGTCACCCATTCTTGGATTCCCCTAGGTCTCTAGTTTTCAGAAATGCACAGGTTTGGTAGGTTTCCCTAGGTGCCGGCTGAGCTAGAGGCCAAAATCTACAGGTAGGCACTTCGCAAAAAACACCTCTGATTTCTTCCAAAAATGTGGATGTGTCCACGTTGCGGTTTGGGGCGTTTCCTGTCGCGGGCGCTAGGCCTACCCACACAAGTGAGGTATCATTTTTATCGGGAGACTTGGGGGAACGCTGGCTGGATCAAATTTGTGGCTCCTCTCAGATTCCAGAACTTTCTGCCACTAAAAAGTGAGGAACATGTGTTTTTTTAGCCAAATTTTGAGGTTTGCAAAAGATTCTGGGTAACAGAACCTGGTCCGAGCCCCACAAGTCACCCCATCTTGGAATCCCCTAGGTCTCTAGTTTTCAGAAATGCACAGGTTTGGTAGGTTTCCCTAGGTGCCGGCTGAGCTACAGGCCAAAATCCACAGGTAGGCACTGTTTTCTTTCAAAAATTTGGATGTGTCCACGTTGCGCTTTGGGGCGTTTCCTGTCGCGGGCTCTAGGCCTACCCACACAAGTGAGGTATCATTTTTATCGGGAGACTTGGGGGAACGCTGGGTGGAAGGAAATTTGTGGCTCCTCTCAGATTCCCGAACTTTCTGCCACTGAAATGTGAGGAACATGTGTTTTTTTAGCCAAATTTTGAGGTTTGCAAAGGATTCTGGGTAACAGAACCTGGTCCAAGCCCCGCAAGTCACCCCTCCTTGGATTCCCCTAGCTCTCTAGTTTTCAGAAATGCACAGGTTTGGTAGGTTTCCCTAGGTGCCGGCTGAGCTGGAGGCCAAAATCTACAGGTAGGCACTTCACAAAAAACACCTCTGTTTTCTTCCAAAAATTTGGATGTGTCCACGTTGCGCTTTGGGGCGTTTCCTGTCGCGGGCGCTAGGCCTACCCCCACAAGTGAGGTATAATTTTTATCGGGAGACTTGGGGGAACGCTGGGTAGAAGGAAATTTGTGGCTCCTCTCAGATTCCAGAACTTTCTGCCACAGAAATGTGAGGAAGATGTGTTTTTTTAGCCAAATTTTGAGGTTTGCAAAGGATTCTGGGTAACAGAACCTGGTCCGAGCCCCGCAAGTCACCCCTCCTTGGATTCCCCTAGCTCTCTAGTTTTCAGAAATGCACAAGTTTGGTAGGTTTCCCTAGGTGCCGGCTGAGCTAGAGGCCAAAATCTACAGGTAGGTACTTCGCAAAAAACACCTGTTTTCTTCCAAAAATTTGGATGTGTCCACGTTGCGCTTTGGGGCGTTTCCTGTCGCGGGCGCTAGGCCTACCCACACAAGTGAGGTATCATTTTTATCGGGAGACTTGGGGGAACGCTGGGTGGAAGGAAATTTGTGGCTCCTCTCAGATTCCCGAACTTTCTGCCACAGAAATGTGAGGAACATGTGTTTTTTTAGCCAAATTTTGAGGTTTGCAAAGGATTCTGGGTAACAGAACCTGGTTCGAGCCCCGCAAGTCACCCCTCCTTGGATTCCCCTAGGTCTCTAGTTTTCAGAAATGCACAGGTTTGGTAGGTTTCCCTAGTTGCCGGCTGAGCTAGAGGCCAAAATCTACAGGTAGGTACTTCGCAAAAAACACCTCTGTTTTCTTCCAAAAATTTGGATGCGTCCACGTTGCGCTTTGGGGCGTTTCCTGTCGCGGGCTCTAGGCCTACCCACACAAGTGAGGTATCATTTTTATCGGGAGACTTGGGGGAACGCTGGGTGGAAGGAAATTTGTGGCTCCTCTCAGATTCCCGAACTTTCTGCCACTGAAATGTGAGGAACATGTGTTTTATTAGCCAAATTTTGAGGTTTGCAAAGGATTCTGGGTAACAGAACCTGGTCCGAGCCCCGCAAGTCACCCCTCCTTGGATTCCCCTAGGTCACTAGTTTTCAGAAATGCACAGGTTTGGTAGGTTTCCCTAGGTGCCGGCTGAGCTAGAGGCCAAAATCTACAGTTAGTCACTTCGCAAAAAACACCTCTGTTTTCTTCCAAAAATTTGGATGTGTCCACGTTGCGCTTTGGGGCGTTTCCTGTCGCGGGAGCTAGGCCTACCCACACAAGTGAGGTATAATTTTTATCGGGAGACTTGGGGGAACGCTGGGTGGAAGGAAATTTGTGGCTCCTCTCAGATTCCCGAACTTTCTGCCACAGAAATGTGAGGAACATGTGTTTTTTTAGCCAAATTTTGAGGTTTGCAAAGGATTCTGGGTAACAGAACCTGGTCCGAGCCCCGCAAGTCACCCCTCCTTGGATTCCCCTAGGTCTCTAGTTTTCAGAAATGCACAGGTTTGGTAGGTTTCCCTAGGTGCCGGCTGAGCTAGAGGCCAAAATCTACAGGTAGGCACTTCGCAAATAACACCTCTGTTTTCTTCCAAAAATTTGGATGTGTCCACGTTGCGCTTTGGGGCGTTTCCTGTCGCGGGCGCTAGGCCTACCCACACAAGTGAGGTATCATTTTTATCGGGAGACTTGGGGGAACGCTGGCTGGATCAAATTTGTGGCTCCTCTCAGATTCCAGAACTTTCTGCCACTGAAATGTGAGGAACATGTGTTTTTTTAGCCAAATTTTGAGGTTTGCAAAAGATTCTGGGTAACAGAACCTGGTCCGAGCCCCACAAGTCACCCCATCTTGGATTCCCCTAGGTCTCTAGTTTTCAGAAATGCACAGGTTTGGTAGGTTTCCCTAGGTGCCGGCTGAGCTACAGGCCAAAATCCACAGGTAGGCACTGTTTTCTTTCAAAAATTTGGATGTGTCCACGTTGCGCTTTGGGGCGTTTCCTGTCGCGGGCTCTAGGCCTACCCACACAAGTGAGGTATCATTTTTATCGGGAGACTTGGGGGAACGCTGGGTGGAAGGAAATTTGTGGCTCCTCTCAGATTCCCGAACTTTCTGCCACTGAAATGTGAGGAACATGTGTTTTTTTAGCCAAATTTTGAGGTTTGCAAAGGATTCTGGGTAACAGAACCTGGTCCAAGCCCCGCAAGTCACCCCTCCTTGGATTCCCCTAGCTCTCTAGTTTTCAGAAATGCACAGGTTTGGTAGGTTTCCCTAGGTGCCGGCTGAGCTGGAGGCCAAAATCTACAGGTAGGCACTTCACAAAAAACACTTCTGTTTTCTTCCAAAAATTTGGATGTGTCCACGTTGCGCTTTGGGGCGTTTCCTGTCGCGGGCGCTAGGCCTACCCCCACAAGTGAGGTATAATTTTTATCGGGAGACTTGGGGGAACGCTGGGTAGAAGGAAATTTGTGGCTCCTCTCAGATTCCAGAACTTTCTGCCACAGAAATGTGAGGAACATGTGTTTTTTAAGCCAAATTTTGAGGTTTGCAAAGGATTCTGGGTAACAGAACCTGGTCCGAGCCCCGCAAGTCACCCCTCCTTGGATTCCCCTAGCTCTCTAGTTTTCAGAAATGCACAGGTTTGGTAGGTTTCCCTAGGTGCCGGCTGAGCTAGAGGCCAAAATCTACAGGTAGGTACTTCTCAAAAAACACCTGTTTTCTTCCAAAAATTTGGATGTGTCCACGTTGCGCTTTGGGGCGTTTCCTGTCGCGGGCGCTAGGCCTACCCACACAAGTGAGGTATCATTTTTATCGGGAGACTTGGGGGAACGCTGGGTGGAAGGAAATTTGTGGCTCCTCTCAGATTCCCGAACTTTCTGCCACAGAAATGTGAGGAACATGTGTGTTTTTTTAGCCAAATTTTGAGGTTTGCAAAGGATTCTGGGTAACAGAACCTGGTTCGAGCCCCGCAAGTCACCCCTCCTTGGATTCCCCTAGTTCTCTAGTTTTCAGAAATGCACAGGTTTGGTAGGTTTCCCTAGTTGCCGGCTGAGCTAGAGGCCAAAATCTACAGGTAGGTACTTCGCAAAAAACACCTCTGTTTTCTTCCAAAAATTTGGATGTGTCCACGTTGCGCTTTGGGGCGTTTCCTGTCGCGGGCGCTAGGCCTACCCACACAAGTGAGGTATCATTTTTATCGGGAGACGTGGGGGAACGCTGGATGGAAGGAAATTTGTGGCTCCTCTCAGATTCCCGAACTTTCTGCCACTGAAATGTGAGGAACATGTGTTTTTTTAGCCAAATTTTGAGGTTTGCAAAGGATTCTGGGTAACAGAACCTGGTCCGAGCCCCGCAAGTCACCCATTCTTGGATTCCCCTAGGTCTCTAGTTTTCAGAAATGCACAGGTTTGGTAGGTTTCCCTAGGTGCCGGCTGAGCTAGAGGCCAAAATCTACAGGTAGGCACTTCGCAAAAAACACCTCTCATTTCTTCCAAAAATGTGGATGTGTCAACGTTGCGGTTTGGGGCGTTTCCTGTCGCGGGCGCTAGGCCTACCCACACAAGTGAGGTATCATTTTTATCGGGAGACTTGGTGTGAACGCTGGCTGGATCAAATTTGTGGCTCCTCTCAGATTCCAGAACTTTCTGCCACTGAAATGTGAGGAACATGTGTTTTTTTAGCCAAATTTTGAGGTTTGCAAAAGATTCTGGGTAACAGAACCTGGTCCGAGCCCCACAAGTCACCCCATCTTGGATTCCCCTAGGTCTCTAGTTTTCAGAAATGCACAGGTTTGGTAGGTTTCCCTAGGTGCCGGCTGAGCTACAGGCCAAAATCCACAGGTAGGCACTGTTTTCTTTCAAAAATTTGGATGTGTCCACGTTGCGCTTTTGGGCGTTTCCTGTCGCGGGCTCTAGGCCTACCCACACAAGTGAGGTATCATTTTTATCGGGAGACTTGGGGGAACGCTGGGTGGAAGGAAATTTGTGGCTCCTCTCAGATTCCCGAACTTTCTGCCACTGAAATGTGAGGAACATGTGTTTTTTTAGCCAAATTTTGAGGTTTGCAAAGGATTCTGGGTAACAGAACCTGGTCCAAGCCCCGCAAGTCACCCCTCCTTGGATTCCCCTAGCTCTCTAGTTTTCAGAAATGCACAGGTTTGGTAGGTTTCCCTAGGTGCCGGCTGAGCTGGAGGCCAAAATCTACAGGTAGGTACTTCGCAAAAAACACCTCTGTTTTCTTCCAAAAATTTGGACGCGTCCACGTTGCGCTTTGGGGCGTTTCCTGTCGCGGGCTCTAGGCCTACCCACACAAGTGAGGTATCATTTTTATCGGGAGACTTGGGGGAACGCTGGGTGGAAGGAAATTTGTGGCTCCTCTCAGATTCCCGAACTTTCTGCCACTGAAATGTGAGGAACATGTGTTTTTTTAGCCAAATTTTGAGGTTTGCAAAGGATTCTGGGTAACAGAACCTGGTCCGAGCCCAGCAAGTCACCCCTCCTTGGATTCCCCTAGGTCTCTAGTTTTCAGAAATGCACAGGTTTGGTAGGTTTCCCTAGGTGCCGGCTGAGCTAGAGGCCAAAATCTACAGTTAGTCACTTCGCAAAAAACACCTCTGTTTTCTTCCAAAAATTTGGATGTGTCCACGTTGCGCTTTGGGGCGTTTCCTGTCGCGGGAGCTAGGCCTACCCACACAAGTGAGGTATAATTTTTATCGGGAGACTTGGGGGAACGCTGGGTGGAAGGAAATTTGTGGCTCCTCTCAGATTCCCGAACTTTCTGCCACAGAAATGTGAGGAACATGTGTTTTTTTAGCCAAATTTTGAGGTTTGCAAAGGATTCTGGGTAACAGAACCTGGTCCGAGCCCCGCAAGTCACCCCTTCTTGGATTCCCCTAGGTCTCTAGTTTTCAGAAATGCACAGGTTTGGTAGGTTTCCCTAGTTGCCGGCTGAGCTAGAGGCCAAAATCTACAGGTAGGTACTTCGCAAAAAACACCTCTGTTTTCTTCCAAAAATTTGGATGCGTCCACGTTGCGCTTTGGGGCGTTTCCTGTCGCGGGCTCTAGGCCTACCCACACAAGTGAGGTATCATTTTTATCGGGAGACTTGGGGGAACGCTGGGTGGAAGGAAATTTGTGGCTCCTCTCAGATTCCCGAACTTTCTGCCACTGAAATGTGAGGAACATGTGTTTTTTTTAGCCAAATTTTGAGGTTTGCAAAGGATTCTGGGTAACAGAACCTGGTCCGAGCCCCGCAAGTCACCCCTCCTTGGATTCCCCTAGGTCTCTAGTTTTCAGAAATGCACAGGTTTGGTAGGTTTCCCTAGGTGCCGGCTGAGCTAGAGGCCAAAATCTACAGTTAGTCACTTCGCAAAAAACACCTCTGTTTTCTTCCCAAAATTTGGATGTGTCCACGTTGCGCTTTGGGGCGTTTCCTGTTGCGGGAGCTAGGCCTACCCACACAAGTGAGGTATCATTTTTATCGGGAGACTTGGGGGAACGCTGGGTGGAAGGAAATTTGTGGCTCCTCTCAGATTCCCGAACTTTCTGCCACAGAAATGTGAGGAACATGTGTTTTTTTAGCCAAATTTTGAGGTTTGCAAAGGATTCTGGGTAACAGAACCTGGTCCGAGCCCCGCAAGTCACCCCTCCTTGGATTCCCCTAGGTCTCTAGTTTTCAGAAATGCACAGGTTTGGTAGGTTTCCCTAGGTGCCGGCTGAGCTAGAGGCCAAAATCTACAGTTAGTCACTTCACAAAAAACACCTCTGTTTTCTTCCAAAAATTTGGATGTGTCCACGTTGCGCTTTGGGGCGTTTCCTGTCGCGGGCGCTAGGCCTACCCCCACAAGTGAGGTATAATTTTTATCGGGAGACTTGGGGGAACGCTGGGTAGAAGGAAATTTGTGGCTCCTCTCAGATTCCAGAACTTTCTGCCACAGAAATGTGAGGAACATGTGTTTTTTTAGCCAAATTTTGAGGTTTGCAAAGGATTCTGGGTAACAGAACCTGGTCCGAGCCCCGCAAGTCACCCCTCCTTGGATTCCCCTAGCTCTCTAGTTTTCAGAAATGCACAGGTTTGGTAGGTTTCCCTAGGTGCCGGCTGAGCTAGAGGCCAAAATCTACAGGTAGGTACTTCGCAAAAAACACCTGTTTTCTTCCAAAAATTTGGATGTGTCCACGTTGCGCTTTGGGGCGTTTCCTGTCGCGGGCGCTAGGCCTACCCACACAAGTGAGGTATCATTTTTATCGGGAGACTTGGGGGAACGCTGGGTGGAAGGAAATTTGTGGCTCCTCTCAGATTCCCGAACTTTCTGCCACAGAAATGTGAGGAACATGTGTTTTTTTAGCCAAATTTTGAGGTTTGCAAAGGATTCTGGGTAACAGAACCTGGTTCGAGCCCCGCAAGTCACCCCTCCTTGGATTCCCCTAGGTCTCTAGTTTTCAGAAATGCACAGGTTTGGTAGGTTTCCCTAGTTGCCGGCTGAGCTAGAGGCCAAAATCTACAGGTAGGTACTTCGCAAAAAACACCTCTGTTTTCTTCCAAAAATTTGGATGTGTCCACGTTGCGCTTTGGGGCGTTTCCTGTCGCGGGCGCTAGGCCTACCCACACAAGTGAGGTATCATTTTTATCGGGAGACGTGGGGGAACGCTGGATGGAAGGACATTTGTGGCTCCTCTCAGATTCCTGAACTTTCTGCCACAGAAATGTGAGGAACATGTGTTTTTTTAGCCAAATTTTGAGGTTTGCAAAGGATTCTGGGTAACAGAACCTGGTCCGAGCCCCGCAAGTCACCCATTCTTGGATTCCCCTAGGTCTCTAGTTTTCAGAAATGCACAGGTTTGGTAGGTTTCCCTAGGTGCCGGCTGAGCTAGAGGCCAAAATCTACAGGTAGGCACTTCGCAAAAAACACCTCTCATTTCTTCCAAAAATGTGGATGTGTCAACGTTGCGGTTTGGGGCGTTTCCTGTCGCGGGCGCTAGGCCTACCCACACAAGTGAGGTATCATTTTTATCGGGAGACTTGGGGGAACGCTGGCTGGATCAAATTTGTGGCTCCTCTCAGATTCCAGAACTTTCTGCCACTGAAATGTGAGGAACATGTGTTTTTTTAGCCAAATTTTGAGGTTTGCAAAAGATTCTGGGTAACAGAACCTGGTCCGAGCCCCACAAGTCACCCCATCTTGGATTCCCCTAGGTCTCTAGTTTTCAGAAATGCACAGGTTTGGTAGGTTTCCCTAGGTGCCGGCTGAGCTACAGGCCAAAATCCACAGGTAGGCACTGTTTTCTTTCAAAAATTTGGATGTGTCCACGTTGCGCTTTGGGGCGTTTCCTGTCGCGGGCTCTAGGCCTACCCACACAAGTGAGGTATCATTTTTATCGGGAGACTTGGGGGAACGCTGGGTGGAAGGAAATTTGTGGCTCCTCTCAGATTCCCGAACTTTCTGCCACTGAAATGTGAGGAACATGTGTTTTTTTAGCCAAATTTTGAGGTTTGCAAAGGATTCTGGGTAACAGAACCTGGTCCAAGCCCCGCAAGTCACCCCTCCTTGGATTCCCCTAGCTCTCTAGTTTTCAGAAATGCACAGGTTTGGTAGGTTTCCCTAGGTGCCGGCTGAGCTGGAGGCCATAATCTACAGGTAGGCACTTCACAAAAAACACCTCTGTTTTCTTCCAAAAATTTGGATGTGTCCACGTTGCGCTTTGGGGCGTTTCCTGTCGCGGGCGCTAGGCCTACCCCCACAAGTGAGGTATAATTTTTATCGGGAGACTTGGGGGAACGCTGGGTAGAAGGAAATTTGTGGCTCCTCTCAGATTCCAGAACTTTCTGCCACAGAAATGTGAGGAACATGTGTTTTTTTAGCCAAATTTTGAGGTTTGCAAAGGATTCCGGGTAACAGAGCCTGGTCCGAGCCCCGCAAGTCACCCCTCCTTGGATTCCCCTAGCTCTCTAGTTTTCAGAAATGCACAGGTTTGGTAGGTTTCCCTAGGTGCCGGCTGAGCTAGAGGCCAAAATCTACAGGTAGGTACTTCGCAAAAAACACCTGTTTTCTTCCAAAAATTTGGATGTGTCCACGTTGCGTTTTGGAAGTTTCCTGTCGCGGGCGCTAGGCCTACCCACAAAAGTGAGGTATCATTTTTATCGGGAGACTTGGGGGAACGCTGGGTGGAAGGAAATTTGTGGCTCCTCTCAGATTCCCGAACTTTCTGCCACAGAAATGTGAGGAACATGTGTTTTTTTAGCCAAATTTTGAGGTTTGCAAAGGATTCTGGGTAACAGAACCTGGTTCGAGCCCCGCAAGTCACCCCTCCTTGGATTCCCCTAGGTCTCTAGTTTTCAGAAATGCACAGGTTTGGTAGGTTTCCCTAGTTGCCGGCTGAGCTAGAGGCCAAAATCTACAGGTAGGTACTTCGCAAAAAACACCTCTGTTTTCTTCCAAAAATTTGGATGCGTCCACGTTGCGCTTTGGGGCGTTTCCTGTCGCGGGCTCTAGGCCTACCCACACAAGTGAGGTATCATTTTTATCGGGAGACTTGGGGGAACGCTGGGTGGAAGGAAATTTGTGGCTCCTCTCAGATTCCCGAACTTTCTGCCACTGAAATGTGAGGAACATGTGTTTTATTAGCCAAATTTTGAGGTTTGCAAAGGATTCTGGGTAACAGAACCTGGTCCGAGCCCCGCAAGTCACCCCTCCTTGGATTCCCCTAGGTCACTAGTTTTCAGAAATGCACAGGTTTGGTAGGTTTCCCTAGGTGCCGGCTGAGCTAGAGGCCAAAATCTACAGTTAGTCACTTCGCAAAAAACACCTCTGTTTTCTTCCAAAAATTTGGATGTGTCCACGTTGCGCTTTGGGGCGTTTCCTGTCGCGGGAGCTAGGCCTACCCACACAAGTGAGGTATAATTTTTATCGGGAGACTTGGGGGAACGCTGGGTGGAAGGAAATTTGTGGCTCCTCTCAGATTCCCGAACTTTCTGCCACAGAAATGTGAGGAACATGTGTTTTTTTAGCCAAATTTTGAGGTTTGCAAAGGATTCTGGGTAACAGAACCTGGTCCGAGCCCCGCAAGTCACCCCTCCTTGGATTCCCCTAGGTCTCTAGTTTTCAGAAATGCACAGGTTTGGTAGGTTTCCCTAGGTGCCGGCTGAGCTAGAGGCCAAAATCTACAGGTAGGCACTTCGCAAATAACACCTCTGTTTTCTTCCAAAAATTTGGATGTGTCCACGTTGCGCTTTGGGGCGTTTCCTGTCGCGGGCGCTAGGCCTACCCACACAAGTGAGGTATCATTTTTATCGGGAGACTTGGGGGAACGCTGGCTGGATCAAATTTGTGGCTCCTCTCAGATTCCAGAACTTTCTGCCACTGAAATGTGAGGAACATGTGTTTTTTTAGCCAAATTTTGAGGTTTGCAAAAGATTCTGGGTAACAGAACCTGGTCCGAGCCCCACAAGTCACCCCATCTTGGATTCCCCTAGGTCTCTAGTTTTCAGAAATGCACAGGTTTGGTAGGTTTCCCTAGGTGCCGGCTGAGCTACAGGCCAAAATCCACAGGTAGGCACTGTTTTCTTTCAAAAATTTGGATGTGTCCACGTTGCGCTTTGGGGCGTTTCCTGTCGCGGGCTCTAGGCCTACCCACACAAGTGAGGTATCATTTTTATCGGGAGACTTGGGGGAACGCTGGGTGGAAGGAAATTTGTGGCTCCTCTCAGATTCCCGAACTTTCTGCCACTGAAATGTGAGGAACATGTGTTTTTTTAGCCAAATTTTGAGGTTTGCAAAGGATTCTGGGTAACAGAACCTGGTCCAAGCCCCGCAAGTCACCCCTCCTTGGATTCCCCTAGCTCTCTAGTTTTCAGAAATGCACAGGTTTGGTAGGTTTCCCTAGGTGCCGGCTGAGCTGGAGGCCAAAATCTACAGGTAGGCACTTCACAAAAAACACTTCTGTTTTCTTCCAAAAATTTGGATGTGTCCACGTTGCGCTTTGGGGCGTTTCCTGTCGCGGGCGCTAGGCCTACCCCCACAAGTGAGGTATAATTTTTATCGGGAGACTTGGGGGAACGCTGGGTAGAAGGAAATTTGTGGCTCCTCTCAGATTCCAGAACTTTCTGCCACAGAAATGTGAGGAACATGTGTTTTTTAAGCCAAATTTTGAGGTTTGCAAAGGATTCTGGGTAACAGAACCTGGTCCGAGCCCCGCAAGTCACCCCTCCTTGGATTCCCCTAGCTCTCTAGTTTTCAGAAATGCACAGGTTTGGTAGGTTTCCCTAGGTGCCGGCTGAGCTAGAGGCCAAAATCTACAGGTAGGTACTTCTCAAAAAACACCTGTTTTCTTCCAAAAATTTCGATGTGTCCACGTTGCGCTTTGGGGCGTTTCCTGTCGCGGGCGCTAGGCCTACCCACACAAGTGAGGTATCATTTTTATCGGGAGACTTGGGGGAACGCTGGGTGGAAGGAAATTTGTGGCTCCTCTCAGATTCCCGAACTTTCTGCCACAGAAATGTGAGGAACATGTGTGTTTTTTTAGCCAAATTTTGAGGTTTGCAAAGGATTCTGGGTAACAGAACCTGGTTCGAGCCCCGCAAGTCACCCCTCCTTGGATTCCCCTAGGTCTCTAGTTTTCAGAAATGCACAGGTTTGGTAGGTTTCCCTAGTTGCCGGCTGAGCTAGAGGCCAAAATCTACAGGTAGGTACTTCGCAAAAAACACCTCTGTTTTCTTCCAAAAATTTGGATGTGTCCACGTTGCACTTTGGGGCGTTTCCTGTCGCGGGCGCTAGGCCTACCCACACAAGTGAGGTATCATTTTTATCGGGAGACGTGGGGGAACGCTGGATGGAAGGAAATTTGTGGCTCCTCTCAGATTCCCGAACTTTCTGCCACTGAAATGTGAGGAACATGTGTTTTTTTAGCCAAATTTTGAGGTTTGCAAAGGATTCTGGGTAACAGAACCTGGTCCGAGCCCCGCAAGTCACCCATTCTTGGATTCCCCTAGGTCTCTAGTTTTCAGAAATGCACAGGTTTGGTAGGTTTCCCTAGGTGCCGGCTGAGCTAGAGGCCAAAATCTACAGGTAGGCACTTCGCAAAAAACACCTCTCATTTCTTCCAAAAATGTGGATGTGTCAACGTTGCGGTTTGGGGCGTTTCCTGTCGCGGGCGCTAGGCCTACCCACACAAGTGAGGTATCATTTTTATCGGGAGACTTGGTGTGAACGCTGGCTGGATCAAATTTGTGGCTCCTCTCAGATTCCAGAACTTTCTGCCACTGAAATGTGAGGAACATGTGTTTTTTTAGCCAAATTTTGAGGTTTGCAAAAGATTCTGGGTAACAGAACCTGGTCCGAGCCCCACAAGTCACCCCATCTTGGATTCCCCTAGGTCTCTAGTTTTCAGAAATGCACAGGTTTGGTAGGTTTCCCTAGGTGCCGGCTGAGCTACAGGCCAAAATCCACAGGTAGGCACTGTTTTCTTTCAAAAATTTGGATGTGTCCACGTTGCGCTTTTGGGCGTTTCCTGTCGCGGGCTCTAGGCCTACCCACACAAGTGAGGTATCATTTTTATCGGGAGACTTGGGGGAACGCTGGGTGGAAGGAAATTTGTGGCTCCTCTCAGATTCCCGAACTTTCTGCCACTGAAATGTGAGGAACATGTGTTTTTTTAGCCAAATTTTGAGGTTTGCAAAGGATTCTGGGTAACAGAACCTGGTCCAAGCCCCGCAAGTCACCCCTCCTTGGATTCCCCTAGCTCTCTAGTTTTCAGAAATGCACAGGTTTGGTAGGTTTCCCTAGGTGCCGGCTGAGCTGGAGGCCAAAATCTACAGGTAGGTACTTCGCAAAAAACACCTCTGTTTTCTTCCAAAAATTTGGACGCGTCCACGTTGCGCTTTGGGGCGTTTCCTGTCGCGGGCTCTAGGCCTAGCCACACAAGTGAGGTATCATTTTTATCGGGAGACTTGGGGGAACGCTGGGTGGAAGGAAATTTGTGGCTCCTCTCAGATTCCCGAACTTTCTGCCACTGAAATGTGAGGAACATGTGTTTTTTTAGCCAAATTTTGAGGTTTGCAAAGGATTCTGGGTAACAGAACCTGGTCCGAGCCCAGCAAGTCACCCCTCCTTGGATTCCCCTAGGTCTCTAGTTTTCAGAAATGCACAGGTTTGGTAGGTTTCCCTAGGTGCCGGCTGAGCTAGAGGCCAAAATCTACAGTTAGTCACTTCGCAAAAAACACCTCTGTTTTCTTCCAAAAATTTGGATGTGTCCACGTTGCGCTTTGGGGCGTTTCCTGTCGCGGGAGCTAGGCCTACCCACACAAGTGAGGTATAATTTTTATCGGGAGACTTGGGGGAACGCTGGGTGGAAGGAAATTTGTGGCTCCTCTCAGATTCCCGAACTTTCTGCCACAGAAATGTGAGGAACATGTGTTTTTTTAGCCAAATTTTGAGGTTTGCAAAGGATTCTGGGTAACAGAACCTGGTCCGAGCCCCGCAAGTCACCCCTTCTTGGATTCCCCTAGGTCTCTAGTTTTCAGAAATGCACAGGTTTGGTAGGTTTCCCTAGTTGCCGGCTGAGCTAGAGGCCAAAATCTACAGGTAGGTACTTCGCAAAAAACACCTCTGTTTTCTTCCAAAAATTTGGATGCGTCCACGTTGCGCTTTGGGGCGTTTCCTGTCGCGGGCTCTAGGCCTACCCACACAAGTGAGGTATCATTTTTATCGGGAGACTTGGGGGAACGCTGGGTGGAAGGAAATTTGTGGCTCCTCTCAGATTCCCGAACTTTCTGCCACTGAAATGTGAGGAACATGTGTTTTTTTTAGCCAAATTTTGAGGTTTGCAAAGGATTCTGGGTAACAGAACCTGGTCCGAGCCCCGCAAGTCACCCCTCCTTGGATTCCCCTAGGTCTCTAGTTTTCAGAAATGCACAGGTTTGGTAGGTTTCCCTAGGTGCCGGCTGAGCTAGAGGCCAAAATCTACAGTTAGTCACTTCGCAAAAAACACCTCTGTTTTCTTCCCAAAATTTGGATGTGTCCACGTTGCGCTTTGGGGCGTTTCCTGTCGCGGGAGCTAGGCCTACCCACACAAGTGAGGTATCATTTTTATCGGGAGACTTGGGGGAACGCTGGGTGGAAGGAAATTTGTGGCTCCTCTCAGATTCCCGAACTTTCTGCCACAGAAATGTGAGGAACATGTGTTTTTTTAGCCAAATTTTGAGGTTTGCAAAGGATTCTGGGTAACAGAACCTGGTCCGAGCCCCGCAAGTCACCCCTCCTTGGATTCCCCTAGGTCTCTAGTTTTCAGAAATGCACAGGTTTGGTAGGTTTCCCTAGGTGCCGGCTGAGCTAGAGGCCAAAATCTACAGTTAGTCACTTCACAAAAAACACCTCTGTTTTCTTCCAAAAATTTGGATGTGTCCACGTTGCGCTTTGGGGCGTTTCCTGTCGCGGGCGCTAGGCCTACCCCCACAAGTGAGGTATAATTTTTATCGGGAGACTTGGGGGAACGCTGGGTAGAAGGAAATTTGTGGCTCCTCTCAGATTCCAGAACTTTCTGCCACAGAAATGTGAGGAACATGTGTTTTTTTAGCCAAATTTTGAGGTTTGCAAAGGATTCTGGGTAACAGAACCTGGTCCGAGCCCCGCAAGTCACCCCTCCTTGGATTCCCCTAGCTCTCTAGTTTTCAGAAATGCACAGGTTTGGTAGGTTTCCCTAGGTGCCGGCTGAGCTAGAGGCCAAAATCTACAGGTAGGTACTTCGCAAAAAACACCTGTTTTCTTCCAAAAATTTGGATGTGTCCACGTTGCGCTTTGGGGCGTTTCCTGTCGCGGGCGCTAGGCCTACCCACACAAGTGAGGTATCATTTTTATCGGGAGACTTGGGGGAACGCTGGGTGGAAGGAAATTTGTGGCTCCTCTCAGATTCCCGAACTTTCTGCCACAGAAATGTGAGGAACATGTGTTTTTTTAGCCAAATTTTGAGGTTTGCAAAGGATTCTGGGTAACAGAACCTGGTTCGAGCCCCGCAAGTCACCCCTCCTTGGATTCCCCTAGGTCTCTAGTTTTCAGAAATGCACAGGTTTGGTAGGTTTCCCTAGTTGCCGGCTGAGCTAGAGGCCAAAATCTACAGGTAGGTACTTCGCAAAAAACACCTCTGTTTTCTTCCAAAAATTTGGATGTGTCCACGTTGCGCTTTGGGGCGTTTCCTGTCGCGGGCGCTAGGCCTACCCACACAAGTGAGGTATCATTTTTATCGGGAGACGTGGGGGAACGCTGGATGGAAGGACATTTGTGGCTCCTCTCAGATTCCTGAACTTTCTGCCACAGAAATGTGAGGAACATGTGTTTTTTTAGCCAAATTTTGAGGTTTGCAAAGGATTCTGGGTAAC
Organism: Pleurodeles waltl; assembly: GCF_031143425.1. Taxonomy (NCBI): domain Eukaryota; kingdom Metazoa; phylum Chordata; class Amphibia; order Caudata; family Salamandridae; genus Pleurodeles; species Pleurodeles waltl. Next base: position 1,372,733,131 of record NC_090447.1, on the reverse strand, counting down.
AGAACCTGGTCCGAGCCCCGCAAGTCACCCATTCTTGGATTCCCCTAGGTCTCTAGTTTTCAGAAATGCACAGGTTTGGTAGGTTTCCCTAGGTGCCGGCTGAGCTAGAGGCCAAAATCTACAGGTAGGCACTTCGCAAAAAACACCTCTCATTTCTTCCAAAAATGTGGATGTGTCAACGTTGCGGTTTGGGGCGTTTCCTGTCGCGGGCGCTAGGCCTACCCACACAAGTGAGGTATCATTTTTATCGGGAGACTTGGGGGAACGCTGGCTGGATCAAATTTGTGGCTCCTCTCAGATTCCAGAACTTTCTGCCACTGAAATGTGAGGAACATGTGTTTTTTTAGCCAAATTTTGAGGTTTGCAAAAGATTCTGGGTAACAGAACCTGGTCCGAGCCCCACAAGTCACCCCATCTTGGATTCCCCTAGGTCTCTAGTTTTCAGAAATGCACAGGTTTGGTAGGTTTCCCTAGGTGCCGGCTGAGCTACAGGCCAAAATCCACAGGTAGGCACTGTTTTCTTTCAAAAATTTGGATGTGTCCACGTTGCGCTTTGGGGCGTTTCCTGTCGCGGGCTCTAGGCCTACCCACACAAGTGAGGTATCATTTTTATCGGGAGACTTGGGGGAACGCTGGGTGGAAGGAAATTTGTGGCTCCTCTCAGATTCCCGAACTTTCTGCCACTGAAATGTGAGGAACATGTGTTTTTTTAGCCAAATTTTGAGGTTTGCAAAGGATTCTGGGTAACAGAACCTGGTCCAAGCCCCGCAAGTCACCCCTCCTTGGATTCCCCTAGCTCTCTAGTTTTCAGAAATGCACAGGTTTGGTAGGTTTCCCTAGGTGCCGGCTGAGCTGGAGGCCATAATCTACAGGTAGGCACTTCACAAAAAACACCTCTGTTTTCTTCCAAAAATTTGGATGTGTCCACGTTGCGCTTTGGGGCGTTTCCTGTCGCGGGCGCTAGGCCTACCCCCACAAGTGAGGTATAATTTTTATCGGGAGACTTGGGGGAACGCTGGGTAGAAGGAAATTTGTGGCTCCTCTCAGATTCCAGAACTTTCTGCCACAGAAATGTGAGGAACATGTGTTTTTTTAGCCAAATTTTGAGGTTTGCAAAGGATTCCGGGTAACAGAGCCTGGTCCGAGCCCCGCAAGTCACCCCTCCTTGGATTCCCCTAGCTCTCTAGTTTTCAGAAATGCACAGGTTTGGTAGGTTTCCCTAGGTGCCGGCTGAGCTAGAGGCCAAAATCTACAGGTAGGTACTTCGCAAAAAACACCTGTTTTCTTCCAAAAATTTGGATGTGTCCACGTTGCGTTTTGGAAGTTTCCTGTCGCGGGCGCTAGGCCTACCCACAAAAGTGAGGTATCATTTTTATCGGGAGACTTGGGGGAACGCTGGGTGGAAGGAAATTTGTGGCTCCTCTCAGATTCCCGAACTTTCTGCCACAGAAATGTGAGGAACATGTGTTTTTTTAGCCAAATTTTGAGGTTTGCAAAGGATTCTGGGTAACAGAACCTGGTTCGAGCCCCGCAAGTCACCCCTCCTTGGATTCCCCTAGGTCTCTAGTTTTCAGAAATGCACAGGTTTGGTAGGTTTCCCTAGTTGCCGGCTGAGCTAGAGGCCAAAATCTACAGGTAGGTACTTCGCAAAAAACACCTTTGTTTTCTTCCAAAAATTTGGACGCGTCCACGTTGCGCTTTGGGGCGTTTCCTGACGCGGGCTCTAGGCCTACCCACACAAGTGAGGTATCATTTTTATCGGGAGACTGGGGGGAACGCTGGGTGGAAGGAAATTTGTGGCTCCTCTCAGATTCCCGAACTTTCTGCCACTGAAATGTGAGGAACATGTGTTTTTTTAGCCAAATTTTGAGGTTTGCAAAGGATTCTGGGTAACAGAACCTGGTCCGAGCCCAGCAAGTCACCCCTCCTTGGATTCCCCTAGGTCTCTAGTTTTCAGAAATGCACAGGTTTGGTAGGTTTCCCTAGGTGCCGGCTGAGCTAGAGGCCAAAATCTACAGTTAGTCACTTCGCAAAAAACACCTCTGTTTTCTTCCAAAAATTTGGATGTGTCCACGTTGCGCTTTGGGGCGTTTCCTGTCGCGGGAGCTAGGCCTACCCACACAAGTGAGGTATAATTTTTATCGGGAGACTTGGGGGAACGCTGGGTGGAAGGAAATTTGTGGCTCCTCTCAGATTCCCGAACTTTCTGCCACAGAAATGTGAGGAACATGTGTTTTTTTAGCCAAATTTTGAGGTTTGCAAAGGATTCTGGGTAACAGAACCTGGTCCGAGCCCCGCAAGTCACCCCTCCTTGGATTCCCCTAGGTCTCTAGTTTTCAGAAATGCACAGGTTTGGTAGGTTTCCCTAGGTGCCGGCTGAGCTAGAGGCCAAAATCTACAGGTAGGCACTTCGCAAATAACACCTCTGTTTTCTTCCAAAAATTTGGATGTGTCCACGTTGCGCTTTGGGGCGTTTCCTGTCGCGGGCGCTAGGCCTACCCACACAAGTGAGGTATCATTTTTATCGGGAGACTTGGGGGAACGCTGGCTGGATCAAATTTGTGGCTCCTCTCAGATTCCAGAACTTTCTGCCACTGAAATGTGAGGAACATGTGTTTTTTTAGCCAAATTTTGAGGTTTGCAAAAGATTCTGGGTAACAGAACCTGGTCCGAGCCCCACAAGTCACCCCATCTTGGATTCCCCTAGGTCTCTAGTCTTCAGAAATGCACAGGTTTGGTAGGTTTCCCTAGGTGCCGGCTGAGCTACAGGCCAAAATCCACAGGTAGGCACTGTTTTCTTTCAAAAATTTGGATGTGTCCACGTTGCGCTTTGGGGCGTTTCCTGTCGCGGGCTCTAGGCCTACCCACACAAGTGAGGTATCATTTTTATCGGGAGACTTGGGGGAACGCTGGGTGGAAGGAAATTTGTGGCTCCTCTCAGATTCCCGAACTTTCTGCCACTGAAATGTGAGGAACATGTGTTTTTTTAGCCAAATTTTGAGGTTTGCAAAGGATTCTGGGTAACAGAACCTGGTCCAAGCCCCGCAAGTCACCCCTCCTTGGATTCCCCTAGCTCTCTAGTTTTCAGAAATGCACAGGTTTGGTAGGTTTCCCTAGGTGCCGGCTGAGCTGGAGGCCAAAATCTACAGGTAGGCACTTCACAAAAAACACCTCTGTTTTCTTCCAAAAATTTGGATGTGTCCACGTTGCGCTTTGGGGCGTTTCCTGTCGCGGGCGCTAGGCCTACCCACACAAGTGAGGTATCATTTTTATCGGGAGACTTGGGGGAACGCTGGGTGGAAGGAAATTTGTGGCTCCTCTCAGATTCCCGAACTTTCTGCCACAGAAATGTGAGGAACATGTGTTTTTTTAGCCAAATTTTGAGGTTTGCAAAGGATTCTGGGTAACAGAACCTGGTCCGAGCCCCGCAAGTCACCCCTCCTTGGATTCCCCTAGGTCTCTAGTTTTCAGAAATGCACAGGTTTGGTAGGTTTCCCTAGGTGCCGGCTGAGCTAGAGGCCAAAATCTACAGGTAGGTACTTCGCAAAAAACACCTGTTTTCTTCCAAAAATTTGGATGTGTCCACGTTGCGCTTTGGGGCGTTTCCTGTCGCGGGCGCTAGGCCTACCCACACAAGTGAGGTATCATTTTTATCGGGAGACTTGGGGGAACGCTGGGTGGAAGGAAATTTGTGGCTCCTCTCAGATTCCCGAACTTTCTGCCACAGAAATGTGAGGAACATGTGTTTTTTTAGCCAAATTTTGAGGTTTGCAAAGGATTCTGGGTAACAGAACCTGGTTCGAGCCCCGCAAGTCACCCCTCCTTGGATTCCCCTAGGTCTCTAGTTTTCAGAAATGCACAGGTTTGGTAGGTTTCCCTAGTTGCCGGCTGAGCTAGAGGCCAAAATCTACAGGTAGGTACTTCGCAAAAAACACCTCTGTTTTCTTCCAAAAATTTGGATGCGTCCACGTTGCGCTTTGGGGCGTTTCCTGTCGCGGGCTCTAGGCCTACCCACACAAGTGAGGTATCATTTTTATCGGGAGACTTGGGGGAACGCTGGGTGGAAGGAAATTTGTGGCTCCTCTCAGATTCCCGAACTTTCTGCCACTGAAATGTGAGGAACATGTGTTTTTTTAGCCAAATTTTGAGGTTTGCAAAGGATTCTGGGTAACAGAACCTGGTCCGAGCCCCGCAAGTCACCCCTCCTTGGATTCCCCTAGGTCTCTAGTTTTCAGAAATGCACAGGTTTGGTAGGTTTCCCTAGGTGCCGGCTGAGCTAGAGGCCAAAATCTACAGTTAGTCACTTCGCAAAAAACACCTCTGTTTTCTTCCCAAAATTTGGATGTGTCCACGTTGCGCTTTGGGGCGTTTCCTGTCGCGGGAGCTAGGCCTACCCACACAAGTGAGGTATCATTTTTATCGGGAGACTTGGGGGAACGCTGGGTGGAAGGAAATTTGTGGCTCCTCTCAGATTCCCGAACTTTCTGCCACAGAAATGTGAGGAACATGTGTTTTTTTAGCCAAATTTTGAGGTTTGCAAAGGATTCTGGGTAACAGAACCTGGTCCGAGCCCCGCAAGTCACCCCTCCTTGGATTCCCCTAGGTCTCTAGTTTTCAGAAATGCACAGGTTTGGTAGGTTTCCCTAGGTGCCGGCTGAGCTAGAGGCCAAAATCTACAGTTAGTCACTTCACAAAAAACACCTCTGTTTTCTTCCAAAAATTTGGATGTGTCCACGTTGCGCTTTGGGGCGTTTCCTGTCGCGGGCGCTAGGCCTACCCCCACAAGTGAGGTATAATTTTTATCGGGAGACTTGGGGGAACGCTGGGTAGAAGGAAATTTGTGGCTCCTCTCAGATTCCAGAACTTTCTGCCACAGAAATGTGAGGAACATGTGTTTTTTTAGCCAAATTTTGAGGTTTGCAAAGGATTCTGGGTAACAGAACCTGGTCCGAGCCCCGCAAGTCACCCCTCCTTGGATTCCCCTAGCTCTCTAGTTTTCAGAAATGCACAGGTTTGGTAGGTTTCCCTAGGTGCCGGCTGAGCTAGAGGCCAAAATCTACAGGTAGGTACTTCGCAAAAAACACCTGTTTTCTTCCAAAAATTTGGATGTGTCCACGTTGCGCTTTGGGGCGTTTCCTGTCGCGGGCGCTAGGCCTACCCACACAAGTGAGGTATCATTTTTATCGGGAGACTTGGGGGAACGCTGGGTGGAAGGAAATTTGTGGCTCCTCTCAGATTCCCGAACTTTCTGCCACAGAAATGTGAGGAACATGTGTTTTTTTAGCCAAATTTTGAGGTTTGCAAAGGATTCTGGGTAACAGAACCTGGTTCGAGCCCCGCAAGTCACCCCTCCTTGGATTCCCCTAGGTCTCTAGTTTTCAGAAATGCACAGGTTTGGTAGGTTTCCCTAGTTGCCGGCTGAGCTAGAGGCCAAAATCTACAGGTAGGTACTTCGCAAAAAACACCTCTGTTTTCTTCCAAAAATGTGGATGTGTCCACGTTGCGCTTTGGGGCGTTTCCTGTCGCGGGCGCTAGGCCTACCCACACAAGTGAGGTATCATTTTTATCGGGAGACGTGGGGGAACGCTGGATGGAAGGACATTTGTGGCTCCTCTCAGATTCCTGAACTTTCTGCCACAGAAATGTGAGGAACATGTGTTTTTTTAGCCAAATTTTGAGGTTTGCAAAGGATTCTGGGTAACAGAACCTGGTCCGAGCCCCGCAAGTCACCCATTCTTGGATTCCCCTAGGTCTCTAGTTTTCAGAAATGCACAGGTTTGGTAGGTTTCCCTAGGTGCCGGCTGAGCTAGAGGCCAAAATCAACAGGTAGGCACTTCGCAAAAAACACCTCTGATTTCTTCCAAAAATGTGGATGTGTCCACGTTGCGGTTTGGGGCGTTTCCTGTCGCGGGCGCTAGGCCTACCCACACAAGTGAGCTATCATTTTTATCGGGAGACTTGGGGGAACGCTGGCTGGATCAAATTTGTGGCTCCTCTCAGATTCCAGAACTTTCTGCCACTGAAATGTGAGGAACATGTGTTTTTTTAGCACAATTTTGAGGTTTGCAAAAGATTCTGGGTAACAGAACCTGGTCCGATCCCCACAAGTCACCCCATCTTGGATTCCCCTAGGTCTCTAGTTTTCAGAAATGCACAGGTTTGGTAGGTTTCCCTAGGTGACGGCTGACCTACAGGCCAAAATCCACAGGTAGGCACTGTTTTCTTTCAAAAATTTGGATGTGTCCACGTTGCGCTTTGGGGCGTTTCCTGTCGCGGGCTCTAGGCCTACCCACACATGTGAGGTATCATTTTTATCGGGAGACTTGGGGGAACGCTGGGTGGAAGGAAATTTGTGGCTCCTCTCAGATTCCCGAACTTTCTGCCACTGAAATGTGAGGAACATGTGTTTTTTTAGCCAAATTTTGAGGTTTGCAAAGGATTCTGGGTAACAGAACCTGGTCCAAGCCCCGCAAGTCACCCCTCCTTGGATTCCCCTAGCTCTCTAGTTTTCAGAAATGCACAGGTTTGGTAGGTTTCCCTAGGTGCCGGCTGAGCTGGAGGCCAAAATCTACAGGTAGGCACTTCACAAAAAACACCTCTGTTTTCTTCCAAAAATTTGGATGTGTCCACGTTGCGCTTTGGGGCGTTTCCTGTCGCGGGCGCTAGGCCTACCCCCACATGTGAGGTATAATTCTTATCGGGAGACTTGGGGGAACGCTGGGTAGAAGGAAATTTGTGGCTCCTCTCAGATTCCAGAACTTTCTGCCACAGAAATGTGAGGAACATGTGTTTTTTTAGCCAAATTTTGAGGTTTGCAAAGGATTCTGGGTAACAGAACCTGGTCCGAGCCCCGCAAGTCACCCCTCCTTGGATTCCCCTAGCTCTCTAGTTTTCAGAAATGCACAGGTTTGGTAGGTTTCCCTAGGTGCCGGCTGAGCTAGAGGCCAAAATCTACAGGTAGGTACTTCGCAAAAAACACCTGTTTTCTTCCAAAAATTTGGATGTGTCCACGTTGCGTTTTGGGTGTTTCCTGTCGCGGGCGCTAGGCCTACCCACACAAGTGAGGTATCATTTTTATCGGGAGACTTGGGGGAACGCTGGGTGGAAGGAAATTTGTGGCTCCTCTCAGATTCCCGAACTTTCTGCCACAGAAATGTGAGGAACATGTGTTTTTTTAGCCAAATTTTGAGGTTTGCAAAGGATTCTGGGTAACAGAACCTGGTTCGAGCCCCGCAAGTCACCCCTCCTTGGATTCCCCTAGGTCTCTAGTTTTCAGAAATGCACAGGTTTGGTAGGTTTCCCTAGTTGCCGGCTGAGCTAGAGGCCAAAATCTACAGGTAGGTACTTCGCAAAAAACACCTCTGTTTTCTTCCAAAAATTTGGACGCGTCCACGTTGCGCTTTGGGGCGTTTCCGGTCGCGGGCTCTAGGCCTACCCACACAAGTGAGGTATCATTTTTATCGGGAGACTTGGGGGAACGCTGGGTGGAAGGAAATTTGTGGCTCCTCTCAGATTCCCGAACTTTCTGCCACTGAAATGTGAGGAACATGTGTTTTTTTAGCCAAATTTTGAGGTTTGCAAAGGATTCTGGGTAACAGAACCTGGTCCGAGCCCAGCAAGTCACCCCTCCTTGGATTCCCCTAGGTCTCTAGTTTTCAGAAATGCACAGGTTTGGTAGGTTTCCCTAGGTGCCGGCTGAGCTAGAGGCCAAAATCTACAGTTAGTCACTTCGCAAAAAACACCTCTGTTTTCTTCCAAAAATTTGGATGTGTCCACGTTGCGCTTTGGGGCGTTTCCTGTCGCGGGAGCTAGGCCTACCCACACAAGTGAGGTATAATTTTTATCGGGAGACTTGGGGGAACGCTGGGTGGAAGGAAATTTGTGGCTCCTCTCAGATTCCCGAACTTTCTGCCACAGAAATGTGAGGAACATGTGTTTTTTTAGCCAAATTTTGAGGTTTGCAAAGGATTCTGGGTAACAGAACCTGGTCCGAGCCCCGCAAGTCACCCCTCCTTGGATTCCCCTAGGTCTCTAGTTTTCAGAAATGCACAGGTTTGGTAGGTTTCCCTAGGTGCCGGCTGAGCTAGAGGCCAAAATCTACAGGTAGGCACTTCGCAAATAACACCTCTGTTTTCTTCCAAAAATTTGGATGTGTCCACGTTGCGCTTTGGGGCGTTTCCTGTCGCGGGCGCTAGGCCTACCCACACAAGTGAGGTATCATTTTTATCGGGAGACTTGGGGGAACGCTGGCTGGATCAAATTTGTGGCTCCTCTCAGATTCCAGAACTTTCTGCCACTGAAATGTGAGGAACATGTGTTTTTTTAGCCAAATTTTGAGGTTTGCAAAAGATTCTGGGTAACAGAACCTGGTCCGAGCCCCACAAGTCACCCCATCTTGGATTCCCCTAGGTCTCTAGTTTTCAGAAATGCACAGGTTTGGTAGGTTTCCCTAGGTGCCGGCTGAGCTACAGGCCAAAATCCACAGGTAGGCACTGTTTTCTTTCAAAAATTTGGATGTGTCCACGTTGCGCTTTGGGGCGTTTCCTGTCGCGGGCTCTAGGCCTACCCACACAAGTGAGGTATCATTTTTATCGGGAGACTTGGGGGAACGCTGGGTGGAAGGAAATTTGTGGCTCCTCTCAGATTCCCGAACTTTCTGCCACTGAAATGTGAGGAACATGTCTTTTTTTAGCCAAATTTTGAGGTTTGCAAAGGATTCTGGGTAACAGAACCTGGTCCAAGCCCCGCAAGTCACCCCTCCTTGGATTCCCCTAGCTCTCTAGTTTTCAGAAATGCACAGGTTTGGTAGGTTTCCCTAGGTGCCGGCTGAGCTGGAGGCCAAAATCTACAGGTAGGCACTTCACAAAAAACACCTCTGTTTTCTTCCAAAAATTTGGATGTGTCCACGTTGCGCTTTGGGGCGTTTCCTGTCGCGGGCGCTAGGCCTACCCCCACAAGTGAGGTATCATTTTTATCGGGAGACTTGGGGGAACGCTGGGTGGAAGGAAATTTGTGGCTCCTCTCAGATTCCCGAACTTTCTGCCACAGAAATGTGAGGAACATGTGTTTTTTTAGCCAAATTTTGAGGTTTGCAAAGGATTCTGGGTAACAGAACCTGGTCCGAGCCCCGCAAGTCACCCCTCCTTGGATTCCCCTAGGTCTCTAGTTTTCAGAAATGCACAGGTTTGGTAGGTTTCCCTAGGTGCCGGCTGAGCTAGAGGCCAAAATCTACAGTTAGTCACTTCGCAAAAAACACCTCTGTTTTCTTCCAAAAATTTGGATGTGTCCACGTTGCGCTTTGGGGCGTTTCCTGTCGCGGGAGCTAGGCCTACCCACACAAGTGAGGTATCATTTTTATCGGGAGACTTGGGGGAACGCTGGGTGGAAGGAAATTTGTGGCTCCTCTCAGATTCCCGAACTTTCTGCCACAGAAATGTGAGGAACATGTGTTTTTTTAGCCAAATTTTGAGGTTTGCAAAGGATTCTGGGTAACAGAACCTGGTCCGAGCCCCGCAAGTCACCCCTCCTTGGATTCCCCTAGGTCTCTAGTTTTCAGAAATGCACAGGTTTGGTAGGTTTCCCTAGGTGCCGGCTGAGCTAGAGGCCCAAATCTACAGTTAGTCACTTCGCAAAAAACACCTCTGTTTTCTCCCAAAAATTTGGATGTGTCCACGTTGCGCTTTGGGGCGTTTCCTGTCGCGGGAGCTAGGCCTACCCACACAAGTGAGGTATAATTTTTATCGGGAGACTTGGGGGAACGCTGGGTGGAAGGAAATTTGTGGCTCCTCTCAGATTCCCGAACTTTCTGCCACAGAAATGTGAGGAACATGTGTTTTTTTAGCCAAATTTTGAGGTTTGCAAAGGATTCTGGGTAACAGAACCTGGTCCGAGCCCCGCAAGTCACCCCTCCTTGGATTCCCCTAGGTCTCTAGTTTTCAGAAATGCACAGGTTTGGTAGGTTTCCCTAGGTGCCGGCTGAGCTAGAGGCCAAAATCTACAGGTAGGCACTTCGCAAATAAAACCTCTGTTTTCTTCCAAAAATTTGGATGTGTCCACGTTGCGCTTTGGGGCGTTTCCTGTCGCGGGCGCTAGGCCTACCCACACAAGTGAGGTATCATTTTTATCGGGAGACTTGGGGGAACGCTGGCTGTAAGGAAATTTGTGGCTCCTCTCAGATTCCAGAACTTTCTGCCACAGAAATGTGAGGAACATGTGTTTTTTTAGCCAAATTTTGAGGTTTGCAAAGGATTCTGGGTAACAGAACCTGGTCCAAGCCCCGCAAGTCACCCCTCCTTGGATTCCCCTAGCTCTCTAGTTTTCAGAAATGCACAGGTTTGGTAGGTTTCCCTAGGTGCCGGCTGAGCTGGAGGCCAAAATCTACAGGTAGGCACTTCACAAAAAACACCTCTGTTTTCTTCCAAAAATTTGGATGTGTCCACGTTGCGCTTTGGGGCGTTTCCTGTCGCAGGCGCTAGGCCTACCCCCACAAGTGAGGTATAATTTTTATCGGGAGACTTGGGGGAACGCTGGGTAGAAGGAAATTTGTGGCTCCTCTCAGATTCCAGAACTTTCTGCCACAGAAATGTGAGGAACATGTGTTTTTTTAGCCAAATTTTGAGGTTTGCAAAGGATTCTGGGTAACAGAACCTGGTCCGAGCCCCGCAAGTCACCCCTCCTTGGATTCCCCTAGCTCTCTAGTTTTCAGAAATGCACAGGTTTGGTAGGTTTCCCTAGGTGCCGGCTGAGCTAGAGGCCAAAATCTACAGGTAGGTACTTCGCAAAAAACACCTGTTTTCTTCCAAAAATTTGGATGTGTCCACGTTGCGCTTTGGGGCGTTTCCTGTCGCGGGCGCTAGGCCTACCCACACAAGTGAGGTATCATTTTTATCGGGAGACTTGGGGGAACGCTGGGTGGATGGAAATTTGTGGCTCCTCTCAGATTCCCGAACTTTCTGCCACAGAAATGTGAGGAACATGTGTTTTTTTAGCCAAATTTTGAGGTTTGCAAAGGATTCTGGGTAACAGAACCTGGTTCGAGCCCCGCAAGTCACCCCTCCTTGGATTCCCCTAGGTCTCTAGTTTTCAGAAATGCACAGGTTTGGTAGGTTTCCCTAGTTGCCGGCTGAGCTAGAGGCCAAAATCTACAGGTAGGTACTTCGCAAAAAACACCTCTGTTTTCTTCCAAAAATTTGGATGTGTCCACGTTGCGCTTTGGGGCGTTTCCTGTCGCGGGCGCTAGGCCTACCCACACAAGTGAGGTATCATTTTTATCGGGAGACGTGGGGGAACGCTGGATGGAAGAACATTTGTGGCTCCTCTCAGATTCCTGAACTTTCTGCCACAGAAATGTGAGGAACATGTGTTTTTTTAGCCAAATTTTGAGGTTTGCAAAGGATTCTGGGTAACAGAACCTGGTCCGAGCCCCGCAAGTCACCCATTCTTGGATTCCCCTAGGTCTCTAGTTTTCAGAAATGCACAGGTTTGGTAGGTTTCCCTAGGTGCCGGCTGAGCTAGAGGCCAAAATCTACAGGTAGGCACTTCGCAAAAAACACCTCTGATTTCTTCAAAAAATGTGGATGTGTCCACGTTGCGGTTTGGGGCGTTTCCTGTCGCGGGCGCTAGGCCTACCCACACAAGTGAGGTATCATTTTTATCGGGAGACTTGGGGGAACGCTGGCTGGATCAAATTTGTGGCTCCTCTCAGATTCCAGAACTTTCTGCCACTGAAATGTGAGGAACATGTGTTTTTTTAGCCAAATTTTGAGGTTTGCAAAAGATTCTGGGTAACAGAACCTGGTCCGAGCCCCACAAGTCACCCCATCTTGGATTCCCCTAGGTCTCTAGTTTTCAGAAATGCACAGGTTTGGTAGGTTTCCCTAGGTGCCGGCTGAGCTACAGGCCAAAATCCACAGGTAGGCACTGTTTTCTTTCAAAAATTTGGATGTGTCCATGTTGCGCTTTGGGGCGTTTCCTGTCGCGGGCTCTAGGCCTACCCACACAAGTGAGGTATCATTTTTATCGGGAGACTTGGGGGAACGCTGGGTGGAAGGAAATTTGTGGCTCCTCTCAGATTCCCGAACTTTCTGCCACTGAAATGTGAGGAACATGTGTTTTTTTAGCCAAATTTTGAGGTTTGCAAAGGATTCTGGGTAACAGAACCTGGTCCAAGCCCCGCAAGTCACCCCTCCTTGGATTCCCCTAGCTCTCTAGTTTTCAGAAATGCACAGGTTTGGTAGGTTTCCCTAGGTGCCGGCTGAGCTAGAGGCCAAAATCTACAGGTAGGTACTTCGCAAAAAACACCTGTTTTCTTCCAAAAATTTGGATGTGTCCACGTTGCGCTTTGGGGCGTTTCCTGTCGCGGGCGCTAAGCCTACCCACACAAGTGAGGTATCATTTTTATCGGGAGACTTGGGGGAACGCTGGGTGGAAGGAAATTTGTGGCTCCTCTCAGATTCCCGAACTTTCTGCCACAGAAATGTGAGGAACATGTGTTTTTTTAGCCACATTTTGAGGTTTGCAAAGGATTCTGGGTAACAGAACCTGGTTCGAGCCCCGCAAGTCACCCATCCTTGGATTCCCCTAGGTCTCTAGTTTTCAGAAATGCACAGGTTTGGTAGGTTTCCCTAGTTGCCGGCTGAGCTAGAGGCCAAAATCTACAGGTAGGTACTTCGCAAAAAACACCTCTGTTTTCTTCCAAAAATTTGGATGTGTCCACGTTGCGCTTTGGGGCGTTTCCTGTCGCGGGCGCTAGGCCTACCCACACAAGTGAGGTATCATTTTTATCGGGAGACGTGGGGGAACGCTGGATGGAAGGACATTTGTGGCTCCTCTCAGATTCCTGAACTTTCTGCCACAGAAATGTGAGGAACATGTGTTTTTTTAGCCAAATTTTGAGGTTTGCAAAGGATTCTGGGTAACAGAACCTGGTCCGAGCCCCGCAAGTCACCCATTCTTGGATTCCCCTAGGTCTCTAGTTTTCAGAAATGCACAGGTTTGGTAGGTTTCCCTAGGTGCCGGCTGAGCTAGAGGCCAAAATCTACAGGTAGGCACTTCGCAAAAAACACCTCTGATTTCTTCCAAAAATGTGGATGTGTCCACGTTGCGGTTTGGGGCGTTTCCTGTTGCGGGCGCTAGGCCTACCCACACAAGTGAGGTATCATTTTTATCGGGAGACTTGGGGGAACGCTGGCTGGATCAAATTTGTGGCTCCTCTCAGATTCCAGAACTTTCTGCCACTGAAATGTGAGGAACATGTGTTTTTTTAGCCAAATTTTGAGGTTTGCAAAAGATTCTGGGTAACAGAACCTGGTCCGAGCCCCACAAGTCACCCCATCTTGGATTCCCCTAGGTCTCTAGTTTTCAGAAATGCACAGGTTTGGTAGGTTTCCCTAGGTGCCGGCTGAGCTACAGGCCAAAATCCACAGGTAGGCACTGTTTTCTTTCAAAAATTTGGATGTGTCCACGTTGCGCTTTGGGGCGTTTCCTGTCGCGGGCTCTAGGCCTACCCACACAAGTGAGGTATCATTTTTATCGGGAGACTTGGGGGAACGCTGGGTGGAAGGAAATTTGTGGCTCCTCTCAGATTCCCGAACTTTCTGCCACTGAAATGTGAGGAACATGTGTTTTTTTAGCCAAATTTTGAGGTTTGCAAAGGATTCTGGGTAACAGAACCTGGTCCAAGCCCCGCAAGTCACCCCTCCTTGGATTCCCCTAGCTCTCTAGTTTTCAGAAATGCACAGGTTTGGTAGGTTTCCCTAGGTGCCGGCTGAGCTGGAGGCCAAAATCTACAGGTAGGCACTTCACAAAAAACACCTCTGTTTTCTTCCAAAAATTTGGATGTGTCCACGTTGCGCTTTGGGGCGTTTCCTGTCGCGGGCGCTAGGCCTACCCCCACAAGTGAGGTATAATTTTTATCGGGAGACTTGGGGGAACGCTGGGTAGAAGGAAATTTGTGGCTCCTCTCAGATTCCAGAACTTTCTGCCACAGAAATGTGAGGAACATGTGTTTTTTTAGCCAAATTTTGAGGTTTGCAAAGTATTCTGGGTAACAGAACCTGGTCCGAGCCCCGCAAGTCACCCCTCCTTGGATTCCCCTAGCTCTCTAGTTTTCAGAAATGCACAGGTTTGGTAGGTTTCCCTAGGTGCCGGCTGAGCTAGAGGCCAAAATCTACAGGTAGGTACTTCGCAAAAAACACCTGTTTTCTTCCAAAAATTTGGATGTGTCCACGTTGCGCTTTGGGGCGTTTCCTGTCGCGGGCGCTAGGCCTACCCACACAAGTGAGGTATCATTTTTATCGGGAGACTTGGGGGAACGCTGGGTGGAAGGAAATTTGTGGCTCCTCTCAGATTCCCGAACTTTCTGCCACAGAAATGTGAGGAACATGTGTTTTTTTAGCCAAATTTTGAGGTTTGCAAAGGATTCTGGGTAACAGAACCTGGTTCGAGCCCCGCAAGTCACCCCTCCTTGGATTCCCCTAGGTCTCTAGTTTTCAGAAATGCACAGGTTTGGTAGGTTTCCCTAGTTGCCGGCTGAGCTAGAGGCCAAAATCTACAGGTAAGTACTTCGCAAAAAACACCTCTGTTTTCTTCCAAAAATTTGGATGTGTCCACGTTGCGCTTTGGGGTGTTTCCTGTCGCGGGCGCTAGGCCTACCCACACAAGTGAGGTATCATTTTTATCGGGAGACGTGGGGGAACGCTGGATGGAAGGAAATTTGTGGCTCCTCTCAGATTCCTGAACTTTCTGCCACAGAAATGTGAGGAACATGTGTTTTTTTAGCCAAATTTTGAGGTTTGCAAAGGATTCTGGGTAACAGAACCTGGTCCGAGCCCCGCAAGTCACCCATTCTTGGATTCCCCTAGGTCTCTAGTTTTCAGAAATGCACAGGTTTGGTAGGTTTCCCTAGGTGCCGGCTGAGCTAGAGGCCAAAATCTACAGGTAGGCACTTCGCAAAAAACACCTCTGTTTTCTTCCAAAAATGTGGATGTGTCCACGTTGCGCTTTGGGGCGTTTCCTGTCGCGGGCGCTAGGCCTACCCACACAAGTGAGGTATCATTTTTATCGGGAGACTTGGGGGAACATAGATTAGCAAAACAAGTGTTATTGCCCCTTGTCTTTCTCTACATTTTTTCCTTCCAAATACAGGAGAGTGTGTAAAAAAGACATCTATTTGAGAAATGCCCTGTAATTCTCATGCTAGTATGGTCACCCCGGAACTCAGAGATGTGCAAGTAACCACTGCTCCTCAACACCTTATCTTGTGCCCTTTTTGGAAATACAAAGGTTTTCTTGATAGCAATTTTTTACTCTTTACATTTCAGCAAATGAATTGCTGTATACCCGGTATAGAATGAAAACGCACTGCAGGGTGCAGCTCATTTATTGTCTCTGGGTTCCTCGGGTTCTTGATGAACCTACAAGCCCTATATATCCCCGCAACCAGAGGAGTCCAGCAGACGTAACGGTATATTGCTTTCGATAATCTGACATTGCAGGGAAAAGTTACAGAGTAAAACGTAGAGAAAAATTGATGTTTTTTTACCTCAATTTCAATATTTTTCTTTTTCAGTTGTTATTTTCTGTAGGAAACCGTTGTAGGATCTACACAAATGACCCCTTGCTGAATTCAGAATTTTGTCTACTTTTTAGAAATGTTTAGGTTTCTGGGATCCAGCATTGGTTTCATGCCCATTTCTGTCACTGACGGGAAGAAGGCTGAAAGCACAAAAAATTGCAAAAATGGGGTATGTCCCAGTAAAATGCCAAAATTGTGTTGAAAAATTGGGTTTTCTGATTCAAGTCTGCCTGTTCCTGAAAACTGGGAAGCTGCTGAGTTTAGCACCGCAAACCCTTCGTTGATGCTATTTTCAGGGGAAAAACCACAAGCCTTCTTCTGCAGCCACTGTTTTTTTTAAAAAAACGAAATTTTCCCTGTATTTTGGCCAATTTCTTGGCCTCCTTCAGGGGAACCCACAAAGTCTGGGTACCTCTAGAATCCCTTTGATATTGGAAAAAAAGGACGCAAATTTGGCTTGGTTAGCTTATGTGGACGAAAAGTTATGTGGGCCTAAGCGCGAACTGCCCCAAATAGGCAAAAAAAGGCCTGGCACAGGAGGGGGAAAAGGCCTGGCAGCGAAGGGGTTAACAAAGAACAGCATGTTCAAAAACACAAAAAGAGTTAAAAAAGCAAAAACAGACTCTTCTTAGAATCACCTTATCTGGTTTAAAAAATAAAAACTATGGTATTTGTTTGTCAATGTCTGAATACCTTTTGCTATATGTGAACATATATGTGAGTTTGAATGGGTGTGTTATTGTTTGTATGGGTGAGTTTCTGTGTGGGTGCAAAAGATGGTTTGTAAGTCACACTATTGATGTGTAGTATGTGTAGTTGTGTGACTGGGCGTGTCAGTTGTTCTATCAGTGTGTGAGTGGGTGTGAGCGTGGCAGTATCTGTGGATGAAATAGGATCATAATCCCACCGCCGGTCTGGCCTCCACTGTCGGGTCGAATGTGCCTACTGTTGGCCTGGCGGTCGATTCTGGCCTGGCGGTGGGTGGTAGTAAACTGTCTGCTTTGCAGCCAGTTCACTACAGTGTTCAAAATATGGTGGTCTGGACTGCCATGCCATTGGCGGTAATGACCGCCGGCGTGGTGGTCATTACCATCATGTTCATAATGAGGGCCTATGTCACTGTAATTAAGCAACACCCTGCATTCAACCAATCAAGCAATCATAGCATTTGTAAAGTGCAGCACTATCACCACTAAGGGTATCTGTGTTCTGAGGGTGCCATGTCTCCATCAAAAAGCAACGTCTTGAGTCTCCTTCTGAAGTCTCCCAGAAGGGAGGTGTTGGAGGTGGAGGGGAGGCAGGCTGTTTCAGGATTTGGCTGCTGTGCAGGGGAAGGAGTGGCCTCCGCTGCAGCTGCATGGGGTGTATGCGACATTTGACGAAGCATAGTTGCATTGTACTTGCAACAACTTTTTAAAACTATTTCACCATACTTACTCACTAATTAAAACAATATGCCGAAAATAGATATATAAGGCACACCAGCATATGGAAAACCTTATAAATACATCACCCCTGGCAGACCTTATGATGTTGTGAATGCTGATAAGGCAAAAGTAATCCTCCTTAGAACTTTGGTTCCAAAACAAGAGATAAGAGTTTGGTAATCTAAAAGGCAATCTTTGCTTGAATTTGAGATTGCTTTTTTTACAGTCTGTTCATCCACATTTATTTTTTTGGAAAGAGTGTCGTGACCAGATATAACACTAACTCCTTCATTAAATATTATAGCAAATGTACAATATGTAATTCCACAAATAGATATTTGTTCTGCTTTAAAGTTTGTAATCTCAGTATCCAATTTACTGCCACCTGCACTGCTTATTGAAGCATTCAAATGAGATACTTGTCACTTCTTCCTTCGCGTAAGGATGACACAAGATCTGTATACAATTTGGCCATGTATTGTTTTGTGTGTCTTGTTTCAACAATCGGTGAAAAGTCACAGTTTTCCAATCTAGTAATGTTAAATAAATAAAACGTTCTGAATCTATTTCTGTCCTTGATGTGTATGAGCAATCTTCACACTCACAGTTTCATGAGTAAAGTAAGACCAAAAAAATCATCAGTAGGTATTTTCTCTTCTTCTAAAACAGCAAACATCACCATTAAAACACCTGTGCATCTTCTTGAGTGTTTTGTGTGAACTGTATAGATTCACTGCCTATTTCTACAAGGTCTCGAATGTGTACTGCAATATATGTCTTAGTTTTATCAGTACTAAACATTGCAACAAAACACACAGCGCAGAGGACAATATCCTTTGTTGTTTCTGTTCAATTGCATAGACAACATACAGTAATGTAAACAGTATGCTTAGAACAACATTAGAATATCAGTTGACACCAAAGGGGTTTCACAACTAGTAACCATTAACTTCTCCTCCATTTTCATTTTTCTATCTAAGGAACTTCCTTGTTCTCTTTCACTTCCTTTTTTTCCAACAACATCACTACACTCCTTTCAAAGTGTTTACTTTGGACAGATGGTGCATTTTTTATAAACTGGATACTGTGCTAAGTGAACAGCATAAAGACGTCTTAATTAGTTGTATTCTTTTACACAACTGGGATGTGCATTTACTTTGCTGTCATCAAGTGCAAATAGATACAAACTGGACAATGTCCTAGCTTGAGATAATGCTACATGTGATATTCCTTCCTTAAACACTGTACTACCAATATTAATAAATGCTGCGTCTACTCTTAAACCTTGTGATTTATTAATGATAATGTATGCTGGAGAAACTGGAAACTGTTTCTGTCAAACTTATAAGTCTTTCACAAGCAAAAAAAATACACTAGACCTTCAAATCTGTGTGATTGAAAATGCAGAACTTGCTGTTTTAGGCATTCTTTCTCACTGTCTTTTGGAATGCAACATGTAACATACTGTTGAAACTTGCATCTTTTAGGAGCTTTTGCTTGGTACTCTTTCTGCCAAAAGAAATCAGCAACTTATCCAAGAGGTGGAATTTTTGTTGTTGCAGATGAAGGGGAGCATGACTTACAAATTGTGATTAAAACATGTAAAAATATTTGCCGGAGCCAAAGAGCAACGTTAACATGGTGTCTTCAAATTGATATCCTTAATGTTACAGCTTGCTTCTCACAAAAATTCATGTAAGGCATCCCATGGATTGGTTCAGTGTTGGCATGCCATCAAATTCATCAAATGTACTCCAACTTCTCATCTTTTCCATGAATTTTGTCTACAAAGTCTTTTGCAAAAATATTTTGTAGATTAACTTCTGTCTCAGGAACATGATTAACAACACATGATAGTCCAGGCAAATCACTTTAAAAAAAAGAGATGGAATATATATATGTGATACTTTGTCGAAATCTCGGGTCCTCTGAATATAATCTTGTTCACCTATACTCAGTTGCAGGCATTTGCACAGGGCACTTATCATACTGTTCACCTACACCAGTTAGAAACAGTTGGAGAATACATCAATGCTCTAAACATTTCCCCCATATACTCATTGGAGCCCCTTTGGCTTGTTGCATCTGATCAAGTTCAATGACATTCTTAAAAACTCTTTTGAATGCAGTGGATGGATATTGTAGTACTCACATAATTCTTCACATCTGCTTCTATCTACTTTTTCAATCTGCACAGTTAAAGACTGTGGGCCAGATGTACGAAACTTTTTGCATGGCACAATCAGCGAATTTCGCTGTTTGCGACATGCAAAAAGCACATTGCGATGCTCATTCCCATTTTGCGAGTCGGTAACCTGGTTACTGATTCGCAAAATGGGAATGCGTGTTGCAAATAGGAAGGGGTGTTCCCCTTCCTATTTGCGATTCGTATCGCGATGCAGAGTTTCTTTGTGACCGCGAATGCGGTCGCAAAGCAATTCACAGTTACCACCAGTGTCACACTGGTGGTTACCCATTCGCAAAAGGGAAGGGGTCGCCAGGGGACCCCTTCCCCTTTGTGAATGGCCCTGAATTTTTTTTTTCAGAGCAGGCTCTCTCCAGCAGGCCACCATCCCTGTGAGTGCTGCGAATCGCAAGGGGGTCGCAAATTGCGAACCACCTCATTAATATTAATGAGGTGGGTCTTTGCGACCCCCTTGCGATTCGCAGATGGTGTCAGGGACACCATCCTGCATCCGGGTTTATGACTCGCAAATTGTGAGTCGCTCAGACTTGCAATTTGCGAGTTGCAAACTCGGAATTTCGTACATCTGGCCCAATATGTCTTCCCCCATGCAAGTTCCATGTACAACAACATTTACATCTTTGTAATACAGATTATTCTGTTTGAGATAGAATGTAGTTTTCTTCACCTTTTTCACATCCACTAGTTCCTGCCAGATTTTTTTATTTTTTGACTAGAATACCAGGCAGGATTTCAACATCTCACTCTGCATCCAAGTTTCTATATTGCATTTAAAATCTAAAGGTAAGCACACAACTCTTTAAGACCTTTCAATAGCTCAATCGGAGGTGGTATAACACTCTCTGGTGCCTAACAAACATTTGCTTGAGAAGGGTGCATAAATTGTATCAGTATTGTTCCATAAACATTTAGGTGCTGAAGTTCCTCTTGAATTTGAACCAACTTTAACTTATAATGCATTGCTATGGCAGGCATTTTGTTGTCCTCTAAATTATCATAGCAATACTTGCAGATGACCTGATGTGTACAGAAATCAACATGTTCTTCCTCAAATAATTCTAGCCTATTTTAGTCTGTTTTTTTTGCTCAGTTTTCAAGGCCACATCAACATTTCAGATTGACCTGTGTAGTGAGTGAGGCAACTACAAATATAAACATAGGGCCTTCATTTAGAGTTTGGGGGATGGGGTTACTCTATTAGAAATGTGACGGATATTCCGTTTGCCATATTATGATTCCATTATATCCTATGGACATAGTTATACAGCAATATGGGTTAGTAAGGGTGAGAGGTGTCGCACATCTAGGGAGTAAAACCCAGTACAGTTGGCGAATGTAAGTACAGTCAGAGTCTGGTGCCAAATGGTCAGGTGCCTTACTACCCAGTAGGCACAAAATTGAGTATGAATGTACACAGTGACAACAAATGCAATGTGACCACAGCACACAGATATATATAGTCCAATCACGTAGCAAGGATATGTATCCCTGGCAGAATGGTTGAGGTTGGAGAAAGAATACGTGAAGATATCAAATCTTTTAGAGAGAGTGTCTTTAATTGTAGGCACAGTTTGCCTCAAGATTGCGTGTTCTTCAAAATACAGCCAACACGTGTTTCACCACTCAGGTGACTTCATCAAGGCTGCAAAACAATGATAAAAGCAAACTTGTGTGTAATGATACCTAGAATTTGGTAAGACACAAAATGTGTCAGATAGTAAACTAGTACCTGTGCCTGCAAAAGGGAGGCAGTAGGAAGTGTGCAACCCAAGTGAGTGAAGAAAGAGAGAGATGGTGGGCATGGCAATGTAAGTAATCAGAAAGAACCCTGGTTAGTTGTGCAAATGGAAGGACATCTCAAGTAGGAAAGTCAAAGGAGCATAGGTAGAATATCCACAATCTAAGTGCTAAGTAAGTAGAGGAAATGTTCCAAGTAGTCAAAATGGGCCCGTATAAGAATTTAAAGAACATAGTTACAAAATGAGAATGAAGTAAAAAGTGAAAAGAACAAAATAATACAAT
Organism: Pleurodeles waltl; assembly: GCF_031143425.1. NCBI lineage: Eukaryota > Metazoa > Chordata > Amphibia > Caudata > Salamandridae > Pleurodeles > Pleurodeles waltl. Next base: position 1,372,711,902 of record NC_090447.1, on the reverse strand, counting down.
CGTACCTAGGCCGTCCGGCCAGCTAGACAAACTTGGAGAACCTGCGGTAAGGCAAGTAGGTAGAAATCTGTAAAAAATAGACCAATGACAGTGAGTGGCCACCGTAGAGAATCAGAAACATGGCAACAAGAAAAAATCATGTAATCATATGTGTTACAATACCTTGCAAAGTAGAGTGTTAATTTGAGGTGGTAACTTCAGAGCATCGGGTGCTAGGGGTCCCAGTGGTGACCAAGTAGAATGGGGAAGGCCCTGATAAGCCTTATATAAAGAAACCTGCATAGAGATGAGAAAGGTAGAGACGGAAAGAGGGGGGGTGTCACATCAATGAGAAATGATTGGAAGCGGAAGGTTTCTCACCAGAATAGTAGTTAACTTCGAAAGGTAAATAGAGTGTGATGCACTCAGAGACAAAAACGGTCCAAGGAAGCCCCTATACGTGGAAGGCAACCTATTTCTCAATAAGAAAGTAAGCGCTGTGAGTTTAGGTAGCAAAATACAACAAAAAAGTGGGGGAAAGGAGTCCCAGGTCAACAATCCTAACGTAAGCAAAATGACCAAAAGTCCAATGCTATGTAGCAATATCAATTATATTCGTAAAGCGATCACTCGGCATCAGTGAGGAAAAGAGCAGCGTGATGCAAAAGCTAGAAACATAGAATGTAACAAAGTACGCTCTTAGGAATCCCAAGTTGGAAACAGAAATCAACGATGGCCATAGCGTGACAAAGATAAGAGACGAAACGGGTAAGGTCTTACCGTACCTACTTGAAGAGCCGGAGCAGTCGTGCGGTCGGTAAGTAGCGGGTTTTCGAGTCAAGAGGCCCGGCGCTTGTTGCTCTTTTAAAGTTCCAATGTTAGACATAAACAATGGACTAAGCGCTTGGCAGAGAGCGTCTGTAAGTGCTCCCTGGTTGGTGAGAAGATGCGGCGGCCATCTTGGAATGGCGAAACGAAAAAAACATAGTAAATAGGGAACAGGGAGGGTAGCGTAGCTTAAAGATGGTGGGAGACAGGAGCTAACCGTATCAAAACGTAAAGCCAGAGCGGTGGTACGGCCGGTACAGGAAACGGGTATTCAAGACAAAAAATGCAGCGCTTAAGGCTAGTTCTAAATGTAAATAGTGAATAAAGAAGGAATGGACGGCAACCGAGAAAGTCCATAAAGGCTCCCTACTTGGTGAAGAAAAACGGCGGCCATCTTGGAATTTGCGGAGAGAAAACGCATAGTGTAAAGGAGAAAGGGAGGGTGAGCGAGTCATGCCAGTGAGTTGAAAGGCCCAAAGTCCAATCATAGTAGACTAAGAACAGTAGTTCTCTCCGTATATTGATAGTGTAAGAAAAACAGTGATAGGGCCAGATGTAACCAAGAACAACCTCTGATACTGTATCATGCACAAGTGCTTTGTTTAGTTGTCCTAAACACAATGCAGTACGTTTTTCAAAGTAACGTCTTTTAACTAAATTTAGTACTTTAGAATAATAAACAGCCAACATTAGAAAATGATGAAAGGTACTTGGGCACAGTTGCCTGGACATGTGAACGAGTGTTCTTGTGAGTTAGTTTATTTCCTCACTTTGCATCTACCTAATTCTCGCAACATTGCAATTTTCTATTCCACACTTCTATCTGGAAATTAATGTAAATAAATTCTTAATAGATCAATTGATTCCTGGTGAACATTACAAATACTACTGCAGTCTCATTTATACACGGGATATGTCTATGCCTTCCTTGTACCTCTTCAGCTATCTCTTCCTCTACATTTCTAGTAACCATCTCCTCTTTTAGGATGGAAATAAAATATCTTACATAGTAGAATCAGCCATTTGTTTCAACTGCATGCACTTATGTGTTCTTTTGTAATAGCTCTTCATTAAAGAAAGGCTCTAAACTTGATGTGGGCTTCCATTCACCCTTAACGTTTTTGCAAACATTACTTTTATATATACGCCTTTTTAGGCTTTTTCTCTTCATAGACAATACTGTTTTATCCAGTGTTCCTATTCTGTTCAGTTTCAAGGTAGTTTCTAATTCAGAGCAAATGCTTTATCTACTTCATTCTGAATAAGTTGTTTTTTCTTCAGTACTGCACTTAAATTCCTTCATGCTTCATACCAAAGTCTGTATTACTCTATTTCAAAACATTCCCATTCAAATGTCTTTATATTGTTTCTGTCTCTCTCTCATAACATTTTTTACTTTCAATGTCATTCACTCATTGTCCTTTGAGTTTAAAACCTCGCTTTTTGTTTGCAATTCTTCCCACGTTTAGCATTTTTCCACATTTTATTTTATTAAACTGCTTAGTTCTCTTACCAGCAACTCTTTATTTGCAGCACATTCTCAACATCATGTCCCTTTTCACTCTAAGTTTTAAACAGATAGTGCTCTTTCTTCAGTTTTTTTCCTTCTTTGTCTCTCTTCTGGCATTGTAAATCCTCCTCTCCAAATACAAATGGATGTCTGGAAAGCAAGTAAAAATACATTTATCTTTACAGTACATAATATCCTATTGCATACTAAGCAATTGGTTATCTACTTACGTGGTTATCTCAGTGTGTAGTAGGCTGCATAAATCTGCCAGTATGGATAGATGAATGTGTGTAGGAGGTACTGTGTCACTACTTGAGTACATACGTGAGTGAGTGTATCAGTGCCTCCCTTGGTGTGTGGCTGGCTGTGTAAGACCTTTGTTGGTGTGTGACTGGCTGTCTTACTAACTGTATGGATCCTAAGGGGTATATAAGTGGCTGTGTGGATCAGTTACTGGTTGAGTTTGGTGTTGTGGTATTTAGCTGTGTGTGCAAGTAGCTCTGTTAGTACTGCATACTTAACTGCTGTGTTGCTGTGTGATTGGAACTGTAAACCTCTGTCCTGCTGTCTGACTAGCTCAGTGAGTGGCTGCATGGTTTTGTAAATAGGTATGTGAGTGGCTGTATTAGTGGTTGACTGGATGTACAACTGACTGCAACTTACTAAGTGATGAATACATCAATGCCTATACAGGTGTCTGAATGGATCTGACAGTGCCTGCAGGAGTGTGTGAATCACTGTGTAAGTGGATGTGTAGGTGAGTAAGTAAGAGTGTGGATGGTTTTATTGCTTATCTTTTTAACTGTGCCAGTTACTGTCTGCCTATATCAATGGTGTGTACAGAAGCAGTTTTCTGAGACTGTAACTGGATGTATGATTTCCTGCCTCACTCTGTGACTGTGTACAAATTATAAACTATTAATTTATTTACTGTAATCTATAACCCACATCAACTTCCAAACAGGCATTTATAGTAGCTTATTAAAATAACATTATTTTGTATGTGGCTATTTCTCTTCCTCCTTTGCTGCTCACTATGGGCCAGATGTAGGAAGAGAGCAATTTGCGACTTGCAAATTGCGAGTCCCTGCGACTCGCAATTTGCAAGTCGCAAATTGCTATGCAGTACGGTGTCTCAGACACCGTCTGCAACTCGCAATGGGGTCGCAATGACCCACCTCATGAATATTCATGAGGTGGGTCGCAAATTGCGGCCCCATTGCGAGTATAGGCACTCGCTAACATGGAGGCCTGCTGATGTCAGCAGGCCTCCATGTTAGCGACCTGCCTTTTCAATAAAGCATTTTTTTTTTTTTTAAATGTAGCCCGTTTTCCCTAAGGGACGGCTGACGTCAGCAGGCCTCCATGTTAGCGACCTGCCTTTTCAATAAAGCATTTTTTTTTTTTTTAAATGTAGCCCGTTTTCCCTAAGGGAAAACGAGCTGCATTTCAAAAAAATCCGAAACCTTTTGTTTCGGTTTTTTCAGGGCAGGGAGTGGTCCCTTGGACCACTCCCTGCCCTGAAAAAATATTTTGGGGTCCAGTCTCAAACTGGAAGGGGTCCCATGGGGACCCCTTCCAATTTGCGAGTGGGTTACCATCCACTTGAAGTGGATGGTTACTGCGACTCCATTTGCGACCGCGTACGCGGTCGCAAATGGAGTTGCATACCACTGCGACTCGCAAATAGGAAGGGAACACCCCTTCCTATTTGCGATTCGGAAATGCATTTTGCGAGTCGGTAACGACTCGCAAAATGCATTTCTGCATAGGAAACACGCATTTGCGAGTCGCAAACGGCAGATTTTGCCGTTTGCGACTCGCAAAGTGTTTCCTACATCTGGCCCTATGATTTTACTTAATATCATTATTTGCCCTTCCAATTATTTTCCCTTTTACTGTTATGTAGAACCTACACATTTTCTGCCATCTTATATAACCTCATAACTTTTTTCTATACAAATAGGGTCATATGTACCAAGCATTTTTCTGGTTGCAAATGACCCATCGGGCTGTTTGCAAGTGGAAAAATGTTTTTTGCCATGTTTCAAATGCAAACTGTGACTGGGTAACTTGTTATCGAATTGCATTTTGCTTTAGCAATTCAGAATTAGGGAGGGGCATGTTTAGGGCATCCCTTCCTAATATTGAATCGCAGGGGTATATATGACTGTTTTGCAACCGGAATGCAGTTGCAAAACATTCACTGACTCATAGAGGAGGTAGTAACCCATTTGTACCCCTTCCCCTTTGGGTATGTGGCTGCCACAATTTTTTTAAGAGCAGGCAGTGGTCCCACGAGCCACTGCATACTCTTAAAAAATGCAAATTAAACTGTTCATTTTTGTTTTTGTAATGCATCCTCTTTTCTTTTAAGGAGCTGCTAGCCCCAGCAGGCCACCAGCTCTGTGAGTGCACGTAATTCCCAATGAGTCACAAATTGTGACCTGCCCCATAAATATTGATGAGTCAGGTCCCTTGTGACCCATTAGGGAATGACAAATAGTGTTTGAGACACTGTTGTACATCGAAGTTTGCGATTTCCTAATTGCGAATCTCAATGATTTGCAATTGGAAAATTGCAAACTAGAATCTCAGTACATCTGGCCTCAAGTTTTTAACAGTGCACCCTAGTTGACATACCTGTAAAATCTCTTTGTGGTTCTCTAGTTTTATCACAGTATCACTTAGAATCTCTTGTCAGTGAAAATCTCACGTCGTATATATGGGAATAGTATTCCACTCTCAGTACGAAAGAACCAATAATGGCAACCCTTTCCACTTCACTTTCACTGATTGTCCCATACTTAGCAAATTACAACCTTCCTTTCATGTTTTATTTTTGTTATACCACTTCTAAATGGTCTGTATGTTTTAACTTTTTCTAAGACTTCTGTTAAGTCCGATTTGGTAGGAAAAATCGGTGGAACAGCAGATCCATTGTGGTGTGGAGCACACCCTGTGTAAATGTACGGTGGATACACAAGGAAGCCTGTAAAAACATTTAAAAATCTACTGTTAATGCTTTGGATTTATATTTCACTTTTTCAAAAGTATTGAATTAGAAACCTAACACTCCCTAATGAACAATGTTTATACACTACACTGCTTTAGAGTTTCACACTACAGTCTTGTTTGTTCCCTTCCCTCTACACTCTTTCAGCTCTGTTTCCATGCTGACCATGTCTGCAACACTCTCTAGCTAGCATTAGGTCAAAAGTTCACATTACTTTCTGTAAGCACCATACTAGCTTCAAATTTAAATGTAGCAGGTGTTGTTGACTGGTTGCAATTTCAACTCACATAATTTTTGTTTTTATTTTTTCAAAGCCAATTACAGATGTAGTTACTTTAAATCACTATCTAATTTTAGTTCACTGCACAATGCCATCATCTAATTAAATATGTTATTTAACTTTATAAATGCTGTCCTCCATTTTAACTGCCTCTCCTCTTCCAAACTATTTCATTCAGTGCCAGCCTTCTGCTGTGTTCTACTCCTACTTGCCACCATAATGGCCAGAGTTTGGATTGTGGGTCATAATTTTGTGTTTTGGGCCAGAGAGATTACTAGAAACAATGACATTAACAGGGACATGGGTTTACCTAATGTAGACATTTCATCATTGTGCACTGTGGTGGCAATGACCCAGGCACACCTACTGGGGTAGGAATGGAAACCCAAATTAAAAATACCTTAATAAATGAATGGCACTTTTCTTACACATTGCCTTATGTGTTCTCCAACATTTGCATTCCTCAGACACAACAACATGGGCTCTATCAACCACAAAAAAATTACTCTTTGATATGTATGGAAAATATAGAAACAAGGGAGCTCGTCCCACAGCAAAATGAAACAGGGTGTTCTTCAACAACTTGAAAGACTGCACACTGTTCCGTGTGAAATAATCATCTGCCAATCATTAACACAAATGTTATTTTCAGAGTCAACCCTAGTCCCATACACCTGTTTAAGTTCTTTATAAACTCTTTTTATAATTGTCTCCCTCAGATCCATCACGGACTCTCAAACCAAAAGAACACATTAAAAAGAAATAGCAATACATTGTGGCACCATGACTGATCTACGAATCCATGCCCAACCAAAAACATTCATGTAAAAGAACAACATATTAATTACAATAGGTGTACGGACAGTGTAAAAATAGCTGTGCGACTATGTAAGGTGATTTCTGAGTGACTGTGTGGCTCTGTGACTGTCTATGTCAGTGGGTATTTGAATGGGTGTGTGAGTGGCTGTGTGGAGGTGTGAGAGAGTGTGTTAGTAGGTTTGTGAGTTGCTGTATGGATATATGCATTGGTGTGTGAGTGGCTGTATGGTTCTGTGAATGGCTGTATTAGAGGATGTATGGGTATGTGAGTGAGTTTGTGAGTGGCTGAATAGGTGTGTTTGTGGGTGGGTGAGAGGCTGTATGGGTGTGTGAGTGAACAAGTCGGTGACTGTAATGGTGAGAGTGAGTGTGTGCATGATTTTGTGTGTCTTTCAATGGGTGTGAAAGTGACCTTATGGTTGTGAGTGTGGGTTTCTCAGTGTCTCTATGGGTGTGTAGGTAGGTATGTGAGTGACTGTATATGTGTGTGAATGGCTGTGTAAGGGGCTGTATGAATATATGAGTGGGTGTGTAAGAGGCTGTGTGGGTGTGTGAGTGGGTGTGTGGCTTTATAGGTCTGTCATTGAGTGTGTGTGTGGCTCTATGGATGTGTAACTGTCATTGTCAGTGGTGGTATGGGTATGTGAATGAGTGTATGAGTAGTTTTGAGACTGTGTGGGTAGGTGTGTGATAGGCTGTATAGGAGTATGAGTGGGTATGCGAGTGGCCTAGAGTGTCTGGGTGGCTGTTTAGGTGTGTGAGTGGATTTGTGAGTGACAGTATGGCTCTGTGAGTGAGTGTATGAGTGGTTATGACGGCATGTAAGTGGTCATGTAATAGGCTGTATAGGTGTGTGGGGGTGTGTGTGAGTGGCTGTATGGTGTGTGAGTGAGTGTGAGAGTGGCTAAATTGGTGTTTGAGTAGGTGTGTGTGGGTCAGGCCTGTGTGTGGGAACGTGATGGCTTTCGTGGGTGTGTGAGTGGGTGTGTGAGTGCCTCTGAGTAGGTGTGTGAGTGCTTTTCTGAGTGTGTGAGTGAGTGTGTGAGTGCCTGCGTGGGTGTGTGAGTGGGTGTGTGAGTGTTGGTATTGGCATATAAATGTGTTTGTGACTGGCTATATGAGTGCATGAGTGTGTGCATCAGTGGTAATGTGGAGGTATAAATGTGTCTCTGAGGGGGTGTATATTTCTTTTAATTGCAGCTTGATCTATAGATCCCTCACTGATTCACACAGAGGGCACACAAAACAAACATTTTAGAGCAATTTCTTGCCCTTCAGAGGACGGTCTCTGAGCCCTCTATCACACTAATGGGGTCAGGGTACTTCTTTTCTTCAATCACTTTCCACTTTGATTTTCATGCCCTGGGATGATGTCACAATACATAAAATGGTGGCTCCACATTTCCTGGCAAGCCAATCATGACATTGCAGTTGGTGCATGGTTCCGTGGATCCATGGTGAATCCGTATTCCTAGATCTACAAATTTCTGTTTTCTTTATTAACTCTAAAAATACTGAAAAACAAAAAACACACTTTCTGGACCAAGATCTAGCTTTCTGCCAAATTTGGTGTAGTTCTGTCTAGCGGTGTGTGCTGTAGTTCTGTCTAAAAATCCATATGGAAATTGAATGGAGAAAAAGAGTTGTGGGATCCCCCCTTTTCTTCCCCCCTGCTTTTTGAATCATCCTGAAACTTTCAATACAGCAGCTGAAGTTACTGTTGTACAAGTTTTGAAAAATTTCTGAAGATTTATCTATTGACACCAATATTATTGGCAAAACAGAAAACTCTTTCCCTGTGGAAAGTAGGTCCTCCCATAACTACCTACTGATGACCACCATGCACAGTTTTTTCTGCAATAATTTGACTTCTAATACTTCATTGATATTTTTATTGGTGTTGTAAAAGTTGTCATGAGTGCTATAATATCTGGGGTATTTAGCAATGCATGGCAAAGGTGCGTGTTATAGTTACCTTACGCCGCGAGTTGTAGGTGACTTGAAATAACTAACTGTAACTGTTAAATTTCTCTGGTTTAGTGCCAGTACATTCAGAACCTAACTATTACATCTATGTAACCTTTGTTTTTTTAAGTGAATTTCTATGTTTTAGAAAATTCTATTTCCTAACTATAACATCCCTGTAACCTTTGTTTTTTTCAGTGAATATATATGTTTTTTTTCACTTATAGTAATTTTCATTACTGTACATTAATCCAACTACCACTGCGCACAACCTTTGCCCATGCACAATGCGGGCTGCCCTGCAACCAGGCCCTGTGGAAAACCCACTTTTAATCACCCAACCTGTGCCATGCACAGCCGTGCACATCAGGGTTTGGCTGCAGGGCCTGGCCTGCAGCCAGTTCCTGCAGCCAACGCCCGTAACCAACCAACCCGGTGCTGCGTATGACCTTTGGCCCCTTTTTCTTTTTTTTACCTTTATTTGTGGGACTTGGCTGAATCCCAAGATCGAAGCCAACACTTCCTTGCTGTAGAGTCATCAGCTAATCAGATATCAGCACGGGGACAGTTGGATCCGTGGAGGGTCCGCGTCCCTAGATACCTATATTTTTTCAGCTCTAATTACTCCAAAACTACTGAAAAGATTTACACCAAATCACAAAAAGCATGCTTTCTACCAGATTTGGTGAAAGGCTGTCCGGCATTCCGGGCTATAGTCAATTTAAAATCTCTAAGGGAAAATGCATTGGGAAAATGTGTTTTGGGACCCCCCCCTCTTTTCTCGGCCCATGGTTGACAGATCACCCCAAAACTTACAAGACATCAGATGAACTTAAGGCCACATGTAGCAAATTTCAGATTTGCGACCCGCAAATTGCGAGTCAGAGCGACTCGCAATTTGCGAGTCGCAAATCCAAATGTAGGATGGTGTCCCTGACACCATCTGTGATTCGCAAGGGGGTCGCAAATGCCAACCTCACGAATATTCATGAGGTGGGTCACAATTTGCGACCCCCTTGCAAATGGTGGCCCTCACAGGGATGGTGGCCTGCTGCGGACAGCAGACCACCAAGTCTGTGACTGCTTTTCAATAAAGCAGGTTTTTTTTGCAATGCAGCCCGTTTTCCTTTTCTGAAAAAATGTTTACAGTGACATTCACAATGGGGAAGGGGTCCTGTAGGGACCCCTTCCCTTTTGCGAATGGGTTACCACCCATTTGAAATGGGAGCAAAATGAGATTGGTTTGCGACCCCCTTCATAATTGCGAGTCGCAAACCTGTTTTGCGATTCAGTAACCAGGTTACCGAATCGCAAAACGGGGTTTGTGCATCACGATGTGCTTTTTGCACGTCGCAAACAGTGAAATTCACTGTTTGCGACGTGCAAAAAGCTACCTACATGTGGCCCTTAATGAGGCACAGGTTTTGAAAATGTTGTGAAGATTTGTCAACAAAAAAATGTTCTTCCTCTGAAAATTAGGTCTTAACTACCGATCTATCTATCTATCTATCTATCTATCTATCTATCTATCTATCTATCTATCTATCTATCGATATATACATATTTATACATATTTCTTGTCAAACCATTGCTGAAAGAGCTGAAGACCATTGTAATTATTGACCTACCCCTCAACTTCCATATTCAAGAAAGATCATTGAGAAATATGTTAGAAGTAAGCTAGAAAGATTCCTGGGAGTTTCAGACTAGCATATCTCACTGAAGCAGCAGTAATCCGAGGTCTAGATGAGTTGAGAATGACAGTTGATGATGGGAAAGTGGAGGTATTAATTTTACTAGACTTATCTGCTGCTTTCAATACTGTCAATCATCGAGTTCTACTTGATAGAGTGAACGAAATTGCAGTGGAAGGCAAGTTCTTGGACTGGGCAAAGCCATTTCTATCGGATAGATTCCAGGCCTCCCTCTTTGTCATCTAAATTTAGAGAGATGAAACATGGGTCCCACAAGGGTCAGCGTTAAGTCCTATTCTTTTAAATAGATATTTGCAGCCATTACAGAAATTAATTAGGTCATACAGAATTACTTTTGTTAATTATGCTGGTGCTACTCAGATAATTTTTTTCGTTGGACAATGACAGTACATCTCAATTACATAGAATGTGTAATTGTCTATTTGAAATGGCAAGATGGCTCATGCAGAATAAACTAAAATTTAATGAAAGCAAAACAGAATTTCAATGCTGTAGACCGGCAAAAATGTCCTTCCCACTCCCAGGAGACCACTTGCCTTGGAATACTGCAGAAAGTATGGATACTGCTCAAACTGTGCATAATCTGGAAGTGTTAATAGATGAAAACCTTATGATGGAAACCCATGTGAATAATATAGTTGCAACATGCTTTGGTTTATTGAGGAACTTAAGGAAAATTGTTGAGTTATTACCCCAACTAGCAAGGTAGCTGGTGGAATAATGTAGACTTGATTAAAGCAGTGCACTACTGTTAGGCATTCCCGATTACCTACTGAAAATATTGGAAAGGGTGCAAAATGTGGCAGCCAAACTTGCACTTAATAAGTCCAGGTCCGACTCAGCATCAGGAGCCTTGAGAGAGCTGCAGTTGTTGTTTAAAGCATTATGTATTGTTTTAAAGCTGTGAGTGGAACTGGTCTGTCACTTATAAATAAGAAGGTTTGCCATTACAGACCGCATCAACATCTGCGATCGATGTCGGCAAACCTGATCTGTGTTCCTAGATTTAAGAAGTTGAAGTGCAGGGGCAGGTAATAGCTGATCAAAGGTGGAATAAAATACCGCTCCTCCTTAGGAAGGAAGAAAATCTGTTCATTAATAAGCGAAAGTTAAAAAAAAAAACTCTTCCCTAAGTAATGGAATAGTTGAGGCTTAAGCAATAATTAATTTGCTGTGTGTAGAAAAGTCCTCCCTTTTGCCCAGGTCACCCCTAATGTTTTTAGGGATACTGGTGGTTACTGACTCTCACTGTGACCTAAGTACTTCTAACCAGTCCCAGGGCCAGTGCTCTGTGTAAAATGGATTGTGCAAATTAGGTTAATTATGATTGGTTCTACAACCTACCTATAATTCCCTAGTATATGGTAGGGCATGTAGGTTTAGGGACCCCAGCATAGAAAGTACACCCTTAGGTGCACTGTTGTGGTGTCCAGTGTCATTTTAAAGGCAGTCATGCCTTGCTGGCTGCTTTTATGTTAAAATTAACCCCAATTTCCACCTTGGAATTAAAAGTACTTCTGAAGTCCCAAGCTACATTTGTTTTTACATATATCACCCCTAAGGTATGCCCTAAGTCCCACCAGGTTTGGGTGCATTGTACCTATAAGCAGGGACTTTATAAAAGACGTTTTATAAACCCTAGTGAGAGAAAAAAAGCTGCATTAGTTTTTCCCAATTGTGGTGAATGGGCTCAATAGGCTAACATTGAGAGACTTTATTTTAAAATAATAAAGTATTAAGGGCCAGATGTAGCAAAGGTTTTTACCCATTCTGTGTCTATGGGAAAAAGTGTTCGTACATATGGCCCTAATTTTGGTAGGAAGTTGCTAAATGTAGCAAGTTTTGTTTCAAGTTAAATGTTACAATTAATCCAACATCTTACCATTGCTGATTTTAATATAACTGGCACCTAGAAACAGTTTTAGAATTCTTGCTAAAAGTTACCAACTTCACCCCTGTAGTTTCCTTCTCTGAATCGCCAGCCTCTGGAAGCCTGGGCCAGATTGCCTGGATGAGGTGTGAAGTGGCCTTGGCTGAAACAAAGGAAGCTGCTGGTGGAAGGAGATCTGCCACAGCAGATGGTTGAGCAAGATGGGGGAGAGCAGCCAAACTGGACTTCAAAGGAGGGAAGGACATTTGGGAAAGCTACTGTACCTCACGCATTTCCTACAAACCTAGACAGCCCCTGATTAGATTAAGGGAGGGCTGGAAAGGGGTGTTTTAATGAAAATGTAGCCACACAAGTTGGTGGACTCCGACAGATATAAACTCTAAGATTACATTTTTGCCATCTTGGATCAGCCATAGTTAGTATTTGCTTGTTGTTTTTCACAGGGAGTATTTGAGCCACTTAGTCATAAAAGGAAAAGAAATCCAAGAGAGCCATTTATGTCTGGTTTGATTGGTATTTGGGGCTGTGCCGAGATAATTGAATATTCTGGAAATTAAGGTGTTAAAAACAATTTTTTTCTGGAGTTTTGTTCATTTATGCTTTGCTTGTTTTTATATATTGTGGTTTATTGCTGTACCCGTGTGATAATAGGGAATTTAACTAATGAGATATAACCTTGATGGGAAATATTGCCCACTTGGGCTTTATTAGGTGCTGCCACATAGTTGATCAAAGGGCATTTGCATATGGTTTTGGGAACCTGTTATTAAAATTTATTTTGTGAAATGACATGAAATATTAACCCATTTGAGCATGAGTGTAATTTGCACTGGTGTTGCCATTATGCTTATTAAAATTACTACAAGGTATGGAAATATATTTGAACAACTTCTTATCTAGTGCAATGAGATGCAATAACAGCCCACTTGGGCATGATTGTAATGCAATCTGCATTTTGGTTGTTGCAGTATCAACTGAGATGAGAAATGCAGATGTCAAATGTCTATTGTCATGCAAAGTTAATCAGAATTAGTTCAATTACACCGTTTCCCATTTTGTAATATTAGAAATGGGGACAGCCTGAAATTGTGTTGGTTTTTGAACAACCAAAGTTTAACAAAGGTACTTATCAATGGCTGTGGTGTTTCTCTAAAATGAGTTGAGAAATTGGGCCTTAGTCCGTTTACACTGTCTAGGGAGGGAAGGTGGTTTTGGACTAATATTTATGTTATACACAAATAATGGTACCTGACCCATGACCAAGAAGCGTGGTCTTCGAAACGCATTGGGTTTGTCTGTTTGCCTGCACGGTTTAATAAATTTATAGGCTCTGTGCAAAGAAGCCGCAGTACATGTTTTCTATAACATTTGGATGGACTCAAAGGAGATTCATTAACTGTTGGAGATATGAGGCGTGGCTATTTTGACTCAGGCTGACCATCAGAAAGTGGCAAGGAATCAGCAAGTTGGATGTAGATATATATATATATATGACCCAGTTGAAGGTTTTTTTTTACTGAAACGCATAGGTTTTTTGAAGCACCTCACAATTTGCATTTTTAAAGGAAAACAAAATAAAATATTTTTCTTTTTAAAACAAAGTTTGTACAGGCTTGTGCTGTTCTGTTTCTGCTCTGAATGAATGGATTTATGATCTGGGCAGTTTCTCTCAGGAAAGAGGTTTATGTATATATATATATATATATATATATATATATATATATATATATATATATAGTTGCCATTAAGTAGCTATAGTTAGGACCTAGTTTCTATAGAAATTGCATTATATATATATATATATATATACATATATATATATATATATATATATGTCTGTCTATCTAGATAGAAAGATAGATAGATAGATAGATAGATAGATAGATAGATAGATAGATAGATAGATAGATAGATAGATAGATAGATAGATAGATAGATAGATAGATAGATAGATAGATAGATAGATAGATAGATATGCATATTACCTACTGGCGGTTGACCTAGTTTCTATAGAAAAATCTGTTTTGCTTGCCTATATCTTTGGCACCATTTGACAAATCTTCACAAAAAGTTTCAAAAGAATATGAAAGTCACATTAGCTGCTGTCCGAAGCGTTTTGGATTGATCTGTGAAGCAGGGGCCGAGATAAAGTGAGGATGAAATTTAGAGAGTTTCCAATGTTATTTCCCTTAGGAAAAATTGAACTGTGATAGCGCTAAAACCACTGGATGGAATTACACCAAATTTGACAGAAAGATAGCTTTCGGTCCAGAAAGAGCACTTTTTGTTATTTGGTGTAAATCTGTTCAGTAGTGTTTGAGGAATTGAATAAAATTCAAAAATGTATACCTAGGGACACGAAGAATGTGTGACCCCTTCCGATCTGATGCTGAGATCTGATTGGCTGCCAAAACTTCAAACCAGGAAGTGTTGGCAGCCATCTTGGGGCTTGGCTTGGTACGGGTACGGCCACCCTGTACCCACAGGGACTCCTCCCAGAGCAAAAAAGCATTTTTAGATTTTTTTTTTTAAGCAATTCAAAAAACAAAAAAATTAAGTTGCTCATTCCAGGTTGGCTTGGATGGTATGTTACCAGGTTACCAGTCCTAAGCTGTAATGATGTGCCTGGTGTGGTGAAAGTTTTTTTTACAGTGCAGCAAGGATGGCACTGGCCAATCCTATGCTTAAAGATTTTGCTGTATAAATTGCAAAAGGCTTTTTGTAGCTTTCTAGCTCGGCGTGGATGGCACTGTGCCAATCTTATGCTTAAAATCTTACCTAGAAAAGCAGACATTTCTGGTGAGCAAATCTAGAATGTCCCTGGTGTTCAAAAGTGCTCCTTACTGGAGCTGCTCTCTACCTGTTTTGCATAATTTGTGAGTCACTGTAATCCTGTCGCAGTCGCCTGTGGGTTGTTATAGTTAGGACCAAGTATCCATAGAAAAAACATTTTTTGATTTGCCTATATCTTTGGTGTCGATTGACGATTGTCTCAAAATTTTCCGAAAATAGTGTGATGTGATTCTTTTTCTCTTTTTCCACATGGTAAATTTTGGAGTGATCTGTCAAGTGGGGCAAGTGGGGGCCAAGAAAAAAAGTGGGGTAAAAAACATGTTTCCCATGTTAATTCACATAGTAGTTTTGAACACAACTACAGCACGAGCAACTGTACAGAATTACACCAAATGTGGAAGAAAACTAGATTTTGTGTAAATCCATTCAGTAGTTTTCAATATATATAAAACTTTTTTTTATATCTAGGGCTGCTGACCCATTGTGATGTTTTTGCAGCGATCTCAGCGTAATCACAAATGAGCGCACCAACAAGAATGTTGGGATTGGCTGGCTGCAACCTGACCAAAAAGTTGTGGCAGCCATTTTTTAGGTTATGAGGCATGGTCTCCAGGGCTGATAAATGAAAAAAAGTGGCATACGAGGTCATGGTGGAGGTACCCTGGCCCTAAGAGTGTAATATTGAGGTCTTGGAGGGTCAAATTATGGCAGAGCAGCTCACAAGTGGACTACATCTCCTAGCGTCCCTATCAGGAGGCCGGGGCCACTTTAAAGGGGCCTAAGCACACAGCGGCACAGGTCACGCCCTGGTGCAGTCCTGGCGAAGACCGGGCCAAGAGCAGGCCCGTCTGCACTCCCCAGCGGCTGAAAGAGGCTGGGCTGGGCCACCCCTCTGACATTTGGTAAGTTGAGTGCTAATTTCAAATATCTCTACCAAGTTAAAGTTGGAGGGGGTTTTCTAATTCACCCTCCCAACGCCATAACTGTCAAGTGCTAAAGAAGAATATTGTGTGGAAGATGGTTGCTAGATAGGTTGGCATGATCGGTAGGAAGAGGACTCTGCAGAATGGTGATCAATCAATGGGGATTCAGGGGGCCTCCTCACTCAACATCAGACTCCTTCCTACCCTGAGCGGTGGGTGTAGTTTAAAAGGAGATAGATTTGGCAGAGAGACACCTTTCAATGGAATTGAGTGACTGGCAATGAGTATCAGCCATTATGGAGATTTATGGGTTTTCTGACAATGAAGATGGTCGGCCAGTGGTACCTCAGGTAGACGTGTCTAAGTCCCCCCAGGCAGCATCTGGTAATAGTGTTGTGGAGGATCTTTCATGAAAGAGCAAAGGGTTTTTTTCTGACTCCCCTCTGGGATGTAGTAGCCCTCCAACAAAGTGGCACTCTCTGAAAATCTGAGTTGTTCTGGTACCCAGGAAACTATCTGTACCAGTCAGAGTCATGACTCTTGTTTTGAAAATCTTTTGGTAAAATTCAAGGAGATGATTGAGGCATGTTTGATGCTGGTAAAGGAAAAATTGCAGGCCTTGGAAGGCCAGTACAGCCCTGGAAAAGCGTGGGTCCTTGGATCTTGAATATGATGGCCTCATCCTGGAAAAGGAAATCCCAGCAGAAGGAAACTCAGAAATTCATGAAAGTGTTACCCAGTATCCTCCTTACCATCCATATACGGGCATCCTGGCAAAGCAGGGAAAAGTGGTCCAGGAACATTCATGCAGGTCTATGGTGGAACCTGGCAGGAATGGTACTAGGAGAAGATCTTTGTGTAGGACTGGAGAGAAAGCAGTGTTGGTACAAGAGCGCATGAGGGGTCAAAATTTACATTCTGGAAGTGGTCTCTTATCCACCCGCTTTGAGCTCCCTATGTGATAATCCTGATTGTGCCCCCTATGTGGTAACACTGACAAACATTCCACGTTAGCTCCGGGCATAAGTAAATCCACTGAACAGATAAAGAACAAGACAGGACATTGGTTGGGTAAAAATTGTGATTTTAACTTTAGTGATATAATGGATATTTTGTTTGTTAGAAGGATTAAGTAGGTGGGCCGCCTGAAAAAGGAAGGAATAGGGGACTGCATCATAATAAACTGTAGATACCCAAGCTTAGCCCAAAGTCTGCTCCTATCGCAATACATTGACCCCATGCAATCGAAAAGATTGGTAAGGTGCCTTTAGTGTTTTTTATAGGCACACCCAGCCCTTAGATGGACTCCTAGTAAGGGGCTTTCCTAAACTACAGCAGGGTTTGCTATTGCCCAAACTGAAAACTAGATTCACAGTACTCTTGGATTTGGAGGCAAATGATCGACGGCCAGGGCGGGCGTATTTGCTAACAGAGGAGGAAAAAGATGAGGTTGTTCCACTAGAGCCTTCTATTACAACCCCAGGCTTGGGAGGGATGGGTGAGGTATCTGCCCCGACTCGGTTAATTTCTTTGAACGTGGCAGGGTATGACACAAAGCTGCATGATACCCAATGGGTAAAGTTTATTTCGGGTTACGATTTGATTTTACTTCAGGAGGTATGGGATGGATTCCAAAGGTTTGCCATTCTGGCTGAACGGGTGCCTCGTTGTCATCCAAAGGGGATTGTAGTCACTCTGGTTCACATTTCTAAGGTCTTTAGAGCATACCAGATTAATTGTAGTCATAGGGGCCACTCTCATCATTTGGGTGCCGGTTCCAAATAAATATAACGTCCTTCTGGTAAACTATTACAATGCAGTATGGGATTCTGATTGTCACATTATGGCCCTTTTCTCTGCACTGCAGATATTGAAGGCAAGGTTGGAGTCCTGAGGTATGGAATTCCATGTAATTGTATCTAAAGACTTTAACACTAAGTTAGGGAGCTATTACACTGCTGAGAATCCCTTTGAGCAGGATCAGAACATGTCTGCTATTCAGGGTGTACAGGATGTGAGGGGTAGGCCCATTATTAGGAGGCTGGAGAGCTTGGGTTTGTTGAATATCTTTGTCCTGGAATCTGCTTAATAGATTATATTTCCGTGTCTTCCTCAATGAGAAAATTGGTCCAGTATGGAGAGGTTCAAAGGCAGTATTTTAGTAATCATAACCTCCTTACAGTGTCCCCAAGCTTTCCAGGCAATAAGTGCACATCGGTGATTGGGGGGCCAGTATGTCTGAAAATAAAAGATCAGGGCAGGAGAATTTGCTGGAGACAGGTGAGCATCCCGGAGGTAGTAAAGAGGGTAGTGAGCCAAAATTTAAATCTGATAATAGGGATTCTTTCGGCTGAATCACCCCAAAACGGGGGAAGTGATTGTTGCTGCAAGCAAAGTAAATGAGGCCATTAAAGATATTATGACCAAAAATGAAGAGGCCATTCCTAAGCATCAGGGAGGATGGTTTAACAAACCCTGTTATGCGGCAAAGAAATGCTTGAAGAGGCCATTGAAAGCACAGCCCACAGATAAGATCCATGTGAGTAGATTGCAGGCTCAATATAAACTTGCCCTGAAGGAGAGAAAACAACAGCTCAAGGAGCAGGCTTGGGAGGATTTGGAATGTGAGTTGCATACTAAAAACTCAAGCCTGTTCTGGAAGATAGTAAACAGGGGTACTTTGGTGACATAAACATCTGGGGGGATGGGCTGCAATATTCTCCCTGATATATGGGCGAGCCATTTTTGTAGTATTTTCCTGGGTGGAATTCATGGGGAAGAAATGGATGAGCTGTCAGGTTACACCCCAAATTTGTCTATCAAGGTTCTCACTGGAGGAGGTGATGCTGGCTATGCAAGATAGCTTTAGTCATAAAGCGCACAGTGCGTATGCTATTCAAATGGGCCTGTACAAAAGTTACCCTCAGTTGTGGACACCTATAAAGCTAAATGTTTTAAAAACGGCAATGAGTGCGGGTATCCCTCCCTCTTGGAAATCTGCGTGCATTGTCCTTGTGTTTAAAAAGGGAAACAGCAATGATCCCAAATCCTATCACCTGATGTCACTTTTAGATTGTTTGGTGAAAATCCTGGGCCGCATTGTTTTATGGCGCATTGAGGAATGGATGAGCGAACATGATATGATGTGTAAGGTGCAGTATGGTTTTAGGGAAGGGCTGGGGAGCAATGTCTGAGTTTGCTCATGTTGATCGGTAAATATATGAAGGCAAAGAGGGGTACTTTGTACATTGCCTTTATGGACAACAGCTGTGCTTTTGACAAAGTAAATTGCAGCAAATTGTGGGAACGCTTAACCTTGATGGGCTTGGAGCCAAAATTCGTGGAGCTGCTCTGATACTTACACTCGGGGACTAATGCTTCTGTAAGATATGGGACTCATGGGGAATGCACAGAATCCTTTAATTGTAAAAGAGGTGTGAGACAGGGATGTGTTTTGGCCCCTACTTTGTTTCTTTTAAACACAAATGGCATGCACAACTTTTTGGTGGAAAGATGCAAAGATGTTCCTGAAATAAATGGAAAGAGTATCCTGTCCATGATATAGGTGTGGGGGGGGGGGCACCTCAGCTGAAATTGGTAACATGCCCACTGGTTCTGGATGGGGCTCCTTGCCCAATTGTCAGGGCTGCTGTGCCTCTGCTGCAGTTGAGGGCGTCTTGTTCGCTGCTGGTGGAGGTGTTACCCTGGCTGCCTCTGGTAGAGGTGAGGGCTCCTTGCCCACTGCTGGTGGAGGTGTGACCCTGGCTGCCTCTGCTGGAAGTGGGGGTTCTTTGCCCACTGCTGGTGGAGGGGGCCTTTTGCCTCTCTTTGGTGGTGGAGTGGGATCTCTCACTTTCTTGGGTGGTGGAATGGGAACCTTCCCTTTCTTGCCTCCTTTCTCTTGACTAGGAGGTGCCTCTACTGTCCCTGTCTCATGTCCCTTGGTTTTCACCACCCTAGTCCTCCCTTTCTGAGGCAGAGGTGTGCTCACAGTAGGAGTGGTAGCCATCAAACTCTGGGGCCCCTTTGTGCCAGTAGATGAAGATTTGTTGGGAGCAGTGGCTGACTGTTTGGCTGAGGTGCTGTACCCACCACCAGGATTTCATGCCAGACAAATAAACATGGTTGTCATGCTCACTGTACTCACCCCCTTATGGCTGCTGTGCTGCCTTCAAGCACCCATCCAGCTCTGGGTAAGCCACTGCCAGTATGCAGGCCATCAGGGGGGTCAGGTTCTGATGGCACCTCACCCTCTTTGGAAGGCCATCCCCAGCGGGGCCTACTCAGTCTTCCGGGCCCAGTGGGTGCTCTGCCTGCTGTAGACACCCAGGGTCCGCACATCCTTGGCGATGGCACACCATAATCCCTTCTTCTGATAGACGCTGACCTGCAGAGGTAATACAGACAGGAGGACACCATTAAACATACAATCAAGCCTATGACCCATATGGCCCAGAAATAGCATTTCCATCCCCATTGGCACACACATCACCTGGTGCCCACCATGTACACTACCATCAGACATCCTCCCCAAATGAAACGCTGCTAACACACATCTCCATACCTCCTTGTCACATGCATCGTGCCCATGGTGTACTCACCTGTTGGTCTGGAGGCCCGACAGCTGTCCATACTGGGGTAGGACCCTATCCACCAAGCGCACCAACTCCTCCCAAGTGAGGGCAGGGGCCCTTTCCCCAGACATGGGGCCATGGCAGGATCCAGACACAGGCCACTGAGGCACAGGCAGTGGAGGTGTTGTCCTGTGGAACGTAAGGAATCAAGTGAGGTTTTAGACATAAAATGTTGGTGATGTCTGCGTCAGTGTACACCGTCACCGCCGCTAGTGATCCCCATTGGCCACTATGCCCCATAGAGCCCTATTTTAGCCAATGAGGAATCAAATCAAATCAAATCAAATCATTAACATTTATAAAGGGCGCTACTCACCCGTGCGGGTCTCAAGGCGCTAGGGGGAAGGGGGTTACTGCTGCTCGAAGAGCCAGGTCTTGAGGAGTCTCCGGAATGCGGAGTGGTCCTGGGTGGTCCTGAGGCTGGTGGGGAGGGTGTTCCAGGTCTTGGCTGCCAGGCAGGAGAAAGACCTCCCACCCGCCGTGGAGCGGCGGATGCGAGGGACGGCAGCGAGCGCGAGGCCGGTGGAACGGAGGAGATGGGTGGGGGCGTAGAAGCTGAGGCGTCTGTTCAGGTCCCTTGTCGTGGAGGGCTTTGTGTGCGTGGGTGAGAAGTCGGAAGGTGATCCTTTTGCTGACTGGGAGCCAATGCAGGTGTCTCAGGTGTGCGGAGATGTGGCTGTTGCGGGGTACGTCGAGGATGAGGCGGGCGGAGGCGTTTTGAATACGTTGCAGACGTTTTTGGAGTCTTGCGGTGGTCTCAGCATAAAGGGTGTTGCCGTAGTCCAGGCGGCTAGTGACTAGGGCGTGGGTCACGGTTTTTCTGGTGTCGGTGGGGATCCAGCGGAAGATCTTGCGGAGCATGCCGAGGGTGAGGAAGCAGGAGGAGGACACGGCGTTGACTTGTTTGGTCATGGTGAGCAGAGGGTCCAAGATGAAGCCGAAGTTGCGGGCGTGGTCTGAGGGGGTTGGTGCGGTGCCAAGGGCCGTGGGCCACCAGGAGTCGTCCCATGCGGTCGGGGTGTTGCCGAGGATGAGGACTTCCGTTTTGTCAGAGTTCAGTTTTAGCCGTCTGAGCCTCATCCAATCTGCGACGTCCTTCATGCCATCTTGTAGGTTGGTCTTAGCGCTGGCGGGGTCCTTGGTGAGGTTGAGTGTCGTCGGCGTAGGAGGTGATGATGATGTTGTGCTTGCGTACGGTGTCGGCGAGGGGGCTCATGTAGACATTGAAGAGTGTCGGGCTGAGCGAGGAGCCTTGAGGGACGCCTCAGATGATCTCGGTGGGGTCTGAGCGAAAAGGTGGGAGGTAGACTCTTTGAGAGCGGTTGGAGAGGAAGGAGGCGATCCAGTCCAGGGCCTGGCCTTGGATCCCGGTGAAGCGGAGGCGGGTTGTTAGGGTGCGGTGACAGACGGTGTCGAAGGCAGCCGAGAGGTCTAGGAGGATGAGGGCGACTGTTTCACCATTGTCCATCAGGGTTCTGATGTCGTCTGTGACTGAGATGAGGGCGGTTTCAGTGGTGTGGTTGGTACGGAATCCGGATTGTGAAGGGTCGAGAAGGTTGTTGTCTTCCATAGCACTGTTGTGCAAGACTGCCTTCCACCATGATGCCCAATCCCAGTGGAGTTACCTCACTTTCACCTGTCACTACATACTGGACAGGTGATCGCCATTTTATGGTGGTGGACAACATTCAGAAAAATTGAGAACTCTGTCATTGCTGTGAATTGCACATACATTGCCATTCACACTGTACCATGACATAAATGCTCTATGTAAACTGAGGTGGTGGTTCCATTGTTCAATTTGTAACAGCCTACTCACTCTTGAGTTCCTTAGATACCTACCACTGCAGAGGAATAGGAGGAGGAAACAAGACTCCATGTACAGACTCCCTGTTGATTTGGCTACACTGGAGGAAAGGCACATAATACTCAACTATAGACTGGACAGGACCACAGTCACAGAGCTGTGTGGGCACAATTGGAGACTGATCTGATATCAGCTATCTGTCATCCCACTGGGATTCACCCCTCTTGCGCAAGTCAGTGCTCCATTTCCTGGCAACTGATTCTTTCCAAGTGACAGTGGGCTTGGCAGCAGGAATGTCACAGAAAATTTTCTCAATCGTGCTTGCAAGAGTTTTGTCTGCCTTGGTCAAACACATGTGCAGCTACATCGCTTTCCCCCAGATTTAGCCAATGTGAAGGTAGGATTCTATGCAACAGGACATATACCAAATATTATTGGGCGATTGATGGAACACATTTTGCGTTTGCCCCCCCCCGGGCCAATGAGAACAGGTGTTCAGGAATCTAAAGAGTTTCCACTCACTCAATGTGCAAATGGTGTGCCTGGCGGAGAAGCACATCACCCACGTTACTGTCAAGTATCCTGGATCGGTGCATGATGCCTTCGTCCTGAGGAAAGCAGCATCCCAAACGTGATGGCACATCAACAGAGGCACAGGGTGTGGCTAATAGGTGTGCCAGAATCCCCACCCAATTTTTGGCAGTGTGTGCCTTCAGGAGTCATACCCATACCATTGTGTAAGGCTAATGTTTGTACTTCAATACTTGCAGGTGAGTCTTGCTACCCAAACCTATTGTGGCTCCTGACCCCTGTGTGGAATGCCAGGACAGGGGCTGAGAATCAGTAGAATGATGCACATGGGCAAACCAGGCGGATCATAGAACGTACCTTCGACCTCCTGAAGGCCAGGTTCAGATGCCTCCATCTGACAGGTGGATCCCTGTGCTTCTCCCCTGAGAATGTCTGCCAGATAGTAATAGCGTGCTGCATGTTGCACAACCTGGCCCTCAGACAATATGTTCCTTACCTGCAGGAGGAGGAGACTGGAAATGCCCCTGTGGCAGCAGTGGACTCTGAGGACAGTGAGGATGAGGAGGCAGAGGATGAAGATGTGAACAACAGAACATCAGTTATATGTCAATACTTCCACTTACACAAAGGTGAGAACGTGGAACTGCAATTCCTCTGATTATTTATGTTTTCTGTGTGGCTGTAGCAGGATGGCATTCACTTGCATCTCAACTGACTGTCACCTATACTTTCTCATTTTGCAGATGTTGGTGCTATAACAACTGTCTACTGATGTGATGACTACAGATAGCTACAGGTCATCATTTGTATGCTATCACAGTGTTCAGCTCATATGCACAAGATGTGACTGTTTCCATATTTGCACATTTTCATCACATAAAACACTATCACTCAAGTAGTGTTCAAGGGTGTTTATTGTAGTGAAATTTATAGACGGAAAAGTGCAATGGAATGGGGTGATGGTAGAGGTAAGTCCAGGGTATTGGTCCAGTCTGTTTGATGCATAGGTCCAGTGTCCAATAGGCCATAGGAAGGGTGAGCAAAGGCAGTTCAAAGTGGACAAGGTGACAGGGTGGGACACAAGGGGGACATTCAAGAGGGTCTCATAATCTGGCAGTGGTCTTGGTCTTGGCTAGTGTCTCTGGCTTCTGTCTGGGTTGCAGGGAATGTTTGCGGGGTGGTTCACTTTCTGCAGGGGGAAGGGTGCTGGTGGCCTGTGGGTCCTGTGGCAGAGCCTCCTGTCCACTAGCTGCAGCAAATGTGGTGGTCTGTTCAGTTGACTGGCTAGTGGAAGGGACCCGCTGGTGTGCTGTCCATTCCCTCATGATGTTGGCCATTTCAGCCAGCACCCCTGTTATGGAGACCATGGGAGTGTTGAGGGCCTGCAAATCTTCCCTGATCTTCTGATGGTATACCTACTGCAGCCGCTTGTTCTCCTGCATGTTGTTGAGGATCTGGCCCATCTTGTCCTGGGACTGTTGGTAAGCCCCCAGGACATTAGTGAGTGCCACCTGGAGAGTCGGTTCCCTGGGCCTGTCCTCTCCCTGGCACCCAGCTGTCCTCCGTGTGTCCATGTCCCCTTGTGCCTGTGTCCCTTGAAAGGTGTGCCCACTGCCACTGACCCCAGGACCCTGATTGTCTTGGCTGTGAGGTGTGGACTGGGGTCCCTGTACAGGTGGGCAAACTGTTGATTGACGTGTCCTGGGGACAGAGGTGTGGGGACTTTGGGTGGGTGCTGTGGTGTTGGATACTGAAGGTTGAGGCTCTGTGGTGGACTGGGAGTGGGCTGGAGCTGGGAGTGGGCTGGAGTGATCGACTGACCATTGGTCCCTGATGGGCCATGTAGTTCATCCAGATCCAGAAGTCCAGAGTTACTGTCATCTCTGGGGGCATCTTCTGTTGGGGGACTGGATAGTTGTGGCACCTCCTTGCCGCTGGGACTGGCTTGGGCACCTGTGGGGATGTAAGTGATGTATTATGCTTCATGTCTGTGACATATTGTACATCCCTAGCTTCCCCTACATCGTTGCTGTTGCCCTGCCACCTTTGTTTGTGTATGGCAATGTATTGTGGGAACGTTAGTTCTCCATGCTGTGCATGCTTTGGTGTAGGGTGTACATGCATGGCTAGGAGGGCTGTACATGCATTGGTTCGGCATGCAGGGCTTGACATTGGGGTTAGTCATATGTGTAGGTGCACTGTGTGGGATGGAGTGGAGTGATGGGATCAGGGTGAGGGGGTGTGATGGCATGCAGGTCTGGGGGATGATAAGTAGCAAATATTAACTCACCAGCGTCCAGTTCTCCGGCTTCTCCAGTGAGTCCCTCAGGATTGCCAATACTTGCTCCTCCCATGCTGTCTGCTGTGGGGGAGGAGGTGGGGGTCCACTGCCAGCTCTCTGGATGGAGAGCTCGTGCCTTGCTGCCACAAAATGTACATCCCCCCGTAGGTCGTTCCACCTCTTCCTGATGTTGTCCCTTGTTCTTGGGTGCTATCACACAGTGTTCACCCTGTCCACGCTTCTCCGCCATAGCTCCATCTTCCTGGCAATGGAGATTTGCTGTACCTGTGCTCCAAACAGCTGTGGCTCTACCATGACTATGTCCTCCACAACGACCCGCAACTCCTCATCTGTGAAACGGGGGTGTTGTGTGATGTGTGCTGTGCAGAGGGTGTTGAATAATGTGGTGGGGTGTGGGATGTGGGGTTCTTGACAAATTAATGGGTGTTTGTGATGTGTGTGTGTGTAGTTGTCTCTCTGATTTGCTTGGCTAGCTATTGCAGTCTTTTCACTTTCGTAAAGGGTTGTGTGTAATGTGGGTGTGTGTTTTATAGTGCTGTGGGTGGGTGGGTGTGATGTGTGTATGAGTGTCTGGTGTTTGATGTTAGTTTTGTGCAATGTTTTGTTGTTTTGTATTTGGGTAGTCATTCTGACTGCGCCTGTGTATACCGCCACTGGTTTTCCGCTGTTGAATGTCCGCCGTGGTGATTCATGAGTCATAATGTGGTGGGGGCGTAATTTTGTTGGTGGAACAGTATGGATGTTCGTACTGGCACTTACCACTTACCTTTGGTCTGGCGGATATGTGTTTGTGGCAGTATTCTGTCAGTTTGGTGTGTGTGTGTCATAATATGGTGAACGGATGTTCAATCAATCAATCAGGGGATTTGTAAAGCACACTACTCACCAGTGAGGGTTTCAAGGTGCTGAGGAGGGGAGGGGAAGAAGGAGGAGGGGGAGGTGCTGCTACTGCTCGAACAGCCAGGTCTTGAGAAGTTTCCTGAAGGTAAGGAGGTCTTTGGTCTTGCGCAGGTGGGTGGATAGAGTGCTCCACGTTTTGGCGGCATGGTGTGAAAATGACCTACTGCCGGTTGTAGATCTGCGCCTCCACGACAGTATGTCGGAGGCCGTCACCACAGGAGTAAGTGGGATTTACCGCCAATGTCATAATGAAAGCCTTTATGTCTGACCTGGATTTAGAAGTCAACAGCAGCAAGTTCCACTTTATGGTCTGTGGTAAACCACTGAGCAACGTAGGTGCTTTGATGATAAATGATCAAGTCATCAGCCGTGTGCATGAGTTTCCCTTCTTTGGAGTAACATTTGATGGTAAAGGAACATGGAAGCCCTGTATTGTGAGGTGAGGTGCGTATTTTTATGCCACTGTAGGAGCTACTTTTGAGTTTTCGTCGGACTGGGGAACAAGCCTATACAGCCTCTGCTTGAGGTGTATAGATGTCAATGCCTCCTGGTTCTTATGTATGGGATAGCACTCGGAGGTTATTCAGGTAGCATGCCCCCCAAATAGAGGAAAATCAATTCTGTAGAAGGTTACTGGGTGTGGGACAAAACATCTCACTGTTTTGCCTACATGAGGAGCTGGATTTGGAGTTTGTAGAGGATGACATTGAGGCCCTGATTTATACTTTTTGGTGCAAAACCGCACCAACTCAGTTTTGCACCAAAACGTTTAGCACCGGCTTGCACCATTTCTGTGCACGAGCCGGGCACCATATTTATGGAATGGTGCAAGCCGGTGCAAAGGGTAGGCTAGTGGCAAAAAAAAAGACTTTAGTCGGGTTGGGCTGGCAGTATGGAAGAAGGAGTTTTTACACCAAAAAAGTATGTTAGGCAGGATAGAGTAAAAATAAAATGATTCTAACCTGCCTAGAGTCATTTTCTGAAGCAAAACCATCCATACCACATGACTCCTGTTTTAGAAAAGACAGGAGTCATGCCAACCACCCCAATGGCCAGCACAGGGGACCGGGGTCCGCTGGGCATGGCCATTGCACCCAGTACCATGTAGGGGGTCCCATTCCAGGGCCCAATGGCACTTTAAAAAATAAAATAATACTTACCTGTACTTACCTGGGATGGGGTCCCTCATCCTCCACTGTCCCTCTGGTGTGGGTGGGGGTGTCCCTGGGGCCTGGGAAGGGCACCTGTGGGCTTCTGCCATGGTGTTCCACCATGGAAATAGGCCCACAGGTCACCTAAAGCCTGCCCTGACACAGGCGTTAGAAAATGGGGCAAAGCAAGCTTTGCATGATTTTTTGACCCCTCCTCCCTCCTGTACACCATTTTTGCACGGGAGTATAAATATGGCGTTAAGGCCATAGAGTAATTTTTTGTACTGGAACGCCTACCTTGCATCTCATTAAGGCAAGGTAGGTTTCCACTTCCGAAAATTTACTTTAACTCCATAAATTTGGCGCTAGATGGGTCTAGCACCAAAGTATAAATAAGGAGTTAGTTTTGCCCCAAATTAGAGTTAAAAAAATGACGCTAATTCAGCGCAAGCAGAGTATAAATATGCCCCTAAGATTGCACCTCTTTTGCTGTGGATTTCCGTTTGGTCAAATTATTGTTCTTCCCTAAATAGGGAAATGTTGCATGATTGTATGGTGTGTGATCTAGCTCTGGATATCCCTCGGTTGGCATATATAAAAGAGACCACCACAATCCTTGTTCGCCCAGAAATGTTTAACGCCCCACAATGTCTAATGCGTATTGATGAACGGTAGGTAAAGGAGAACTTTTTTAATATTTTGAGAACAAAAAGGGAGACAGAGGACGTAACAAAACCCACTGTGAGGGATTTCTTAATGCTAAAACTGCAGGTGGGTCTTAAGATGTATCTTTTGATGGTACAAAATGTTTGGGAAAGGTCACTCTTATCCGCTTATGACTAGGAGTAATTAGAAATAATTTTTGCTTCCCGCTTGGCCAGTATGACTTGAAATCCATACTAATTTGCCCATGTGGTGCCGTGTCCTTACAGTCATTATTTCATTTTACTCTGTTTTGTGATTTTTATGCACCTTTTAAATTACATTTTTTACTTCCCCTACTGAGAAAGAAGGGTTGTGTGCAATAGCGCCCAGCCTATTTGTGGGTATGTGTGGTCCCTGATGTAATGGTGTGTTGGGAGTGGGGTCTTTTTTAAAAGGGGCTATGTGTTGGCAGAATAGCGTACATTATTTACTTTATTTAACATTTTAATCTTTTGACTGCTAACTGTAAATGAAAATTGGAAGTTTTTAAGATTTTAAATATGCAAGCTTTTATATTTTTAAAATGTTTGTGTGGAACGCGTTTTGTTTTTATGTGATTTATGGTTATTATTAAAAAAACAAATAATGAAGAATTGAAATGACCTTAAAAAAATTTTTTTTCATGATATGATATTCACAAATATATCGCAACCCACAGCATGGCCCCCCTGTGTAATGTCGCAGCAAATTCGCCAATATCAAAATATATTTTTTAAAACATTCCCAGTCTCATTCATGCACTAATTTGTTTATTCATCGTAACACTCAGGCACTCACTCAGACACTCATGCACCCACTCATAGGCCCACTCAGACACTCATGAACCTACTCACAGACCCACTCACACATTGACACACCCACTCAAAGACCCACTCAAACAATTCCACATCCACTCACAGAACCACTCAGACTCTCACACACCAACTCTCACACCCAGACAGACACTCTCACACCCAGAGACAACCTCTCACACCTATTCTCACACCCGCGTCCAAAAGCCATCAGCAGCATTTGGTGGTTATAGGGTTTGGCTGGAGGGCCTGGCCTGCGTGGCCAAACCACGCAATGCACGACTGAAGGCAGTGGTTGGACTAACGTATCATAATTAAAATTAATTCACATTAAAAAACACTGAAAATAAATGAAGAAACCAAAGGTCACAGGGATGTTATAATGAGGAAATAGAATTTAATAAGCACAGAAATTCACTGAAAAAACAAAGGTTACAAGGGCCTTATAGTCAGGGTCTGAATATATTTGTATAAAACCATAGAAAGTTATGGTCAGAGTTATTTTGAGTAACTATAACTCGCACCCAAGGCTAACTATAGCTCACCCCTTCACCATGCAGATCTAATTACTTTACATATTATATCATTGATGGCACTTTATTTGGCATCTTTGATATTATCCCTGCATCATTGCAGTAAAACTATTAATGAGAAAGCTGTACATGGTGAGGGTGAGAGTTATGGTTACCTTGGAGTGTGAGTTACAGTTACCTGAAATAAATCTAACTCTAACTGCTGAAATTCAGAACTTCACCATAATGTCCCTGTACACTGTAACCTTTGATTTTTCAGTGCAAACAATATATATATATATATATATATATATATATATATATATATATATATATATATATAGATCCAAACAAACAATTGTCCTCAGGGTTGGGTGCAGTGTAACTATAAACAGGAACTTTATAAAAGATGTTTTTTAAGCCCTGGTGAGGGAAATAAATAGCCAAATTCATTTTCCCCCATTTCAGTGAATGGGCTCCATAGGCTAATATGGTAAGATTTAAAAATAAAATAAAAACTTATTTTCCATAGGAAGGTGCTAAATATGGCAAGTTTGGTATCAAATTAAGAATTATAATAACTCTAACAATGTGCCACTGTCAAATTTAATATAACTTGAACAGAGAAAGAGTTTTAGAACTCTTTCTGAAAGTTACCAAATTCACCCTTCCTGTAGTGCCCTTTCCTGATTGGTCAACCCCTGGCAGCCTGGGCCAGGCTATCTTAATGAGGTGTGAAGTGGCCTGGGTTGAGACAAAGGAAGCATCTGGTGGGATGAGAACTGCTGCAGCAGATGGCAGAGCAGGAGGGGAAAGAGCAGCCAAGCTGGTCTTCAAAAGAGGGAAAGCCACTTTGGACATAGACTGGACCTCCCCATATCCTGCACCCCCAGACAAATGGGAGCCCCTCTGATTAGATTAGGAGAGGGGCTGGAAGGGATGTGTTAAGAGGGACTTAGCCACACCATTAGCTGGGCTCAGCCAGATCTAACCTCAGAGGAGAGATTTTCTCCATCTTCGATATTTAAAGAATAGTGCTTTCTGGGATTGATTTTTGCCACACTTCGTAGGAAGTGGTCACCCCAGAGGATGGCACCCCCATGCTTGTCAACCCAGGACTAAGGATAAATATGCAAGAGCTGCCCAGCAAATCAGATCCCTACTGGAAGGAACACTAAACAAGAAAGACTGCCCTGCTTAACTGCTGGTCTGCACCTGAAGGACTGCACCC
This sequence comes from Pleurodeles waltl, assembly GCF_031143425.1. Lineage (NCBI taxonomy): Eukaryota > Metazoa > Chordata > Amphibia > Caudata > Salamandridae > Pleurodeles > Pleurodeles waltl. The sequence goes on along the minus strand of NC_090447.1, from coordinate 1,372,681,619 downwards.
ACAAGGATCTGCACTAGTGCACACTATGGGCCTCACCACAAAAAGGACTTTGCATTTTCTCTTAAGAGCGAGAAGTGGACTCTGTTGGAAAGTTGATTATTGGTAAGGTACCCACACTTAGCAATAGGGCACTGGCATGTTTATGCTTGGAAGCATTCAAGGTGAGATCACCATCAACATCAACAGCCTTTTCTGAAGGGTTAGATCAACCCAAAACAGACCCCCACAACAGCCAAAGCCTGCAGCTGAATTGAAAGTCAGTTGTCAAATTTGATTCTAAGGTTTTTTGTTTGCTACTAAAGAAGGAGGTGGTGGAGGCAGTAAAGATGTAGGCCAGCTTGCGTCCCACCAGTTGGCTCAATGGGACTCAAATAGGATTTTTTTTGTCTTAGCCAAGTAGCTTTAAAGGTGATTCCTGTCCTTTCAGACACAAATGGCATGTATGCAGGCTATGATATGAAAGGCTTCTCTGCTATGTGTGGCACTGGTGTAACAATATCTCCTGTAGCCCCTGCAGTGTGTGAGCCCCCCAAACTCCAGGGGGCCCCCTCAGCACAGTAAACTGTGCCTGGGTGTCAGGCACCTGCCTGAGAGCTCCTGACTGGGTTAAATGGGATCCCCTCGATGTACTTTGCTGAGAGACCCTCTCAAGTTTTGTTACACCGCTGGTATGTGAACATTCTCAAGAGAGGAGCTGCTGTGTGTCATTGGTACGGAAATTATTTTGCAGTCACAGAATTTTCCAAAGGAGCCAGAGAAACCATATATACATTGAAAAAGGTAGGGATCAAAGAAGTGACTTGTAAAACCCCTGATTGAGAGATTTGGCAGCTGAAGAGATGGGTGCCAACCAGACTGTCTGCCCATGAATCTAGGAAGGATTTAATCCAACCCCCACTATGCCACCAACCCCCGTACTAGCAAGGCATTGCAGGAAAATGGCAGGTGAGACAGTATTGACTGCCACTGAAAGATTGCGTAATATCAAAGCTGCATCCTTGACTTGATCAAACGACAGCCTAATATGGTCTGATAATTCTAGTAATGCTGTTTCCATACTTTGTTGAGGACAAAACAGATTGACTGGAATGCAGATGCTTGGGCTGCTTCAAGAATTCAGAAAGTTCTATATTGACCATTTATTTGACCATCTTAAAGGGCTCAGGAAGTAGTGAGATAGGTCAAGAGTTGGAGAAAATCTAAGGATCTAAAGATTTTTTTAATAAGGAAGCAACTTTTGCCAGCTTCCAAAAAGCAGCCACCCTGCTGATAGTTAGGGAAATATTACAAACCTTGTTTATCACAGGGCTTATCACTTCCACTGCCAGTGCCAAAAACAAAAGAGAGATCAGAGGTGGAACCAGATTTACATTTCTGAGTTGTTGTTTCAGACTCTTCAAGTGAGAAGGGTCTAAACTGAGAGAAGTGGCTATCCTTACAGGCTGACCTCTCAACCACAAATTGTGCCTCAGGAACAAACAGACTCCTTTGAATAACAATAATTTTGTCCTCAGAGAAATCTGTAAGCCCACTACATAGTTCCAGTGAGTGGGGAATAATCCTATCACAAGACTTAGGAGACAGAAAAGATTTGGCTATCTGAAAGATTTCTATAGGATTATGTGAAGCAATTATTAATAAATACCAGTGGAAGTTGTGAGAATCTAATCAAGAGCACTATTGGCCAGAGGCAGTAGCCCTAACAAAAAGCAGTAGGTATCTAACAGTGATGAGGTCCGTAGGATAAATATGTTCCCTTAGACACAACTCCATCACATCAAAATTGAATTTTTCATTACCCTTTTAACACCTGCTCAAAGCAGGCATTAAAAGGGGGCTTCCATTCTTTAGGATGGGGCCCTATGTACTCTGCAGGAGTAGCGCTACTCCTGCAGAGTACATAAATAGCCTTAATGAGAAATGACGCTGTTACCCCCTACCCTGCACCATGCTGCACCTTATTTTAAATACTGCACACAGATGGTGGTGGTAGGGGGGTGCTGAGGGGTGCAGGGAAAGTGGAGGTGCACTTGGTGCAGCGCCACTTTCCATAAATCTGCCCCTTGGTGTCTGCTAGCCACACTGTAGTGTATGTGTTCTGAACCGTTAAACCTGTTGAAAATGGTTATAATTTTATTAGCATATTTGACTTAACAATAAGGCCCTCATTATGAGCCTGGCAGTCTGTGGACCGCCAGGCGGAAGTGGCAGTCACACCTCTGCGGCCCCTGCGGTGCAGACTGCCATATCATGAGCATGGGAATAGAACCAACAGAACACAGCCAAGTCGCTGCCTGAACAACCACTGCAGATGGATCAAGCACATCCAAGCCAGTGGTGAGACTGTTTCCCAGGACCCTGCTATGAGGCTCCACACCACCAGGATTTCCGGGGCAGTCGCACCACCATGAGAAGCCTGGCAGAAATGAAGCACTGAAAAGGGAACACTCACCTTCAGGAACACAGGCACGTCCGAAGGTGCCATGGCACGCAAACTGCCAGTCTTACCAATGCTCCTGCTGGCCATTGAACTCCGACATCAGCAATGGCGATAAAGACACCAACCGTAAGTACACACACCTAGCACACACTGGAGGGAACGACATTAGTACGTACACACAACACACAAACATGGCACGGCAAGCCACGCCCACACACACATTCAAACAAACACCCGTACCAGCACACACACATATACAAACATGCCAAATCGCATATCTATGACACATACATGTGGGAGAAAAGCCAGGACAAGGTTTTCTCTATAGATACTAACGGTGCAGTGGTGCAGATATAAGAAATTATTTAAAACTATATACAATGAGGCCCAAGGGCCAGTCCAAAACTCTCCATTTTGCTCCAACAACACAGGGCACAGAATGAGGCCCCAACTTGACTCCTGACTGCAAACTACTAGTTTCCACTGGGAAGGGGCATCAATGAGGCATGCAGGTACCTCAGGGGTCGGGTGGGGGAGGGTGTTTGGGTTTGGAGGGGGTCATTGGGTTTGGGCTTAGAGGAGGGGTCCTGGGTTTTTGGCTTGGAAGGGGTCCTTGGGCATGGCCTTGGAAAAGGGGTCCTTGGTTTTGGAGGGGTGTGGCCTTAGACTCAGATTCTGGGGGAATAGACTTGGGTTTAGGTTTTGGAGGGGTGACTGTGGACCTGGTGGGAAGTATTGTCATATCAAATCTGCTCCGGAGTCAGTTGTGTCGTCATCTCCCGCCTCATCACTCTCTATGTTCCCTTCATCCACTACTGGTCCAGCTGCCACCTCCTCTGCATCCAGCGATGGGATGTGACACCTCAGGGCCAGATTGTGTAGCTTGCAGCAGGCAACAACGATCTGGCACACTTTCAGTGGTTTGTAGAGTAGGGCAGCTCCGGAGATAGGTATACACTGGAATCTGTCCTTCAGTAACCCACAGTTTCTCTCGATCACACTCCTTGTCCACCTCAGGGCCCCATTGAAATGGTTGTCAGCATGTGTAGTCACATGTCTCACAGGTGTCAGTAGCCAGGGAAGGTTGGGATAGCCAGAGTCCCCTGTTTGCACAGAGGTAGGACCCATGTCAAGGCTGGGCGGTAGATAGGGAAGTGTGTGAAGAGAGTTGAGTGGACAGGCGCACACATATGAATTAATACATACTGATAAGCCAGGCCTGGTCCCTCTGAAGTGGTGCCATCATCTGTGGGACGTTTCTGTCCTCAGAATGAAGGAGTCATGCACAGAACTAGGGAACTTGACCATCATATGGGAGATACATTAGTCAGCAAGACACACCACCTGCACCTTGATAGAATAAAAGTTTTTTCAGTTCCTAAATACTTGTTCATTTATCCTGGGTGCCACTAAGGCCATGTCAATCAATCAATCAAAAAGACGTGTAGAGCGCGCTACTCACCTGTGAGGGTCTCAAGGCGCTGCGGGGGAGTCAAGGGGGGGCCAGTGATGGTCACTGATCGAACAACCATGTCTTGAGCTTCTTTCTGAAGAGCAGGAGGTCTTTGGTTTTGTGAAGGATGGTGGGGAGGGAGTTCCAGGTTTCAGGTTTTGGGGGCGAGGTAGGAGAAGGACCTGCCTCCTGTGGTGGTGCGTTGGATGCGGGGGACTGTGGCTAGGGCGAGGTCGGCTGATCGGAGGTTGCGTGTGGGAGTGTGGAAGTTCACTCTTTCATTGAGGTAGGTTGGGCCGGTGTTGTGGAGGGATTTGTGTACGTGGATGAGGATCTTGAATGTGATTCTCTTGTCTATGGGGAGCCAGTGAAGGGATTTGAGGTGTGGTGAGATTCATTTGTGGCGGGGGAGTCCAAGGACGAGGCATGCGGCTGTGTTCTGGATTCTCTGGAGTTTGCGTTTGAATTTGAGTGTGGTGCCGGCGTATAGGGCGTTACCGTAGTCCAGTCTGCTGCTGATGAGTGCGTGGGTGACTGTCTTCCTGGTCTCTAGGGGAATCCATTTGAAGGATTTTTTTAGAGTGTGGAGTGTGTGGAAGCAGGAGGAGGTTAGCGCATTGATTTGCCGTGTCATGGAGAGGGAGGGGTCCATGATGATGCCGAGGTTGTGTGCGTGGTTTGCGGGGTGGGTGCGGGGCCTAGGGGGGTGGGCCACCAGGAGTCGTCCCATGTGGTTTTGTTGGGGCCGAAGATGATGATCTCGGTCTTGTTGGAGTTGAGCTTGAGGTGGTTAGTGGTCATCCAGTTGGGGGTGTCGAGGAGAGCAGCGTGTAGGTTGGTTTTGGCAGTGGTGGGGTTGCGGGTGAGGGAGAGGATGAGTTGGGTGTCATCTGCATAGGAGAGGATAGTGATTCCGTGTGCACGGAGGATGTTGGCTAGGGGAATCATGTAGATGTTGAAGAGTGGAGGGCTGAGGGAGGACCCTTGGGGGACTCCGCAGGTGATCTTGGTAGTGTAGGAGTGAAAGGGTGGAAGGCAGACTCTCTGGGTCCGGTCGGTGAGGAAGGAGGTGAGCCAGTCTAAGGCTTTGTGGTGAATTCCTATGTTTTGGAGGCGTGTGCGGAGTGTGTGGTGGCAGACGGTGTGAAAGGCTGCGGAGAGGTCTGGAAGGATGAGTGCGACGGTCTCACCTATGTCGACTTTGGTCCTGATGTCATCAGTGCATGCGATGAGGGCGGTTTCCGTGCTCTGGTTCTTGCGGAACCAGGATTGTCAGGGGTCAAGAGTGTTGTTTGCTTCGAGGAAGTGGGATAGGCGGGCGTTGACTAATTTCTCAGCAACCTTGGATGGGAAAGGGAGGAGGGAGATGGGGCGATAGTTAGAGAGGATCTCCAAGTCGGCTTTTTTTTTTTTTTAGGAGAGCGGTGATTTCCGCGTGCTTCCAGGGGTCTGGGTAGGTGGCAGAGTCGAAAGAGGAGTTGACTATGTTGCAGAGTATTGGGGCGATGGTTGGGCTGGCTTTGATGTAGATGCGATGTGGGCAGGGGTTGGAGGGGGATCCGGAGCAGATGGAGTTCATGTTTTTTCGGTTTCTTCGTGTGTGGTGGGGGTCCAGGTGGAGCGTGTGGTGGGGGGGTCAGGAGTGGGGGTTGGGTTGGGTGAGTGAGGGGTGTGTGTGGTGGGTGTGTGTGGTATGAAGCTGTTGTGTATGTCCAGGATTTTATGGAGGAAGTGGTTTGAAAGGGTGGCACATAAGGGCTGTGTGTGTGAGGGGTCGCTGTTGCTGGCTTTGGGTTTGGCAAGTTCATTAATGATGCTGAATGTGTATGACATCTATGGCTCCTATCACATGAGGGACATGTGCCAAATCGTAGAAGGCAGCTTTGACAGTGGCTAAATAAGCACATTTAGGGAACCTGATGTGGCAGGGCAGATGTCTTAGCAGGGCACACAGTACATCCCTCAAGATGTTACTGAACATCAGCTGTGACATCCCTGCTGCCAAGCACACTGTCGTCTGGAATGAGCCTGTGGCAAGAAAGTGGAGGACTGACAACACCTGTACTGTGGGCGGGATGTCATAGGGATGACATATGGCAGGCAACAGATCAGGCTTCAACTGGGTCACCTGCTCCATGATGGTCTTTCAGTTCAGACAATATGTATTAATGATGTGTCGCTCTTCCAGGGTGGAAAGGTCGACTAGGGGCAAGTACACAGGAGCATGTTTCATCCTCAACATTGCACCATATCTGGGAATAAGAGAGGGAGAAGTCACTGGAAACTGCATTGACAGTGTGGACACAGT